>NW_025920172.1:360550-708096 GCF_902686445.1 Sciurus carolinensis | reverse complement strand
ACAGAGTCTGGGTAGTAGGTGCTACCACCACCACTGCTAATATACCCAACCCACTCCAGGCCCTTCCCTGGAGCCTGGCGGACCCAGTTCATCTCATAGCTACTGAAGGTGAATCCAGAGGCTGCACAGGAGAGTCGCAGGGACCCCCCAGGCTGCACCAGGCCTCCTCCAGACTCCACCAGCTGCACGTCACACTGCACACCTGCAAACACAGAGGCAGCCTGGTCAGGACACTCACTCATCCACTCTTTCTCTCACTCCTGTCCACTCACACACTCAGGATCTCTGTTCTCCATTAATCACCTTTGAAAACAGCCACAAGGAAAACCCAGCTGAGCACACAGTCCATGGTGAGCAGCCTGTGTTGAGTCCTGACCACTGAGTGGGATGAGCTGGAGTCCAGGGCTGGGCTCCTGTGCAGAGCTTCAGGGTCATAGTGGGCTGGTTTTTATCAGCAGAGTGAGGACTTATTTGCATTTCCTCCTGGTATATAGCAGCTCTGGATGGAGGCCCAGGAAGAGCAGCACTGAGAGTAGATGGGAGTGTCATGGGGCAGAATGGTGGACATAGTAGCTCTCAGGAAAGTATAATTTATTTTGTGTATTTGTATGCTTTGCAAAGTTCATCCAATAATTACTTTTACATATGAACAAATCATGATAGAGTAATTAACATTAAACACATAATTGAATTGTACAATCACACACAGAAGCATGAGTTGTGAATCACTGTGTCCTACAGCTCATATCTGGAAAGAGTCAATTATTTATGCTTTGCTTGCATCTTGGACATGACTGCTTTCCTGACCTTCCTAAAGTGCTCTGGTGGACACACCTAGTGACATCCTCAGAGACTTCTATTGTGTGCATGACCTGACATTTGGAGGGAGGGGGCTTAGTCATGCTGGAGCAGACTGTGGATGGGGACACTCAGAGCACAGGAGATGTCATGGTGTGCAAACTCCGTGCTCTGTGTTAATTTTCCCTGAGCTCCCCCTGAAGGACCTGAACTTTATGTGGTGCCAAGTTCCCTGTCATGGTCCTGAGCTCCCTGCTAGTCTTGATGTTCCTTATGGTCCTGAGCAACCTGCTGGTACTGAGTTCTCTCTCCTGGTTCTGATCTCCCCTGCTGGCCCTGAGGTGACACTTTTTCCTGAGCTGCCTGCTGTTCCTCAGTGCCCCCTGCTCGTCCTGAACTTCTGCTGGTCTTGATGCCCCTATTTGTCCTCAGCAATCAGCTGGTCCTGAACTTCTGCTGGTCTTGATGGCCCTATTTGTCCTCAGGTACCGGCTGGTCCTGAGTGCTCATTAGTGGTCCTGAGCTCTTCGGATGGCCTTGAGCTTACTGCTGGTACTGAGCGGCTGAGGGACCTGATCTCCATGCTGGGACATTTGTGTCTTGACAACACACATCCTCTATGTGTCTGCCAGTGATGCATGAACACGTCCTCAACTTTCAGGCAGTGAAGCTAACACAAGTTCTTTCTGGATGTGTCTGTGGTGACTCTGACTCTCAACTCAAGGATTGGGTTAGAGTATGTGAGGCTACCACAAACTATCCAGCCAACCCCTGTGAGCCTGGCCCATATCCAAGTGCGCAGGATGACCAAGAAGAGGCAGACTCTTTCTAATAGGGACAAGTCATGCAAGTCCTGCTGACTCTGGCTCAGAGATCTGTTATTCTTAGTACTTCTGACGTATTGATATGGATTGGCCATGTGTATCCTACATATGTCCCTCCACTTGAGTGTGGAGCAGACAAGTCCTGTTAACATCCCTGGCAGTTATAGAAATTGCAACAACATAGTTGTTCACAGGTCTGATGAGGACAGAGACATTGATCACAGGACCAGAGAGAACTGACTCTGATTCTCATGTCCCTGGGTTCCAAATCTTCCAGACTATATCCTGATGGTCCTGGTGAGGACTTTCACAGCTGAGAGCTGTTGTCTGTGCTGGTCATGATGGTGGCTGTTTCCTGGGCCAGAGTCAAGCAACACAGTGATGAAAGTATGGTGGAGTCATCTTCTCAGCAGTTCCAGGGACTATGTTCATCAATCTCCCTGCCAGGGTGTTCCTCAGCTCTAGCCTCTACTCCCCAGGACTGCTGAAGTCAGGTCAGGTGAAGGGACACCTGGGGTCTCAGGCAGGATCTGGGCAGTGAGGCTCCTGTTCTCAGGTGACAGATCTGGTCTGTGGTTGGAAGAAGTTGGCATGACAAGGCTCCTGAGTGGGCTTGTTAGAGGACCTCCTGCTCCTCAACAGGGCTCAGCTGATGTAATGACACAGCCTGTCCCACTGCAGAAACCTGGCCCTGGTCCTCAGCTCCACACATTCCATTAAGAAGCATCAAAATGGAATTTCATATCTGTTTTCATCAATGACATTGGTCTGCAGTCTTCTTTCCTGCATGTGCCTGTGTTGGTTCTGGAAACAGGGTGTTACTGGATTAATAGAATGAAACTTTCATTGTTCTCTTCTTCTCCTTTTTTGAAGTAATCTGAGGAAGTTAGCCTTATCTCTTCTTTAAGGTTCTTTGAAGATCAACTGAGAATCACTCTGGTTCTGGGCTTTACTCTCTTGGAAGAAATATAATGACTGTTAAAAATCAGAGCTTGAGAGAATCCAAGATGGCGGACTAGAGGGTGAGTGCATCTCCCGTTGCTCCAGAGCTCAGGATTCAAGAAGGGAAGGTATTGAGAGACTCAGACCAACATAGAGACGGGGGGAGAGTCTCTCCCACTGGGTGAAGCTCAGCCTGGGCATCAGGCCTGGACAGTGGGCAGATTCTCAGAGCAGGGCAGGGCAGCGAGAGTCTTCCCCAAGCACTCTGCTCCCTCTGGCGGTGGCAGGCCCTGTCTACAGCCAGCTTCTCAGAGCAGGCCTGCCCAGTGAGAGGATTTCCATGCAGAACCAGCCCCCAGACCTGGACCCAGTAGCAGGCTAGGGGCAACTTTCTTCAGAAGCACTGCATTATCAAGTTCCTCCAAGACTTCAGGCTACTGAAGCCTGGGAGGTGATATACTGGTAACCTACAGGGACACTATGAGCCAATAGAGGAAATCTGCAGCATCTCAGAGTCCCACTGATATCTGAACAATAGGAGGAAGCAAGGGAAGAAAATGTCCCCAAAAAACCTAGATACTATATCAATAAAACCCAATGACAGCACAGCAGAAGAAAAGTCAGAAAAGGAGTTCAGAATGTACATAATTAAAACAACCAGGGAAGCAAATGCAGGCATTGAAGGATGAGATGAAAGACCAAATGCAGGCATTAAATGATCACACCAGGTCTATGGTGATAATCAGGAGCAGAATACAGAGCAGAAGGATTTGAAAACTTGGAGATGAGTCAGAATTGTACATGTAAAACTGAGCACAAGGAAGTTGGGGTTTTTGAAGAGATTACAGACAAAAGGAGATGGTAAGTACTCTACCCAGACAATGGAACAGATGCCTCAAGGACCTCTAAGGAATTTGCAAGGGCACACCCATTGCAGGGTCAGGAATGTAGAAAGAAAATCCCATGAGAAGAAATAGTGGGGTACCTGCTCATATCAGCGAACTAGGAAGTGGGTTTTCCAAGCTCCTTCCTGGGCACTAAGAGACCAGAGTAGCCATGAACCCAGTGGGCTCAGTTCCTGCTTGATCTTCCAGCATACCTTGGTATCATGCACAGAGAGCTGGTTCTATAGGAATGGAAGATGCTGGAGTTAGTTGTTCATGGAGGACTCCACTGATCCTTCAAAGAAGTTCTGGGAGGTCAGGCAATGAGTAAAATGGCCAGAATCCCTGTGGTAAGCAGGAGGAAGATGATGCTTGTACCTGTGAATGTGAGCCTGAAGCTGGAACGGAGACCCCAGAAACTAAGAGATGGCAGTCATGTGCACTGTCTACCAAGGAGAACTGCTGGCTGTGGAGAGAGCCAGGATATGGGAGAGGTCATGAGAGCAGCAGCAGGTAGCACCACAAGGTCAGGCAGGCCAATCACTTAGGAGAACATGCCTCTCCTTCTTGTGACCCTGAGGTCACATGACTGGCTTGCCCAGGTGGGGGTTCCTTCCATTATTTTTCCAATCTTTTCTCTCTATGGTCCTAGTCCTCCTGCTTCAAATGGGATAGTTTATTGATGCCACTGTGTATTGGACACATGTGACCTGATTCTGATTTTGAAAGGGCCTCTCAGTCAAGTGTTTGCCTTTAATAAGGTGAGAATTTGAATTTGACCTTTTGGGAAATGCAGGGAATGGTCACTCCATGACGACTATCAGAGAAGAACCACATTCACTTTACAATGCAAGATGGACATGAAATTTGAGGTCTAAGTTCTGAAGCTTATGGTGTGGATTTAAGGTGACCTCCCACAACCTCTGTCTTATTACTGGTAGTGAAAATATCAAAGTGTGAGTTACATCCACATCAGTCAATCCTAGTGAGAATGGACTACCTGAGTGCTACATGTAGGTGGGTAAGGAGTACCTGGAGTAGGTAGTCCCTGTCTCCCAGCCCCCTCTTGACTTTGTCTCTAATTCATGCCCACCACGTCCTACACCTGTTGCCTCCACCTGCATTTTGCCTTGGGGATTTGCGTCACCTCAGACACAGCCTGATAGAGTAGGATGACCATGTCCTGACCCTCAAAATTCTCAGTCAGGATGAACTTTCTTATTCTAGGTGGGTCTTGATGTAGTTTGGTCAGAGGGATGTGTTCATTAAGTTCATTGAACCAGTTGTATTGATCACATCTCAACTAAGCAGTTAAATAGAGTGATAGATGATTGTTAAAATAATGACAGGTGAATGACAGATTACAAACACATAGACCTATGTTTGATTATACACACGCAGACACAAAGATATGGAGAAAAGAGAAAGGCAGGTAAGAAATGAAGGTGATAGAAGATAGAAAGATGATAGGTCATGGATAGACTGGTTGAGTTTGTCGTAGGCCATCAGCCAGAGGTCAGCAGCCTTGGTTGAGGCTCTGGTGTCTGGAGGACCCACAGGTGGAGTACTGTGAGCTTCATATTTGTGGACATGTGTGGACCTGCCACAATGCCTTGGCATCCCATGAATGGCTGCTGCATTTTTCCCCATGCCCTGAACCCGTACATCACCAAGTTTTCTGCTCATAGAATGGCTGGATAGAGTCACAGGCCAGGCCTGGTTAACGTCATCATCATGAACCCCAGGATGGGCAGAGCTGGGTTACAGCTCCCTCAGGTGTGTGATACTTGCCCTTGTCCTGTTCCTGCCTCTTCTGTGGCCCCCTGCTTCTTCCTATGTCCATGCTCAGGTCACTCACTCCTCTCTCAAGGGGACACATGTGTGAGGAGTGAGCAGTGTCCTTGTGCACACTGAGACCAGGTGTGCTGTGGGTTTCCACGTTAGTGAGGAGAGTCACAGCAAATTCACTTTGTGCGTTGACCTGAGATAAGGATTAGGGTGGGTACCAAAGTCCCTGATCCTCAGCAGAACTGGCCTTTTGGTTCTCGATTGTGAGATGTGAGGAGCATTGTGTTCCATACCACCCTGGACCCAGGAGAAGTGCCACAGCCCTGCAGACACCAAGACTGACTCCAGATACTGCCATGGACCTTGGTAGGAGCAGAGCAGCAGGAGGACTCTTGGACCCACTTACACATGCAGGATGCCACCTGCCCAGGGAAATCTCAGGCAATGACTGACCAGGATATGGAGAGCTTATCAGGGAGAGAGCAGATGGAGATGTGGTCAAGGGAGGAGGGCAGGTGGGCAGTCATCAGGAAAACCATGTTGTCAATGGAGGATCCTATGATGAAAGCTAAGGACACTGTGTGGGTGACTGAGCAGCAGACAGTGGTTTCCATTTCAGGTGTGTGTGTGTGTGTGTGTGTGTGTGTGTGTACGTGTGTGTGTGTGTGTGTGTGTGTGTGTGTGTGTTTGTGTGTCTGAAGTCTCTGGGATCCTGGGCACTATTCTGGAAGATAAGGCTGCACAATGGTGTGAACTTACACCTGCCTGACCTGGGGAGGTGTGAGTCTAGATGGGTGTGTAAAAAGCACCTGGGAGGCTCATCGGTGTGATGGGTTGAGGTGCCTGAGAGCCTGTTGATCTCTCCCTGTGTGCCTCTTCTACAGTGCCCAGGGACAGGCTGGCAGAAGCAGGAGGAAGACCTGGAGCTCAGGGACAGCAATGTGACATGTAGCAGAATCTGCCTTCCAGGGGTCTCACCCATACAGACACTCAGAAACACAAAACACCCAAACACACATACACACATAAAACAAAAAACTATATGTTCAAATGGACACATAGATTCACACAGGTACTGTGCAGCCAGGCCTGATATCTGTGGACAAAGACATGTCTCACCTTATAAGAGAACAAGATGGTATGAAGTGAAGCAGATAAAACCCCTCCATTCTCCATGAAGGTATCAAGGGACACCCAGATCACTTGGAGAAAAACGATACACTCTTCTCCAAGGCTGCTCTGAACATGGCACCTGAGCTCCCTGTGTGTTGAGTGCCCCCTGCTGGCCCTAGGGACCCTGCATGGAGGTTTGTTTCTAGGCTCACACTGAGGTCCCCTCACTGTGTCTCTGGCGCAGTAATAGGTGGCCATGTCCTGGGTGGTCAGGGAGTTCAGCTGCAGGGAGAACTGGTTCTTGGACATCTCTGTGGAGATGGACACTCGACTCTTGAGGGATGGGCTATAGTAAGTGCTACCACCAGAACTTATGTGCCCTATCCACTCCAGCCCCTTCCCTGGGGGCAGACAGACACAACTACACTAGTAACCAGTACTTGTGATGGAGAAACCAGACACAGCACAGCTGAGGGACAGGGTCTGTGAGGGCTTCACTAGGCCAGGTCCTGACTCCTGCAGCTGTACCTGGCACAGGACACCTGGGGACAAGGAAAGGGAGACCCTGTCAGTCACCTGTAGTCAAAACCACCCTATGGGCCTAGCTCTTACACTGGGGTCATTCTCTTGGGGAGCTGTGACCAGGCACAGGAGAAGACACAGTAGTCTCATTTCTAGACCACACCTGCCTTCCCAGAGAGCTCAGCCCTGTGTGAGTAGACATCTATGAGCTCCCACAGCCCAGAGGGTATTTGAACCCAGAAAAGGAGGAGAAATTTGCATGTGGGTGAGGCTCTTCTTATATCTGGAAAGGCTGAGGCCAGGCTGCCCAGGTTCTTAAAGCTCCTGAGATGTGTCACTCCCTTGCCCCCAAGTGGAACTTTACCTGCGACAGGAGAACAGTTGATTTGGGGGGCTGGAAAGCTGTCAGAGGAGGAGCCCACCTTCCTGAGCTCAGCACTGCCTCTTCCTCCCTGGACCTGGGATTATCTCACAGTGATAGGAACTTGCCTACCATGCAAGAGGCCACAGGTTCAACTCCAAGCCCTGAAGGAAGAGCCGGCAATGGTGACTGAACAAGAGCACAGGGCTGAGGATGGTGTTCCCTACATCCAGGAAAAGAACCCTCCCTTTCATCTCATGACTAGAGCTTCTCTTATCTCTGTAGGATTTGGGAGTTAAACACAGGGTAGAATAGAAGGGAGCAGGGTCTCATGAGGGGAGAGGGTTCCTGCTTGGTGCCCATTGCCCTGCCCTCCACCCTCTAACCTGCTTGTCCTCCTGACTGTTCAGTCAATGTCTGTGGACAGGATTGGGCTGGAATCTGCCCTGAACTCTTCCACTCATCTCTCCTGCCCTGTGGTCTCCACCATGAGAGGACAGCATGGGAGGGACTGGGCCAGGGTGAGGATCCTGGGAACAGAGGCAGTTCCCACCTGCAGCCTGAGGCTGAGAGCCACAGGGCACACCAAGAGCAGCAGAGCCAGGCTGACACAGACAGAGAGGGCATGCAGGGCAGGCTGGGCAAGGAGGGAGGCCCAGGGATTCTTTCCTATGTAGCATCACTGCAGTGAGAACTGCCCTACCCACAGCACCATCATTTGGAAAACACATTGAACACTCTTCTTAGTCAGGAATATTCACTGAGAGGACAAGTGTAGGTGCTGATCTCCTGATGAGGATTCAGGAACTGATCTCCTGCCTAACTGCGTGAACACAACTGACTAATGAGACATGTAGGCACCTGTCCTTATTCACTGTGGTGATGATCATGACCTCACTGCAAACACTGAACCTGCAGACACCCTCCTCCTGGTCCTGGGGAGGCTCAGGGAAGACCTTGCTGGTCTACATGTTTCCACCAATGGCAAATCCATGTGAGCCTTGTGGGTGACGTTTGCAAGTCTTAGAAATCCAACTGATTTAAAAGCTCATCCTTCAGTCTAACCAAATCAGAGACATTTTAAAATAATCCCAGATCCTGAATTTGGAAACCTGGACCCTCTATGTGACTCTTTCCCTTCCCCACCTGGGCCAGATGTGAGCCAGTTGCCTCCAGCAGCCTGCTCTTCATAAGGCCCTGTTTAGATAATGTGCCCATGCACAGCCTTCATCACAGCCTTGCTGTGACTGACTCCTGCATTTCTGTTATGATCAGGATTTCATGGATCCAATATATTGTGTGTGTGTCCACAGCCCTGCCTTCTACACTCTGACCTTACAAGTGGGAAATCGCTAAGGATCATTGCAAAGAACACAGTCAGAGTGCACAGTGCAGAGAAGTGACCCTCCCTTGATACTCAAATAAATATTAGTTCACTGGACAAGACAGAAAAAAAGAGGACAGAGTGGAGGGATGCTCCTGGTAATTTGGATATGGTAGAGAAGTTCATTTGCAGGCAGCTCATGTCCGTGGACAACTGCACAAATACAACAACTTTGAACTTGAGTTTGATCTGGCTCCAGGCTGAGGAAGTTTTGCTGTAGATGTCTAGACCAAGGCACACTTCACATTCTTTTCCATGTTCCTGTGATCCTGCTTCAAACAAAGATGTGGCTTCCTCTCTATCTCCACCACATAAGAAGAAGGAGTTACATAATATTGAAAAGTTCCCTCAACCTTACTGTTATAGGCAACATGACTCAGAATTCAAGGTTGAATTTCAGAAATATGTGAAGCATCACAGGAATCTGAATCTAGTATAGAAAGCAAAACATTATTTACTGAAATTAAGACTGATAAAAATTGAAAGGTGCAAGTAGAAGACTAGAGGAATTCCTGAGATGAAAATAGAAACCACAATATACACAACAAAGCCTGTCCAGGATATTCTTCAACTTCTTGTGCTGAGATGAGAAGCTGATGGTTCTGAGCACCATGCTGGTCTGATTTGCCTTGCTGGTCCTATGTGCCCCCTTAAGGTCCTGATCTCCATTTCCTGCTCCTGAATTTTCCCTCCTACTCCTGATTGTCCCACTCCTGAACCTGCTTCTGATCTTGAACTCTTCCTGCTTGTCCTGGGTTCTTCATTCTTGTCCTGATTCCCTGGTGGCCCTGAGTTCTTGCTGCTGCTTCTGAGCCTCTTGCTGGTCCTGAGTTCCCTGTGTTGCTCCTAAGTGCTCTCAATTGGTCTGGATCTCCCTGCTGATCCTAAGTACCCCTTACTGGTCCTTACTTCCCATTAGTGGTCCTGAAGATACTTCTGCTCCTAAGCTCATCTATAAGTCTTTACCTCCCTTGTTGGTCCAGGGCTCACTGCTGGTCTTCAAATCCCCTGCTTTTCCTCAGGGCTGACTGCTAGTCTTCAACTCCCCTGCTGGTTCTCAGGTCCCCATGCTGGTACTCAGCTTCCTGCAGGTCTCCAGCTCTACCTGCAGACTGGGAGTCCTGGGCTCACACTGAGTTTCCTCACTGTGTGTCTCCCACTGAAATACATAGCTGTATGCTCAGGATTCTTGCTGGTGAGTTGAGTGCTAATGAAACCTGGCTTTTGGAAGTGTCCCTGGTGATGCTGAATCTCTACCTGTGCAGGTCCCAAACTCTGCAGGTGCAATTTAACAAGGACATGTGGAATAAAGGACCAGTATGTGCTCAGGAACACCAGGGAGCATTGAGGACCAGCAAGGACTCAGGACCTCTTGTGTAATGCCATCTGCTTCCACCATTATCTGTCTATCTAAACCACTTCTGGCCCTTCCCTGGAGTATGGCAGATCCAGCTGACACCATAGCTGAGTAAAGAGAATCCATACACAGCACAGGTGAGGAACAGGGTCTATGAGGGCTTAACCTGGCCTAAATCTGACTCTTGCTACTCCTCCATGAACAGGACACCAGGGACAAGGAGCATCACTTTCAGTCAGTTACACTAGAAGCAGCATGTCCCATCCATCTCCTGATATCCCTGGACTCTCACACATGGCAGGCAGAAGGACAGTCCCAGGATGTCCATGCTACAATGAAAGTCCCATGAGAAGAACACAGGGCTGCTCAGCCAGGACTGGACATTCAGCCTGAGGTTGGGGCTGCTTTGTATGGCAGAGGCCTAAGACACAACTGGGTAGCAGGTGGCAAGGCTACCGTCCTTCCCAGAGAGTGTGCTGGCCTTGTGCTGCTCAGATGCACTGGGAGGGAACCTCAGGATCCTCCCTACTACCTGCCTGGTTCTCCTCCTGCAGCCATCAGTTATGGACAGGCCAATGTTCAGGGGTTGGCAGGACAACACTTAGGGGTGTTACTGCAGTAGTGCAAATCCATGCACTGGTAGGAGACAGGAAGTGGCCCCCATAGGTCCTTTGCTCTGTGCTGTGAACTGCAGGGGAGGGTTTGGTGTGGGGCAGGACAGAGGGTGTGATGGGCTTGCTGGGAATGGAGAGGGGAGTTCAAGAGACAGCCTGCTCCCTCTCAGGCAACTGTTGGCATCCTGCATTGAATATATCTTCCTAGCCTTGACTTCACCCTTGGCTGTGGTACTCCTAGACCTCCAGACCTTGCTGTCTCCATGTCTCACAGATTTTGGGTTTGTAAAGTGTCTCTGGGTCCTTCTGAGTAAGTCTCAGTGGTGGCTCAGGTTAAGTCACATCAGGTTCATCATGACCCTCTGTGATGGCTGGAGGTCAGTGCTGGGTGGAATGGAAGCTCTGAGATTCCTCTGTGGCTCTGACCAGCAGGATCAGTGACTCATAATGCAAAATGTGACTGCAGTCTGCACTGGAGATTCCCTTCCAATTCTGCAGCCTGCCTGTGTCAATCATAAATGAGAAGAGACCCAGGAGCAGGGCCATGAGGACAGGTGCAGAGTCTGTGGGTGCTGGGGCAGTCCATATCCCCTTCCCCTGACCTCCTGTGGAAATCACATGTGCTGAGAGAAGAGGCCCTGCCCTGCAGCCCTGCAGCCCTGTGAGGACCCCACTCTCTGGCCCATGCTCAGCTCTGGGAACTGCACTGGTCCAGAGGACAAAGAAGCCCAGCTCCCTGTCCTCACCCAACACAATGTCATGTGCTCCCTGTCAGGAATTCAAGGCAGGATAAAGACCATATGTGAGGGAATGTGAGTGGTGTTTTCTCTGTGCTTTCCCAGGGTGCTGTGTTAACAGATTTAGAAATGCAGGTTGTGATTTTTCCTGTAAACTTGAGCCAACACAGAGGAATCATGAACATGTTGAAATGCTTCACCTCAACCAGTGAGGACTATCCATATGGGGAGGTTTGAAATGAACTCAGCATGAGTACCTGGAGCAGTTGGTGGCAAAGCCTCACCTAAGGCCACAGTGATAAGGAACAGGCAAACATTCTCCTACAGTCATGGTTCCTGATATCCATAGTGCTCTCTGCAGACACTTGGAAGCAACAGAGCAGAGGATCCTGGAAACTCCATAGGCCTGTGCAGGTTTATCACCAGCTGGTGATTTCCCAGGTCCTGAACTGTACATGTAGGAATCAATGAACTGGTGAGAGTCCACCAGGTGGCCCAGCACACAGAGGCTGCTGAGCACAACTCCTTCACCCAGGTTCCTGAGGCATGTGTGCAGGGGAAGGCGGACCCTGCTGTCCTGCTGTGCTGCCAGCTTGCCCTGCAGCAGTGGTCCATTGATGTGGGTCTCTCACTATGAGCAGTGTTGCTGCAGAGGTGACTGCTGAGCTTGGCCTCTGCTGCCTCCACCCTTTAGGTGGTTTGCTGTGCCCTGTCTGTACTCAAAGTTGTCAGTCCTCCTGTGTTTTTTCCTAGATCACATGGCCACCTGGACAGGTGGTGGCTTTCCTCACCTGCTCATCCTCACTCACCTCCCCTTGTCCTTAGGAAGCTGCTGTTCATGGCTCCTGCCACCATAAGTCTCAGGCACTTCCTCAAGTCATCAGGTGAGGCCCCTGTGGAGACTGCTGAGGCCACTGAGCAGGAGCACATTGTTATATGGTGGACGCTGCATGCAGGGCAGCTCTGCTCTGCTCAGCCTGTTGCTGTGAGCCTGGTGTTGTCCATGACTGTAGTGGGTGAGTGTACTGCTCCTGTCCACTGTGGAACAAGGGCTGGACTCAGTACATAGTGCTGGTCAATTGTCTCTCTTCCTGGATACTTGCTTTCCTGGTGCTTGCTCAGGCTCTTGTGCTGATGTGCAAAGCTCACCATTGCTGTTGTTTCCTGAAGGTGGTCCCCTTGTTATGGAAGCCCCTCGTCACTGGCTGTGAGTCTCTCCCATGGTGCCATTGCTCAGTGCTGATGTGGCTGCTAGAGATTTATCATGTGCTCCCTGGACCTGACCTCTCTGACTCCCTCTCGGCCTAGTAAACTGCTGGGGTATTTACTGTGTTGTTCCTGCACAAACTGGAGTTCCACCTGCTCTCACAGTTCTGCAATAGCTGACTTAATGGACTTTAACTCATTTGCATTTATCACATCTTCCTATGATGTAGGAACTCAGCGTCCAGTTGTCATTATGGTTTTTCTGTTCCTTCATTGTGTTATTTGATTTTATGGGAACAATTGATCAGTGTTTCCTTCAAGACAGGGCAACTGTCCAATGATGGCTCCAGAGGTCTCAGCAGAGATTTGATAGCTCCTATCTCCCAGGCCATTGTGGCCATCAGCATGTCAGATTCCAACAAGACTCTTGCTGTGTGCCAACTCTGCTGCGAACACTCCTAGAGCCCTGCCCATCACAGAACCATGGAACACACATATCCTGAGTGGACATGGTGCTGGACCATGACCAGCAGCATCTCTGGCATGGTGTGGGACACTGCTGTCCTCCTATGGCATCTCAGATTCAATGATCTGTTATGAAACAAGTGTGTTGAAGTGAGACTCGCTGTGCGTCTCTGGCACCTGCCCTACACCTGCTCTTTCCCATGACTGCCCTGGACTTTTGTAGTTGGGAGACTTTTGATGACTTCTTCTATGTCATTGGTTGAATTCAATCTGTTTAAATTGTGTATGTCCTCCTGGTTCAGTTCAGGAGGATCACATGTCTCTTGAAACTTTTTGATGTCTTTGAGATTTTCGATTTTGTTGGAGTCTAGATTTTCAAAATAGTTTCTAATTATGTTTTGTATTTCAATAGTGTATGTCATGATATTTTCTTTTTCATCTTGGATTTGAGTAATTTGAGTCTTCTCTCTCCTCTTTGTTAGTGTGGATAAGGGTTTACCAATTGTGTTTATTTTTTCAAATAACCAACTTTTTATTTTGTCATTTTTTTGATTGTTTCTTTTGTTTCAATTTCATTGATTTCAGCTCTGATTTTGACTATTTCCTGTCTTCTACTACTTTTGGTGTTGATCTGTTCTTCTTTTCTAGGGCTTTGAGCTGTAGTGTTAGGTTGTTTATTTGTTGATTTTTTTTCTTCTTTTATTGAATGTGCTCCATGAAATAAAACTTCCTCTCACTACTGCTTTCATAGAGTCCAAGAGATTTTGATATGTTGTATCTTTGTTCTCATTTACTTCTAAGAACATTTTATTTCCCCTCTGATGTCTTCTGTTATCCATTCATCATTAAACAGCATATTATTTTAACCTCAGGTGTTGGAGTGTTTTCTGTTTTTTATTCTGTCATTTATTTCTAATTTCAATCCATTGTGATCTGATAGAATACAAGGTAGTATCTCTATCTTCTTATATTTGCTAACAGTAGCTTTATGGCATAAAATATGATCTAGCTCTTGTGTGAGATACTGCAAGAATTTGCAGAGGTGACAGGATCAGGTTCTGAAGGTTGAGGGTAATCATGGAATTAATGTGCCAACATGGATTAAGTGGGTGTGGTAAATTTAGACAGGTAGGGTGTATCTGTAGGATACAGGTCCCTCAGGGTGTTTATCTTTGGAAGTTTATATTTTGTCTTTAAGGAGTGGATCACTCTCTCTCTCCCCTACACCTCTCTCACTGATTCCTCATGTCATTATCCTGAGCATCATTCCTTTTCCAACACTCTTTCATGATGTTCTGCATTAACTTGTGCCCTGAGAATTGGAGTCAGACACATGTGGAATGGACTGTTTTTCCCATAGTGTTCTTGAAAGGTATTTTGACCATAGCAATGCAAATATTCACTAAAATAGAAATAGGCGTGCTTAACAAGGGTCATTAAAACTGACCAGTTCCTGTAGTCCAGAAGATTTTGGAGCTTTATGGAGTTTGTGTGAAGAAAATAGAAAAATTTGGAAACAAGAATTGCACCAGTTTTATGCTGCCATAAGTGGAGGGTGATGGTGGTTTTGGTGGGAACTCAGAAGATCAGAATGTGAATAGGAGTGTGAATACTAAATACAGGGTTTATGAGATTTCAGAGGAATACTCTATTGGAACGTGGAGTAAAGTCCATTCATACACATTGTGTTCTGACTAGGAAGCTTTCCACATTCTACCCATGTCCTCTTACTATTTGTGAAGGTGAGTTTAAATGTGATGGACTCATTAATAGGGCAAAGGAAATTTAAGGACAGCACAGCTTTCAGGAAGGCTTGGATAAGGCTGTCTGCTTTTAGCCACTTTTAGCATGATGATTAGGAATAGAAAGCAGAGAAGAGAGATGTGAAAACTGACAGTTTAGAAATGTGTGAGTAAAACTGGAGCTATGGAATTTGGGATTAAAGACATGAAAGATACGTGAAAATTGCTCATACTTTACCCAGAAATAAGAGAAAATTTGGGATCATGGCATCTCAGATATGGGCAAGAGCTCAGCCATCTCAGGCTCAAGGGTGTAAAAGGAACAATTCCTTGAAAAGAGACCTTGTGGATACCCTACTTTCATGGGTGGGGATACAGAGTTGTTTCACCATTCTCCACCATGGAAGCATGCAGAAGTCACTGTACCATGGTCCAGGAGGCCTGGTACTACTGGAGATGGTGGAAGACCTGGGGACCAACCACAAGGTGCTGGCTCAACAGGATTGCAGTATGGTGGGGGTCCCTGAGAGGATGTTGCATGAAGATGTGAGGTGAAAGGTGCAATTCCGGGGGCAATCTCCAAGATATGAGATGCCAGCAACCTGGAATTTAGGCCAAGGAAATCTGCATGAATGAAGCAGAAACAAGCCACAAGCGAGGTCATGAGGGCAGCAACTAGCAGTGTCACTGGAACTGAGAGACATCAGAGCTTGGATGACACAGCAGATGCATTGTGGCCAAGTGCTGGATGTAGAACTACAAGACTGTTCAGATGGATTTTTTCTAGCTTTGGACCCATCCCTTCAAATAAGAATCAGGCTGCTTTTCTACAGGACATGCTAGAAGGAGAAGCAGTAGAATGAGACAGAATGACACATGAATATGCACCATCATGTGAGGAATTGAAAGGAGGGGAGGGTTGCTGTGGGACAGGGAGGGACCAGCAGAATCTAAACTGGAGAGAGGTGAACCTGTAACACTCCAGGGGCCTTCTTGCCATGAGGTATAGCAAGAAAATGAAGACAAACAACATTGCTGATGAATAAAAGTAAATAAAAGTGTAAAATATTAGGTATAGAACTAACCTGTTCAAAAGGAGATATTGAAAACTATATAACATTCTAGAAAAAAAATATAGCAAGGCAATTTAAGGAAATCCAGGGTCCCTGCTGTAGAAATAGTAAAACTCTTTTAATTTCCAAATAAAGCTATGGATTTAGAGCACTTCCTATTATAAAGCCAATGGAATTTTTTTACCAAATTAGAAAAACTATTTACAACATATTTCCAATTTCAAAAAGACCCTAATATTCAAAACAGATTTTTAATTCATCATAGATATCTATAAGATTCCATTCATATGGTGTAATCATGAAAGCAAGGACTATAATTTTCTCCCATTCATTCCCAATGATTTCCCATTCTCTCCTCTCCTTCCTTCTCCTGGTTCCTTCCTGTGCTCTGCTCATCTCTCTGTTGCAGGTGGGATATGGAGTGTCCCAAAGCCCCTGCATTTGTGCAAAAGATTCAGATGTGGGAAGATAAGTCAGAAGTTCTGAAACCTTGAAGTGATCCTAGTTTGATGTCCTACATAGGTGTGAATTGATTCAGGTGAGGTGTGGCTGAGGTGGAGAATACTGAGGATGTCCTGGAGAGTTACATCTTCCATAAAGCTTCCAACATTTCCCTGTGCCTGGTGGTCACCATGAGGTGAGTACCTTGTTTCCATTGTTGCCTTCTATCAGGAGGCTCTGCCTCACTCAGGTCCAAAGCAGTGGAGTGGACCAGTAACTGGCTGATCATCTACAACCTGGAGATAGAACAAAGCTTACCTGCTCTACATTGGTCTTGTTAGGTGTTTTCCCACAGGGAAGGAAAGATGACTGCCACAGAAATTGGTACCAGGAGAGGGATCGATTTGTGACAAGCTTATCTATGAGATTCCAAAGTCTTTAGAACTGATTTTTGGAAATAAAGTAGAAAAGCCTGAGGATGCAAGATGGAGAAGCCTTACAAGGTGAAAGCAAGGCTCATGGGATACTGTGCTGGTAGCTCAGAGGGCCAGAAGACTGATAGGAATGAAAACCATGCTCATGAGGATTCCAAGGGCAATGAGGACTCCCTTGGGAGCTGGAATGGAGGTAATTCATGGTGTATTCCAGCAAAGAGCATGTCTCCAGTTTCCCATATTTGAGGAGTCCTGTGAGGCTGAATTAAAGGTAATGAACTAGTTAATCTGGTGGTGGAAGATTCAAGGCACCACAGCTGCAGGAGGTGGTATAGATACTGTTCCTTGTTATGAGCCTGGTCTATGGTGATAATCAGGAGCAGAACACAGAGCATAAGGATCTGAAAACTTGGAGATGAGTCAGAATTTTACATGTAAAACTGGGAATAAGGAAGTTGGGGTTTTTGAAGAGAATACAGACAAAAGGGGTTGGTAAGTACTCTTCCCAGACAATAGGACAGATGCCTCAAGGACCTCTCAGGAATTTGCAAGTGTACACCCATTGCAGGTTCACAAGTGTAGAAGGGATATCCCATGACAAGAGATAGTGGGGTACCCTCTCACATCAGGGACCTAGGAAGTGGCTTATCTATGCTCCCTCCTGGGTACTAAGAGACCAGAGAAGCCATGACCCCAGTGGACTTAGTTCCTGCTTGAGCTTCCTTGGTATCATGCACAGGGTGCTTGTTCTTTTGGAGTGCACGATACTGTAGTCAGTTGTTCATGGAGGACTCCAATGTTCTTTCTAAGAAATTGTGGGTGGCCACTCAATGAGAACAACGGCCAGAATCCCTGTGGTAATCCTGAGAAAGATGATGCTGGTACCTGTGAATGAGAGCCTGAAGATGGAATGGCGACTCTAGAAACTAAGGGATGGCAGTCATGTGCCCTGTCTCCCAAGAAAGGCTGATGGTTGTGGAGAGAGCCAGGATATGGGAGAGGCCATAAGGGCAGCAGTATATAGCACCACAGGGTCAGGCAGGCCAATCACTTAGGAGAACACACCTCTCCTTCTTGTGACTCTGAGGCCACAGGACTGGCTTGCCCAGACAGAGTTTCTTTACTTTCTTTTTCCCATCTGTTTTCTCTATGGTCTTAGTCCTCCTCTTTCAAATGGGATGTTTATCGATGCCACTGTGTATTGGATACACGTGACCTGCTTCTGATTTTGAAAGGGCCTGTCAGACAAGTATTGGTCTTTAGTGAGGTGAGACTTTGACCTTGGCCTTTTAGGAATTGCAGGGAAGGGTATTATTGCTGGTAGTGAAAAGATCAGAGTGTGAGCTACATCAACATCAGTCAATCCTAGACAGAATGAACTACCTGGGTGGACCTGTAGGTGGGTAAGAGTGTCTGGGGATGTGGTCACTGTCTCCCAGCCCCCTCTTCACTTTCTCTATTATTCCTGCCCTCCTAGACCTACACTTGTTGCCTCCACCTGCATTTCACCTTGGGGATTTGCCTCATCTCAGACCCAGCATGATAGAGTTGGATGACCATGTACTGACCCTCTGAAACTATCAGCCCGGATTAAATTTCTTATTCTACGTGAGTCTTGATGTAGTTTGGTCAGAGGGATGTGTTCATTAAGTTCATTAAACGTGTTGTATTGATCACATTTCAACTAAGCAGTTAAATAGATATATAGATGATTGTTAAAATAATGACAGTTGAATGACAGATTACAAAAAGGTAGAACTGTGTTTGATTATAAACATGCAGAGACAAACATATTGAGAGAAGAGAAAGACAGGTAAGAAACGAAAGTGATAGAAGATAGAAAGATGATAGACAGGTGATGGATAGACTGGTTGCACTTCACACAGGTGAACAACCAAAGGTCAGTGCCCTTGGTTGAGGCTCTGGTGTCTGAAGGACCAACAGGTGGAGGACTGACTGCTTCAAAATTGTGCACATGTGTGAACCTGCCACAATGCCTAGGCATCAAAGAATGTTTACTGCCATGCTACCCATGCATCAAACCCCTAGATCCCCACGTCACCTACTCACAGAATGGCTGAATAGAGTCACAGGCCAGGCCTGGCTCAACTTCATCTTCATGGACACCAGGAAGGGTTGAGCTGGGCTCCAACTCCCACAGGTGTGTGACCTTGCCCCTTTCCTGGTCCTGCCTCTGCTGTGGGCACCCTGTTCCTTCCTAGGTCCACGCTCAGGACACTCACTCCTACTCCAGGGACACATGTGTGAGGAGTGAGCAGTGTGCTCTGTGCACACTGAAACCAGGTTTGCTGTGGGTTTCCAGGTTATTGAGGAGAGTCACAGCAAATTCACTTTGTGGAATGAGCTGAGATGAGGCTTAAGGTGGGCACAAGAGTCCCTGAGCCACAGCAGAACTGGCATTTGGGGTCTTGATTGTGAGACATGAGGAGCTTTGAGCTCCCTACCTCTCAGGAGCCAGGAGAAGTCCCACTGCCCTGCAGACACCCAGGCTGACTCCAGAGACTGCCATAGACCTTGGTAGGTGCAGAGCAGCAACAGGATTTGTGGACTCCACGTCCACGTGCAATACTACCTGCCCAGGGAAATGTCAGACAATGACAGACCAGGGTTTGGAGAGCACATCAGGGAGAGAACAGGTGGAGATGTGGCCAAGGGAGGAGGGCATGTGGGCAGTCACCAGGAGAACCATGTTGTTAGTAGATGATCCTATGATGACAGCTAAGGACACTTGTGAGAGACTGAGCAACAGACACAGGCTTCCATTTCATGTGTTTTTTTTTTTTTGTGTGTGTGTGTGTGTTTGTGTATGAGGTCTCTGGGACACTGGGCTCTGCTCTGGAAGTTGAGGCTGCACAATGATGTGAACTTTCACCTGCCCATCCTGGAGAGGAATGAGTACAGATCAGTGTGTAAAGAGCACCTGGCAGGTTCATGGGGGTGATGGGTTGAGGTGTCTGAGAGCTGGCTGAGCTCTCCCCATGTGCATTGTCTTCCGCTGCCCAGGGACTGGATGGTTGTAGCAGGAGGTAGGCCTGGAGCTCAGGGACACCAATGTGACAATGTTGCAGAATCTGCGTTCCAGGGTTCCTACCCATACAGACACACAGACACAAGGAAACACCCAGACACACATACACACTAAAACAAAATTATATATGTACACATGGACACATAGGTTCACACAGGAACTATGCAGCCAGGCCTGAGGTCTATGGAGAAAGATGGTTGACCTCATAAGAGAACATCACAGGATGAGCTGAGTTTGGTAAGACCCCTTGATTTCCCATGATGGGATGAAGGGAAACCCTGATGACGTGGAGATAAACAACTCACTCCTCACCAAGGCTGCTCTGAAGGTGGCAACTGAGCTCCCTGTGTACTGAGCACATCCTGCTGGTCCTAGAGACCCAGCAGGGAGGTTTGTGTCTGGGCTCATACTGAGGTCCCATTACTGTGTCTCTGCTACAGTAATAGGTTTGGGACCACCTGTGTCCTGGGTGGTCAGGGAACTCAGCTGCAGAGAGAACTGGTTCTTGGATGCATCTCTGGAGATAGACACCTGGCTCTTGAAGGATGGGCTGTAGTAAGTGCTACCATCATAACATATTTCCCCTATCCACTCCAGTCCTTTCCCTGTGGGCTGACGGATCCTGTTCCACCAGTAACCCCTGGTTGTGATGGAGTAACCAGACACAGCACAGGTGAGGGACAGGGTCTGTGAGGGCTTCACCAGGCCAGGTCTCGACTCCTGTAGCTGCACCTGGCACAGGACACCTGGGGACAAGGACAGGAAGACCCTGTCAGTCACTTCAGTCGCAATCTCCACATGGACCCAGTTCTGACACTGGGGACACTCACCTTGGGGAGCTGTGACAAGACACAGGAGAAGACAGGGCAGCCTCATCTTCTAGACCACACCTGCCTTCCAGAGAGCTCAGCTGTGTGTGAGCAGAGTTGTGAGCTCCCATAGCCCAGAGGGCATTTGAACCCAGAGCAGGCAGAGGAATTAGCATGTGACTGAGGCTCTTCTTATATCTGGAGAGGCTTAGGCCAGGGTGTCCTACTCCTTAGTGCTCCTGAGGTGTGTCCATCTTAAGAAAAGCAGTTTGTTTAGGGGGTGCTGGAAGGCTGTCAGATGTATTGTTGGTGGAGTTTCACATTAGTGCTGCCATTCTAGAAAGCGGAATGTAGATCAGGAGTGGACCACCCTATGACACAGATATTTCACTCCTCCATATTGATCACATAGAACTAAACTCAGCACACCATGGCTATACAGCCACATCAGTGTTTATAGCAGTGCTTCTCACTACAGCTACATTCAAAATATTCTCAAACGTCCATCAACAGATGAATGGATTAAGGTGATGGATATACAGAACAGAGTTTCACTCAGCCACAAGGAAGAGTGAAATTAGGGTATTTGCTGGTCAATAGATGGAAATGGAGAATGTCATGTTGAGTTTCATAAGCTAGATTCAGAGTGTGCATTGTCAATTGTTTACTCTGAATAGCAAATTCTAGAACCGAAAATGTAAAAAGACCTGGGATGAATTCTCTGGATCTAGAAGAGGGATTATGGAGTAGAGAATGTGACTGAGGGTAAGGCCAGAGGTGCAGGAGAAGGGAGAAGAAGAGGAAAGATATTGACCAAAATACCCTGTGTACCTGTAAGAGGTGCCTCAGTCAATGTCCCCTTATGTTCTCCAAGAAGCCCTAACATAAACAAAACCATATAAAGATCTGTTGAGAAAAGAAATAGAAAGTATAGGAGAAGGTATAAAGAGGAGGAGGCAGAGGGAAATGGCAGGGATGGAAGTGGAGGAGGTCATTCTCCAAGACTGCACCATTATACCAAATGAAATATTATCTATAAATATGAGGCACTAATGAAAAAAAAGTATGATTAAAAACCAAATACTTCTCTACGGAGACATCTGCAATTAGTACACAAAATGGGCACAGAGAGCTCCCCCGGAAAACTGGTACATGGAGAGGCCCCGAGGAAAACGAAACCACTCAACCTGCTCTGTACCTGCTCCTGGGCTGATGCTGAGCTCCCTGCTGGCCCTGGGAACACTGCAGGGAGGTTTGTGTCACACTGAGGTCCCCTCACTGTGTCTGTGGCACCTAAGAGGTGGCCGTGTCCTGAGTTCTTGGACTGCTCATTTGAAAGAACAGCATTTTCTTGGAGTTGTCTCTAGAGATGGAGCATCTGACCTTCACAAAGTCACCATAATTTATGTTAATACTGTGCTCAGTAATAACTGACACACTTTAGTCCATTTTCTGGAGCCTGGGGGATCCAGTGCATTATATGGCTACAGAAATTAAATCCAGAGGCTGCAGAGGAGAGTCACAAGGACCCCCCAGACTGCACCAGGTCTCCCAGAGACTCCACCAGTTGCACATCACACTGCACACCTGCAAACACAGAGGCAGCCTGGTCAGGACACTCAATCATCCACTCTTTTGCTCACTTCTGTCCACTCACACACTCAGGATCTCTGTTCTCTATTAATCACCTTTGAAAACAGCCACAAGGAAAACGCAGCTGAGCACACAGTCCATGGTGAGCAGCCTGTGTTGAGTCCTGAACACTGAGTGGGATGAGCTGGAGTCCAGGGCTGGGCTCCTGTGCAGAGCTGCAGGGTCAGAGTGGGCTGGTTTTCATGAGCAGAGGGAGGCCCTATTTACATGTCCTCCTGCTATATAGCTCTGGGTGCAGGCGTCAGTGATGTCTGTACTGAGAGCAAACTTGATCATGTTGGAGCTGGTTGGTGGCATTTTATTCATGAAAGTTTAACTTAGAAATAAAACATGTACTTCAAACTGTCCAGAAACATGTACTTGACAGAAATAGCCCAGCATCTAGGCATGGGACTCTCTCCTCTGAATTCTCTGCTCCATGAACCAGCTCAGGACAGGGCAGGACAGACTTGTTGCACTTGTAGAGCCTCTTCTTGTATGAAGAATGGGGTGTGGGTCTGCTGCACCCAGTGTTCACCTAAGGCCCATGAAGGTCCTGCTGGATGACAGGTCATCTGCAGAATTCTGAGCTCTCAGGTCACTGTCTGCCTCTGGTTTTCCCTCTCCCTCTGCACCTCAGTCAAACTGAAGCAGCTGTGTTGATTCATAGTAACTTCCACCCTCCCAAACTTACTTGGATATCTATTGACTATGAGCTCACTGTGCCATTGTCCCCACAAGGACAGCAGTGAGTGCAGGGTGGAGAAAGGATTCATGGACCCTCATGCTCCCAGGCGTCAGTCTGTGGTGGTGCAGAGGGGGAATATCCTCCAGCTGGGACCACAGATGTGGAGGGTCAGCTGGTCGACCCTCTCCCACTGCTTTGCAGCCCTGAGTGCTGTGACCCCACGCAGAGGTCTCACCACCCCACTGTCTGCAGCAGCTGCAGCCTCCCAGATGCCAGGAGCCTCCCTGCAGAGCACCTGGATCAGGTGTCTACCCCTTCCTGGAACAAGATGCTGGACACTCTTCAGACCTCCCAGTCCATGTGTGGACACTCCAGCCCTGCTCTCCCTGGTCTCTGGGTCTCTCTGCCTCTGGAGAAGTCTGACTGGGGCAAAGCGAGTAGATTTCAGACTCTTCTTCCCAAAGTCATCCTGTTTTTCCTCGGGGTCATCCAGAGCCTTGGTTCCTAATCACCTGTCCACTGGAAATAGAACCAGCATGGAGATTGGGTCACATGTCAGATATTATCAATTGGCATGGACCTACGAAGAAGCAGCATCAAGTAAGACATTAACCACTGGGAACAGGGAATCAGGGCATGGTATAAAAATATGAATATCCAGAAATGTTAATTAAAATATCTATAAACCAATAGAAGGAACACAGTGGAATAGACAATTGGAACAGGGGATAGAAAAGGGTAAAGGCGAAGTGTTGGGACAGAAAGGGAATGAACTGCACTGAAGGTTTGAATTATTTTGTGATAATAAACTCTAATGTAATGTTGCACTCTAAAACAGTAAAAACTGTAACCACTACAGAAGACAGTCTGAGGACTCACCCACAGCTGCAGGGCCAGCAGCATGGAATGTGAATCTCTGAGGAAGAGGTCAAAGGTGAGAGCCTGTGGCCACTTCCAAGTGCCCAGGATGACTGAGGAAGGAGGCAGGCCTTACCCAACATGGACAAGTCATGGCAGTCCTGCTGGCTCTGGCTGGGGACCTGTTACCTTCATCCATCTGATGTATTGATATGGATGGTCCTGTGTGTCCTATGTCTCCCTCCACCACAGTGTGGAGCAGATAGGTCCTGTAAACATCCATGGCAGCTGAGAAAATGGGAGCAGGAAAGTGGTCCAGGAGGGTTGATGAGGAGAGAGACTGTGGCCACAGGGCCAAGGAGAGAACTGACTCTGACTCTAGTGAACTGGGGTCTGGAGTCTCCTCTAAAGTGTCCTGATTGCCCAGGTGAGGCTTCCAGAGAAGAAGGCTGGTGGCTGGATTGGGCACCATGGTGGCTGCTTCCTGAGTCAGAGCTCAGCTTTGGTAGTGGTGGAGGAAATACTGAGTCACCCTTCACAGCTCCAGGCAGAAGGTTCCTCACACCCCCTCCCTGGGTGTCTCTCAAGATCCCCCTCAGTGCCTCCAAGGACTGTTGCAGACAGTTCAGGTGTAGGGACACCTGGAGCCACAGGCAGGATCTGGGTACTTAGTCTCCTGCTCTCAGGTGCCAGGTCTGGGGTGGGAAGATGTTGGCAAGACAGGGCTTCAGAGTGGGCTGTTTAGAGGAAACCCTGCCCATCTCTAGGACTCAGCTGCTGTGATGACAAAGCCTGGCTGCCTGTCCTACCTGAGGAACCTGACCCTGATCCTTGGCAGCACACCTTCCATTAACAAGCAGCAAAAGTGCGAGGACCAGTTATGACTCAGGGATTCCCTGGGAGTCAATGGAATGAGAGACTGAATTTCATCAGGTGTCCCAGGTCACCAACTGAGAACTAGTTCCTTTTTTTCTATACAGAAAATCCAAAGGAAAGTCTTAATCAGGGAATCCCACAGAGGTTCCTCACCTGAGTTGATGGGAATAAACTCACCAGGGTCCTCTGAGCATGTGATTCTGGTGACCACAGAGGAGTCACTTCAGCCTCAATAATGATTATCTGCATGGTGCTCATGTGAAAATGCACCTGCATCAAGGTATGCAGTGCAGGGAGTCTGCAGAGTCAGAGTGGTGATAGTGGACACCCTTGTCCTGGTCCTGAATTTAGATGATCTGTTTCAGGTTACCTCCATTCAGGATGATGGTGACCTTGGTGTACTCACAAGTAGGCTTTATGAGCTTGAGGTCAGGCCTTGAAGGCCCTCATTTCTCCATTGCTTTGGACTTGATTGGTTACTGGACTTTGTCAGATGCTATTTCTGCATCTGCTGAGATGATAGCCTGACTCTTGTCCTAAACTCTACATACATGGTAAATCACATACTAGTACCACATTATTGATTTACATCTGTTGAAGGAACCTTCCTACCCTGTGGAGAAACTCATGTGATCATGGTGCTACACCTTATATGCTCTGGAATGCAGTTTGCCAGTATTTTATTAAGGAATTTCTCATCTTATTTCATCAGAGATATTGGTCTGCAGTCCTCTTTCCTGGATGAGTGTTTGTTTAGGTCTGATATCAGGGTGATACTGGCTTTATTGAGTAATTTCTTAAGTGTTTTCTCCTTTTTGATTTCTTGGAATAATATGAGGAGTTTGGACTAATCTCCTCTTTAAAGTTCTTTTAGAATCACCTGAGAATCCATCTGCTTTGGGGTTTTTCTCTCTTCAAAGGAATATAATGGATGTTCAACTTCATTGCTTAATTTTTTTTTCCATTTAAGATTCCCATATTCTTGTGTTTTAGTTTCTGTAGTGCACCTGTGTTTAGAATATTGTCAGTGTCTTCAAGTTTTTCTAGTTTACTGGAGGAAAATTATTCAAAATACATTGTAATAATCTTCCAGATTTCGGAAGTGTCTGCAGCAAAACCTTCTGTTTTATCTCAAATTTTGTTTATTTGGGTCTTTCGATTGTCTGCTATTTAGTTTGTCAAGAGCTTATCAATATTCTTTCTGTTTTTGAAGAACCAGCTTTTTGTTTCTGTTATTCATTTCTATGGTGAACTTGGTCCCTGAAACTCTAGCAGAGCAATCAAGCAAAAACAAAAACAAAAAAAAAAGAAAATTAAAGGGTGACAGAGTAAATGAAAAATTCTGAGTATGTCTGCTTCTTTGTGATACCATCCAAAATCTTGAAGGACCATTATCTACATCAGAATGCTTCTAGGTCTGATAAACAACTTTAGCAATATAGTCAGGTACAGCATGCATATGTAAATTAACCCCTCCCCTATACTTCTAAAATGAGTTGACTGAGGCAGAAATCAGGAAAAGTATACTATTAAAAATAACCTTTAAATGCACTTGGACAAAATCCAAACAAGGATGTGAAAGAGCTCTACAATGGAAGCAATCAACACCACAGGGAGAAATTGAAGACCTTAGAGAGGGAAAGACATCCCATGTTGTTCTATGGTCAGAATTAATTTTGTCAAATGTCCAATCTACCATAAATATTGCATACATTCAATGAAATCCACAAAAAAGACCAAGATATTTCTTAAAGCACCAGAAAAAGGGTCTTAATATTTGTGTGGAGAAATTACAGACACACAATACACCAAGTAATCCTAAGCTGAAAGGCAGATGTAGGAGATATGACACTATTTGACCTCACATTATTTGACAGAGCTTTAGTACCCAAAACAGCATGGTCCTGGCAACAAACAGACATGAAGACCAATGAAATAGAACAGAAGAGAAAGAGAGCAACCCACAAAAGTGCAGTTATCTGGAATTTGACACAGTTCTCATAATCTTGTTAAAGAAACAGCCTTTTCAATGGAAGGAACTGAGAAAACTGGATATCAATATGGAAAAGAATATAATAGATCACTATCTCTTATCCTACAAAAGCTCAATACAACGTGGACCAGAAATCTAAAATTAGACTTGAAAACCTGCAATTGTTAGAAGCAAATACCATATCAACCCTCCTGTGTAATGGCAGAGGCACCCTCTTCATCAATCAGGTTACTAAGGTGCAGGAAATAAAACCAAGAATTGTTAAAGCGGATAGTATGGAATTAACAGCTTCTGCACAGCTTTGGAAATAATCAAGAGTGTGAGGAGAGAGAGCCTTCAGAATGTAGATATTTTCTACCTGCTTCCAGATAGGGCATTGATATTTCAGAATGTATGAAGATCCCCAAACACTTAATGACAAGACCCAAATAACACAATAAATGAAAGAGAAAGACCTAAACAGACACTTCTCAAAAGAAGAAACACAAGTGGCCAATAAATATAGAAAAGCATCCTTGATATTCCTAGTAATAAAAACAAAATCAAAACTGCACTGAGATTTCCTCTCACTACAATCAGAAGACAGTCAACAAAAGCACAAATAATAACTGCTTGCAAACGTGTGGGAAAGAAATACACGGATGTATTCTTGGTGGCTCTTCAAATTAGTGCTGCCATTCTAGAATGCAGAATGGAGATCAGGAGTGGACCACCATATGACCCAGCCACCCCACTCCTCAGTATTTATCCAAATGAACTAAACTCAGCACACTATGGCTATGTAACTACGTCAGTGTTAGAGTAGTGCTTCTGACAACAGGTATATTATGGAATGTTCCCAGTAACCAATCAAGGGATGAATGCATAAAGGAAAGGGGGACATGCAGAATAGTTCTTCTCTGAGCCACAAAGAAGGAAATTAGAGCCTTTTCTGGTCAGTGGATGGAAATGGAGAATGTCATGCTAAATTTTGTAAGCCATATTTAGAGGATGAAATGGCAAGTGTTTATTCTCAAATGCAAGTTTTAGAAAAAAAAGAAAGGAAATGAGAGCTGGGAGGAATGCCCTGGGACTAGAAGAGGGATCAAGGAGTAGAGAAGGGACAGAGGGTGAGGTCGGAGGAGCAGGAGAAGGGAGGGGAGGAGGAATGAAACTGACCAGCCTCCCTGTGTTCCTGAGGAGGTGCCCCACTGAATGTCCTTTTTATGTCCTCCAAGAAGCACTACTGTAAACCAAACCACAAAAAGAATATTATGAGAAAAGAAAAGTAAAAGGATAAGGAGGAAGGGTAAAGAGGAGTAGGGAGAGGGAAATGGCAGGGATGGAAGTGAAGGAGGTCATACACTGAGACTGCAATTATGTCAAAATGAAATGTAGTATCATTTATAAGTGTGAGCCACTAACTAAACAAAATAAATATAAATTGAAAACCAGAAATGCTTTATTCAGAGAGTCATGGATTAGTAGGGAAAATATGTCCAGAGAACTCCCCTGGGAAGAGGTTACATGGAGAGGCCCCCAGATGCAGGAAACAAGCACCAACCACCTCTATACCTGTTTCTGTGTTTACCCTGAGCTCCCTGTGTGCTGTGTGCCCACGGCTGGCCCTGGGCACCCTGCAGGGAGGTTTGTGTCTGGCTCACACTGAGGTCCCCTCACTGTTTCTCTGGCCCAGTAGTAGGTGTTCTGGGCTCTCAGGCAGGCTGCTCATTTGCAGGTAGAGTGTGTTCTTGGCATAGTCACTGAGTTGGAGAATTGGCCTTTCCCTGATGCAGCATATTTAGTGTTGTAAGTACTAGTTTTGTTTTTTGTAAGAGCAACTCAAAACCAGCCCCTTCCATGGAGCCTGGCAGACCACATCCATGCAGTAATCACTTGACCCAGCCGCTGAACAGGACCGTCACAGGCCTCCCCCAGACTCCACCAGCTGCACCTCACACTGCACACCTGCAAACACAGAGGCAGCCTGGTCAGGACACTCACTCATCCACTCTTTCCCTCACTCCTGTCCACTCACACACTCAGGATCTCTGTTCTCCATTAATCATCTTTGAAAACAGCCACGAGGAAAACCCAGCTGAGCACACAGTCCATGGTGAGCAGCCTGTGTTGAGTCCTGACCACTGAGTGGGATGAGCTGGAGTCCAGGGCTGGGCTCCTGTGCAGAGCTGCAGGGTCAGGGTGGCTGGTTTTCATGAGCAGAGGGAGGCCCTGTTTGCATGTCCTCCTGCTCTATAGCAGCTCTTGGTGGAGGCCCAGTTAGAGCATCACTTAGAGTAGATGGAAATGTGATGGGCCAGCATGGGGAACAGAAAAGTATTCAGAGGGTAGAATTTCTTGTGTGATATTTTCTCTTTTCATTTACCATCCAGATTTAATTAATCAATTAATTAATTTATTTGTTCTAATTTGTTTTATTTGACAGTAGAACACATTTATGCATTTTGATACATAATACATAAATGGAATCCAATCACTCATTTTTCTGATTGTACATATTATAACATCACATTGGTCATACAGTCATGTATGTCAACGATACAATAATATCTGTTTCATTTTCTATTCTGAATTTAATTTTACAGTCCCCTAAATATAAGATGGAGGTATCAGTATTAACAGCATGTTGCAAATGTAAATTCACAGAAGAAGTATGAGTGCTGCTTACCTCTGTCAAACTCCAACAGCTCATGTCTGGCAAGAGTGGCCTAATGTATGTAGTTTGCTCTGACCCTGCACAAAACTGCTCATCTGACTCTTCTCCAGCTCCTAGGTGCACACACCTGGTGAATTCCTCAGAGCCCATTCTGCATTGGAAATATCATATGCATCCTCTCCACTCTGTTTGCTTCTCCACAGCAACGATGCAACCTGCTATGGGCCTCAGAGGCACCTGCATTGGGAAGGCTGTGCCTACCTGTGAGGGCCTCCTTCAGCTCAGGAGAATCCAGATTGGCACATAAGCATCAGGTCCACATGCTGCTGCCATCTGTGGTGGGCACAAGGGTCAGGTGTGGGCAGGGAGGTATCCAAACTCTGTCCTCACTTTCAATTGTCATGAGCTGAGTGCACATGGGACCACTTGTAGCCCCCTCTGTGAGAGGCCTGGGAGAAGGACCAGTCAGTGTCCTCATGGACCTGGTGCCGTGTCCAGGTTCAGGCTTAGTTTCTACCACGGCATCTGGCCCTCTTTGATCTCCACCCCTGCCCTTTGGACTCTCTGACAGTAAGACCAGGCTGTCTAAGCTCTTGTGGCCTGTGGAGCAACCTTCAGCTCCAGCAATGTAGAACTGGCCCTTGGTCACCTGGTCATTGTCACAGGTAGTGGCCATGATGGTCTCTCTCATGTTGGATGCAGTGACAGATGCACAGTCCCTGCTAGGTAGACAGTTCCAGACTCCACCTGTGTTCCCATGGTGATTTGGCCATGGTCAGGACATGTGTCCCTGAGGGTGAGACACAGGCAGGACAGGCCCTGGCCATGGGGCTTCTGCTGAGTGAAGGAGACTGAAGCTCTGGGAGAATCCAGCTCTCTCTGTTGTTCCCATTATCCACACCCTTCATCCTCCTTCTCCAGCTTAGGAAATGTGGTGAAGGAGACTGATTGAATGTGACAGGTGGTCACAGTGAGGAAGGACTTTGAAAATTTTGCCAGGGTCACCCTAGACTTAGGACTACTCATACTAACTTTTGTTATTTAACATCTATCATTCTCTCTCTATCAACCGTCCATTCATCATCCCTCATATGTATGTTAACTATCATCATTTTTTAAAGTTTCTATTGTGTATGATGCATCACTTGGTCATTTATCTCTATCTATAAAATATCATCTATCCTCCATTTGTTATCAGTCTTTTTATTTGACTTCTATCAGATGTCTCTCTTTCTATCCTCCTTCTCCTCCTCCTCATCATTATCTGTGATATATTTCTCCCTTTCTGCACTTGTCTTGCAATTCTCCTGGACACACAGCTATCTTCCCATAATGGTGCTGCCCTGTCTTCCTCAGCATGTTCATGTCATCCACAGATGGAGAGAACAAGTGACCCTGGGCCATTCTCCCCAAACCCTGCACCCGAGTGGTTCTGCCATGGGTCCACAGTGTTCCTCGGTCATGTTCCCAGAACAGGATTCTGTAGGGTGAAGATCTTGTGTGAACAATGGGAAGGAGGTGTGTCTATACTCAGCATTTTCTGCCTTTAATCCCCACTGTCCATGTCATCTGAATGAGGACCAACTAGAGGCCCTCTCAGATCTAGAGGAAGCCCAGCAAGCCCACCTCTATTCATAACACTGCAAGGCTTAGCAACAGCAAGTCACAGGAGAGGGAAGTAAAGGTCCTTAGCAGGGGAAAGGAGAAGTCAAGAATTTGAATTTTAAATGACCAAACTTTATATACATGAAAAGGTAAAGAGTCCATCCTGAGTTATAGAACTGATAAACTGGCAAAGTCACAAAATACAAAATTAACACACAAAATCTTAACATTTATACATTGAAAGCAAACATAAATATTCAAGAAACAATCCAATTCAAAAGGACTAAATAGTTATGTAGAATTAGTTAACCAAAATAGAGAAATACTCTGTAAGGAAAACCCTAAAAAACTGTCCAAAGTAATTGAAGAGGAAAAGACAAAATGAAAAGACATCCAATATTCATGGATTGGACAAAAATATTGTAAACTATTCACACTTCATGAAACCACTTGCAGATTCAATGTAGTTTTGCCCAAGTTTGTTTCACATTCTTAACAGAAAGAGAAAGCATAAAACTACAATCCGCTGGGAACTAAATGTCTCTGAGCAGCCCAAGCCACCTTCCCTCCCCCAAAAATGCCTGGTCTCATCTTAACCTTGATGTCAACATGTACAACTCTGTGAGTGAAGCCCAGACCACTGACCCTGCAGTGAACCAACACACAGACCAAGGAGAAATAGAGGACAGGGTGTAGCCACACACATGCAGTCCAAGGTCTGTGGGAAAAACTGCCAGGAAAAGCCATTGGAGGAAAGATGGTTGTTACTGAATAGCTCTGGGAAAACTGGATGGCCACATGGGAGAAAGAAAATAGACTCCTAATTCTCACCAGTGCCAAATCAAGACTTGCATACAGCTCCTGAAATGTGAAAGACCTAAAAGAAAACCTGGGAGATGCTGCACAGTGCTGCTACAGGAGGAGAGTTTGCATAAGTACCTTAGAGCTAAGGCCATAAGAGTGAAAGTGGACATGTGGATTCATCACACAGCAGGACTCTCCACAGCAAAGTACACCAAAGTGAGGACTAAAGCAACACAGTAGCAGAAAAATCATCTGGAAGCCTGTTCCTCCAACAAGGGACAGAAATGCTGATTGAGTGTGAAAAGTTCACTAACCAAAGACAACAAATACAAGAGTCCACAGCTGGCTGCACTTTGGAAAATTGTATGCATACACACCTCCCTAATGAGCACATAGACCTGACAACAAAGAATTTTTTATAAAATGCTCAATATCATGAATCACCAGGAAAGTGCATAGGAGACCACAATGGAATTTCAACCCTACCAGGTGGAACAGCTTCTTGTAAGGGGCAGAAGGTAACAGATTCTCACACTTGGAGGGGGTCTTGGAGTTCTTGTTGACAGCTAGGAATGTAGACTAGCATGGTGGTCATGGAGAAAACTGTAGATCTTAAACCTAAAATCAGTTCTTCCCATGATGCAGCCACCCAGGTTTAAACTTAGGAAGTAGACCATACTGCACACCTATGAGCACAAAGCACATTATGAAATCAACAAAGGCTTTCAAGGGGTAGGTGGATGAAGGAAATGCACCATTTCCTGACTAAGAAATATTATATAACCAAAAGTATGGCATCCTGTCCCTCCTGCCATCAGCGTGGACCTGGATCACATGGACCTAGCTGACCTAAGTCAGGCAGAGGGAGGCCATCACCACACCAGCATCATGTGGGGAAGCTACTGCATCAGGGTCCTGGACAGAGAGAGGATCAGTGACCTCTGGAGATGGGAAGGTGCACGAAGGTTGAGGGTGGGGGTGGATGGTGAGGACCACATGCAGAGAGGGCCTTGTCCTGGTGCTCTGCAGCTCACATGCACCTGTGGCCACAGCCAGGCTGTGCTTCACAGTGACTGCAGCCCTGCCGCTGGGGGCTCCCAACACCAAGGTGGTACAGGTGGTGGACAGCTGTTGTGCACAGCCTGGGTCCATCATGGAACCTTCACCCATGTGTCAGGGTTCTGTCCTCTGCCTCACAAGGACTGGGTTTCAGTGTATCTATGAAAATACAGCTGGATTGCCAGTCGTGTGTCTGATGGAGAGAGAGGCTGACATTCTTAGTGGTGTTGATGATCACACACCATCGCATGTGAAAGACAGCAGCATACAACACATCACTGCTTATTCAGGTCCTTCAAAGTGTATTCAACTCTCAGATCCCTAAATCTAATTTACTTAATTAGGTGTAAGTATGATACACATAAAACTAGGTTTAAACAATCAAATATGAACTGTGTACAAATGAAGAGCTTCATATTATGGAAAGTGATCCCAGCATCCATCAAGGCTCAGGAAGGAGCTGAGCGAGGCACCCAGAACAAGTTCTGAGGTTTCATCAAGGCAAAGGAGATAGAATCTCAATAACTGGGGAGACTATACCATTCATAATCTACCCTATTAATGCAGATTGGGATCATTTTGGTTTTTGAAACACCAACAATTGTACAATGTAAACATATAACAAAGGAAAACCATTGAATTTGTGTTTAGTATGAAAAAAATAGATAATGAATTGAGAAGATGATGACAGGTGGAGACATTTAAGGCATACAAGATAGACAGGAACAACCTCTGATGTAGAAATGTGTTCATGTGTCTATGAACATGAACCACACGACTCTGTATTTATAATGCACACCTAATATGTTTAAAGTGATTAAAATATGTAATTATTACTGATAGAAACTGAAATGACCTGCATTGTTAGAAAATGTACTATAGTACATTATAAATTACTTACAAATTTCGTATTAAAAATCACTACCATAGCTCTCAACCAGTACATATTTTTCAAAATATTCCAAATGACTTAATTTTCTGGAAAGAACCACGAGTATCTTAGGACAATCTGGGATATACAAATTGATCATGCTCATTCTCACCGAGACTGGAGCTGGACTCTCAGGACAGTTGGGCATTGAGGTGAGCAGAAATGGAGACCAGGGCTTCCCTCTCTGCAACTCTGCAGTCCAGCCACAGGATTTTAAACCGAGCAGGCTGAATCTGCCTCTCCCCAGCAGCCAGTGGTCCTGGGCTTCTCAGACTCGGGTCACTTTGCAACAATTGGGGCACAGGGTGTCTTCAGGATCCTGCAGCTTGCATAGTCCATTAAGAACTCACCACCCTCCCTCTGGATCTTGCCAAGGAAGCCCCTTTCTCTCCAAGATTTGCTCAGATCACCCCTGTCCACAGGCCATGCACAGATATCTGAGGAGTGCGCATCTCTTCCCTTTGGAGCCCTGGGTGTGGTGTGTGGTGTCACAGAGCCACATCATGAGTGTCAGATAGCTCACATACACCAAAGTTCCATGGATTATGACCAGTTTTGGGTTTTGTGTTGGCAATTCTCAGCTCAATTTTATTTACTCTTTGGAACAGAAGATACCTTGTGCCTGCTGACAATGGCTACAGAAGACCAGCTGCATCCACGTTCTCTAATACCTGATGGCAGCACAAGGGACTGTTCATTATCATGTGACAAAACTAACTGTCCCCTGTCCTTGTCGTATGTCCCTTGTGGCTGGAATCTCTGGTACAAGTGGGCTCTGACATCTGCATGTGCACAGTGCACAGATCAGTCACAGGAAGGTCACAGGAGCACTTGAATGGGAGGAGCCCTGGGGCAGGGAGGATGTGGAGACCCTTCTCAGGGTGGAGGGAATGTCCAGGGCCATGAAATGTTCACACAGCTCACGTGATGGCACCTACATTTCATGTCATTGCACAGAAAGTGTCATCATCAGACCTGATTATGCAGTTTGTGCTGAGAGGGGGGATTCCAGAAACCCCTACAGGGACAAGGAGAGCTGAGTGATGTCCAGGAGGAGGAACCCTGTGTAGACCACCATGACTGGAGCACATAGTAGGAGCTGCCTGGTAAGAGGGCTCAGGACTGGGGCCAAGGTTCTCTCCCCCCTGAGCACCTGCTCGGTGACTCTGAGCTCCCTGTGTGCTGAGCACCCCCTACTGGCCCTGGATTCACTTCAGGGAGGTTTGTGTCTGGGCTCACACTGAAGTCCCCTCACTGTGTCTCTGGCACAGTAATAGGTGGCTGTACCCTGGGTGGTCAGGGAGCTCAGTTGCAGGGAGAACTGGTTCTTGGACGTGTCTCTGGAGTTGGATGCTCGGCTCTTGAGGGATGGGCTGTAGTTAGTGCTACCATAATAATATATGAGCCCTATCCACTCCAGCCCCTTCCCTGTGAGTTGACAAATCCAGTTCCAGCAGTAATAGCTGGTTGTGATGGAGAATTCAGACACAGTACAGGTGAAGGACAGTATCTGTGAGGGCTTCACCAGGCCAGAAACTGACTTCAGTAGCTGCAAGTCTCACAGGACACCTGGGGACAAGGAAATACAGACCCTGTCAGTCACCTCACTCACAATCTCCCCGTGGACCCAGCTCTGACACTGGGGACACTCACCTTGGGGAGCTGTGACGAGCCACAGGAGAAGACCCAGCAGCCTCATCTTCTAGACCACACCTGCCTTCCCAGAGAGCTCACCCTGTGTGAGCAGAGAGCTGTGAGCTCCTACAGACCAGAGGGCATTTGATCCCAGAGCAGGAGGAGGATTTTGCATGTGGGTGAGGCTCTTCTTTTATCTGAGGAGGCTGAGGCCAGGATGCCCAGGTCCTTATTGCTCGTGAGATGTGTCCCTCCCTTTTACCCAAGTGGAACTTTACCTGTGACAGGAGAGTTGTTGACTTTTTTCTGGTTGCTGGAAGCATGTGGAATGGTTAACCCTTCTTTCTCAGCCCAGCAACTTCCCCAAGGACCCTGCTCCCTTCCTGCTGCCCAGTCTCACTTCTTTTCTCTACTCAGGGTATTGGTGTTGTGTCCTGAGTGTTGAGCAGAGTACAGTCTGCTGCCTTCTCCCCCACTGCCCTCTGTTGGGACATGGCCTTTGTGTCCCTGGAAAGCATGTGACACTGTCATTTTGGTGGTGTTACCTTGGTGTGGCCTTTCTCACTCCAAATGTGGTCAGTGTAAGGTCAGTTGTAGATGTGGGTGACCACACAGGAGTTAGACCAAAAGTGACTGAACAAGACTTTATTGGAGTTTGTTTCTGGGGCAAGATTCACCAGTCCTTCAGCATGAAGGCCAGGGTATAAGGCCAGGGAATCCATGCTGTGAACCTGTTCGGGCCATGTTTTGTAGTTCCAGACAGGTGGGGAAAGCTTGAGGTTCTAGTGTCCCCCTGGTGTTGGATGGGGAATTTGTTGATTGACAGGTGGTTGAGAGACTCCTCTAGGGTTACCTGCTGGCAACTGATTGGTTTTTGATTGACATGCTCTGGTCACCTGATTCCCAGGCTGCTTGATGCCCAATACCAATTCAGCTGCTCAGACCTCCCTAAGAGTCAGGACACACCAGAACCAGAACCAACCCTACTCTACCAAGGTCTGCTCCGATGTTTGTCACATATGTGATGGTGAGCATGTGAAAAGAGAAGGAGGCAAGTCTCTCCAAGTTGGCCAATCTCCAGAGAAGCTGTGCATCTGAGATCTGAGTGTTTCCCTCAATATCCAGCTCCCTCTTAATCTGCAGAGAATTCTCTGGATTCCACCTGCCCAGCTCTCTGTAGATCCTGGTTTGGAGAGTCATTCACAGGAGACCCAGGTCCAGGGTGCTGCAGTCCTAACTCTCAGCAGTGATGGACAACTTCCTGTCAACTCCAGTCCATCCTCTCCACAAGTCTCACCTGGAAATGTGTCTACAGACCCAGGGGCAGCCCTGCTCTGGTACCATGGAGTGGTGTCCTCTCTCCTTCATCCTCAGGAGGGAGGGTGGAGGTAATGATGGGGACACTCTGGTCCCAGGGAAGATGGGGTTCAGGGCAGATCAGTCAAAATGCTGCCAACAAAATCTGTGTCCACTTCACTGGTGGGCTTAGGACAAGTTCATACTGTCTGGATTCAGAAAACACCTGACCAACTGCAGTGGTCTTTCCTGGCTTATCTCTGTAATCTCCATGGTACTCTCCTGAGCAGCCTCTTCCTATGCAGAGCACAGTGAGCATGCTTGAGGAGCTGTCCCGACCCACGGGACATCAACGCAGGATGGCAAACCTAAGAGAGAAGGGACAAGAGACACAGGGAGTGACAGCAAGACAGGAATTCTGATAAAGCTGCAAATTTTTATTGTTCTCATGGGTATTTATGCTGAGGGAATGAGGGGTATGATGAGACACAGGCTGGTTGGCTGTGTTTTTATTTTTGGGCTCCTGATAAGGTGCAAGTTCACGCCGGTGGGAAGGTGAAATCCCGGAAGAGAAGCGGGGACGGGCCATAGGCAGAACTGTCAGCTGGGAGTGGGGAGGGGGCGCGCTCTGGGAATCCATCAGCCATCAGATGCAGGGTACCTGAGTCAGCTGCAGGGTGTTTGCACAGGGGAGGCAACCGCAAAATGTTCCCTGGGCTGCTGCTTATCATAAAGGTCAGAATGTTCTCAGAATGAGAACTTCTTCTTGGTCCCTGACATTTCCCCCTGTCTTATATAAAATTATTGACCATATTCTGAGAGTCATTTTTTAAAGGGTTGATAGAGGCTATGTGGTGAGGCGGGGGCGTGACTTGCCCAAACAGGTACAGCGCTGGAGTCACAATCCCTTGGGAACTGCACCTGTCTTAGGTTGTCCGTGACAGAGCAACATCCTTACCCGTCATTGGATAATGAGGCTCTAGCCCTCATTTCCTGTCTTAGGTTGGTATGAGCTCTCACGAATCTTACCCGTCATTGGCTGTCCAGTTCAGGTCACAGGGGTGATGGTCTTTTAAGATCACCATCACGATCCATCATCTCCAGTCGATGGTAATGAACCTGAATAGGTTTCGCCAGTATAGCCTCAATATGAACTCTAAAAAAAGCCATGATCTTGTTGAATATCAAAGGACCTATAGATACGATAAGCAGCAAGCAAAGGAGGGGACCTTAGCAGGGTCCTCAAATCCTGCATGGCTGTGGGAGAGCAGTGAAAAGGCAGCCATTATCCAGAGAACAATGGTGTGCAGTCACAGGGTTGGCCATTCAGGGGATTTTTCGCATAGATTGTCGGCTGCATCTGTAAGAGAGGAAGATTCATCCTCAGGATGTGGTGGGCAAATGAACCCAAAGCTAGGGGCAACCTTTATTTTTAAAATGTGGATCCCATTGCCAAAATAGTCCCATGGATGTATGAGGGGTGTGTAATATAACCAAAATCAAAGGAAAGTTATAAGATATTTGTGTAACAAATTGTTGAGCAATGGTTTCTGTGACTTGAATTAATGCTTGCCGTGCCTTGGGAGTAAGCTCTCGAGGAGAAGAAGTATCAGAATCTCCCCTTAAAATATCATTAAGAAGCAAAAGCACATAGGTGGGTAGTTTTAAATATGGTCTTAGCCATTGGATATCCCCTAGTAATATTTGGAAATCATTAAGAGTGTGGAGATGGTCCACACGCAATTGTACATTAGGGATTGGAATTTGATTAGTTTGAAGTTTGAGGCCCAAGTAGGTGTAGGGGTACTGTGTCTGAACCTTATCAGGGGCTATCTGAAGTTCCAAGGCTGTGAGGGCCTTATAGAGATCCAAATAACAGTTGTTAAGATCATAGGTATTAGGCGCAGCACAATTAACAAATCATCCATATAATGTAATATATAAACTTGTGGCCACCGCTCTCTCACAGGGTCTACTGCTTGAGCAACATACTTTTGGCAAAGACTAGGGCTGTTAGCCATACCCTGGGGAAGGACCTTCCATTGAAATCTTTGCATAGGGCCCTGAAAATTGATGCGGGGGAGGCTGAAAGCAAAATAGCTTCTGTCATCAGGATGTAAAGGAATAGTAAAAAAGCAATCTTTTAAGTCAATGACCATTTTATAATAGTCCCTAGGAATAGCTGCCGGTGTAGGGATGCCTGGCTGTAGTGCCCCCATCGGGTGCATAACCTTATTGATAGCACGCAAATCCTGTAGAAGGTGCCATTTGCCTGATTTCTTCTTAATAACAAAAATAGCAGTGTTCCAGGGTGAGGTTGAGGGTTCCACATGGCCGGCTGTCAACTGTTCCTGTACTAAAATGGAGGCAGCCTCTAATTTTTCTTGGGTAAGGGGCCACTGATCCACCCACACAGGAGTTTGAGTTTCCCAAATAATTTTGTCTGCATGGGGTAGAGGAGGGTCAGGGACCGACACTAAAAATCCACATACCCAAGTCCAAATTTGTCTGTTTTTTGTATGGGCTGTACAGGCTCAACCTGTCCTTGTCCTAGCCTCCCAAGTCCTGTACCAGGGATAAAGCCCAAACGAAGCATTTGATGAGTGACTAAAGAGTCGGGACTAGCAAGAATAACTTTCATTTGGCTTAGAATATCTCGTCCCCAAAGGTTGACAGGGAGATCAGGAACAATGAAGGGGGTAACAGTTCCTTTATTTCCTGTGTTATCTTTTGTGTAAGTCCAGTTGAGCGCCCTGCAGCTAACTAAGGGGTTTTTTGATTGCCCTATTCCTTTAAGGTCAGTTAGTGATGAGGTGAGGGGCCATTCTGATGGCCAATATTTTTGAGAAATAACTGTGGCGTCCGCACCAGTATCTAGGATCCCTTGGAATTTCTTTCCTCCAATAAATAAGGTAAGAGTGAGTCTTTTGTGGGTGTTAGTTTGGACCCAATACACATCAGAGGAACCTAAAGAGGCCGTGTTTCGTGGTGAATTTTGGGCGGCGGGAGTGTTTCCTGAATTGAGGGGAAGGAGTATTAATTGTGCAATTCTTGTTCCTGCAGGGATGGCCGCTATTCCATTAATAGCTGTAGCCAGTATGTTAATTTCTCCAGTGTAATCATTAACAATGATGCCAGGGAAGACCTGAACACCTTTTAAGGTGGTAGAAGCTCTCCCAAGAATAAGAGCACACATATGAGGTGGAGGGGGGCCTACAACCCCAGTGGGTATTATTTGGGGTCCTTGCATAGAGTCTAATATTGTATCGGTGGAGGCACAGAGGTCCAATCCTGCGCTGCCTGGGGTAGCGCGTTGGAGGGAGGTGATTGTGGAGGAGGACAGGGGGCCTGGATTGGGTTGGGAGTCTGAGAGGGAACAAACCTTATTGCCCCTGGGTTTCTTCTGGGGGCGGTCAGGGCCAGCCCCTGGCCCCGAGAGGAGTGTCCCGAGAAGTTAGAGGGAATAGGCTGTCCAAGGGCATTGATCTTGGATCTACATTCCTTGGCCCAGTGGCGACCTTTACCACATTTAGGGCAAAGGGTGAGCGGAGGTGGTTTAGCCCCTGTTTGAGGAGATATGGGTCCTTGACCCAGTCTCCCTGTTGGGCACTCTCGCGCAAAATGGCCAGGTTGTTTGCAAGTAAAGCAAGTACGTGGGCCAAGGTTGTGAAGGGCCTTGGAGAAGGCGGCACCAATAGCGAGACCCATGGCATGGGCTGTTCGTACCTTGGCACACAGCCTAATGAAGTCAGAAAGGTCCCCTTTATCTTTATGGGGCTGAAGAACATCTTGACACATTGGGTTGACATTTTCAAAAGGAAGATATTTTACAAAGGAGCTCTCGCTTTCACTTGGTTCAAGTAAACGCTCCGCAGCTTAATTAAGCTGGGCAACAAAGTCACTGTAAGGCTCGTCAGGACCCTGACGAATTTTTGCTAGGGAGATGGTGGCCGAGCCCTTTTGAGGGAGCCAGTCTCCAAGCATGCAAACCAGCAGTATGAACCTGTGCTAAGAGCCCAGGAGTGAAGCACGCCTGTTTAGGGTTAGTATCAAATGGCGCATTACCCACTAGTTTAACATAGGTCCAGGATTTAGAGGAAGCCTTGGATGAATTTTTTTGGGAAGTTTCCTGACAGTATTCCTTAAAGTCTGCGTTCCACAACAGGAAGTCACCTGCACTGAGGGTGGTTTGGGCCAAAAATTTCCAATCATTAGGGGTGAGCCATTGTGTACCATGGTTCTCTAGCAAGGCCAGTGTATAAGGTGAAGTGGGGCCATACTGAGCACAAGCCTTTTTAAGTCTTTCAAGAAAACGGAGGCTCAGCCCTTTATAAGAACCAAGGGCTCCACTCTGTCCAGAGGTGGGCTCCTCCTCATCCCCTGATTCCTGGTCCTCCTCTTGTTCTCCCTCTGGTTCTACCTCTTTTTCCTCCCCTGATTCCTTTTCCTGACCTCCTTCTAGACCCTCTGCCTTTAGTCTGTGTGAGCTGATCTGCTTGACTGTGAGTAACTGGAAAGGCAAGAACAGGCTGAACATGCAGCTTCACCTTACGAGTATTAAGGAGTTTGGGGCCAGTTTGTGTTAACTCCGTGCCCAAGGCCAGTGAGCGAAGTTCGGTATCAAGGGCTTTTAGTTCTTTTAAAAGTTGGATTTGTTCCCGCCTATGTTGGAGAGACTCGTGTAAAGGGGTTAGAGTAGGCAAAGGAAGCGGGGAAAAAAGTCTGGGGCGGGGCAGTAGGTCCCTGAAGGGCCGGAGCACGAAAGGCAGGGGGTTTATAAGAGGGAAGTGGATTTTTAATAGGTGGCAGGTCTGGAGAATGATGTTGAGCCGCTGCCTCCTCCAGGGTAGCCTCCTCCTCTGGGGTAACCTCATCATAGGGATTTATAACCAGATAAATCTTAGGGGGATTTTTAGGGGACTCTTTTGGTAAGGTGGGGTCTGGGAGGGTCCCGGGGTCTGGGAGGGTCCCGGGGTCCTGAGAAGGCTGAGTAGGGGGCGTTTGAATACTAACCGAAGGGCATGCCAGGGGGAGGCGAGAGGTGGATTGCATTGCCTGCTACCCAATTTTTCCAAGTTTTAAAGTACCACTGTCAAAGGGTGAAATTTTAAGAATCTCATTAATTAAATTCCAATAAGAAAAGGCAGTGACAGGCACATTTGAGGACCAAAAGTCTCAAAACAACCTTTGAGGCAGTCTACTCTGAGCCACCTTTTACCATCAATTGACCCCTCAAGGGGAAACCAAGGACACAAATCCTCTATGTATGAAAAGAATAATTTTAAGTCCTTTTTCTTAACACGCACTCCCCAAGTCTTGAGGGCTTCCTTGAGACCCGACATAAACAAATCATGTGACGAAACTGCTTGTCCCATGGTGTGTCACTCACCTTGCGCCAGCCTCACTCTCCTCCTGGATCCAGTCGCGTTTACCAAGGCGATCCCGAATCCCGCTTGGTAAAGGCTTCCCCGGAGGGCAGCATTCGCTTCTCAGACAAAGACTCGAGTCAACCACGTTGGGCACCAACTGTCCCGACCCGTGGGACATCAATGCAGGACGGTAAACCTAAGAGAGAAGGCATGAAGGGACAAGAGACACAGGGAGTGACAGCAAGACAGGAATTCTGATAAAGCTGCAAATTTTTATTGTTCTCATGGGTATTTATGCTGAGGGAATGAGGGGTATGATGAGACACAGGCTGGTTGGCTGTGTTTTTATTTTGGGCTCCTGATAAGGTGCAAGTTCACGCCGGTGGGAAGGTGAAATCCCGGAAGAGAAGCGGGGGTGGGCCATAGGCAGAACTACCAGCTGGGAGTGGGGATGGGGCGCGCTCTGGGAATCCATCAGCCATCAGTTGCAGGGTGCCTGTGTCAGCTGCAGGGTGTTTGCACAGGGGAGGCAACCGCAAAATGCTTCCCTGGGCTGTTGCTTATCATAAAGGTCAGAACGTCCTCAGAATGAGAACTTCTTCTTGGTCCCTGACAAGGAGCTTCCTCCTGTAGGTGAGCACCAAGTCTGGGTCCTGTCTTCTCCTGAACCCAGGTGCTGCCCTTTGCTGGATCCCGTATGAGGTCAGGGACCATTCAGGTGAAACCAGACCCCATGTGCCCAGTCCAGAGACTGAGCCAGAGCCAAGAGGTGCTGCATCTGTCCCCCTCCTCAAGTGACCCTGCAGCACCCTGCAACACAGGCACCTCATGAATGATTCCTAATTGTATTACTAGGACATTGAGAGTCATGAACTCCAGGGTTGTGTGATCCCTGTGAAGGAAGTGAACAGGACAGCACCTTAGCTCAGGCCCTCTGTGCCCAGCCATGATATTGACACCAGCAGGACACTTCAGCCCTCCACTTGACAGCTGGGAGTAGCACATCAGGCTAATGAGCTTCATGTGCCCATTTTATCAAGTATTAACTCTGCGATCTCATGATGCTGAATCGTAAGGCCTGTAGGTCATATCAAGGTCCTCTGAGTTTATGCAAACTGCAAACAAAAAGATGCTAAACCTTCTGAGTCTGAGTGTCTGCTGACCATCATTATTTAAATGAAATTCTAATAGAGGCCATAGGGACAAAGCAGGGCCCAGGACACTCATTATCCCCCATGACGTTCCCATTGGTCACAATGGTGGAGCCACTAAATCCACTTCTTAGCACAGGTTGCACCTCTGAGATCCATCATTCATGGAGGGGAAATTACACCTGCTTTCTCAGCACTGGTGCAGGTCCACAGTAGGTGGTCATTCACTGCAGCCACCTGCTGAGCATCAGCTGTCCTGGAGGTGTTGCTCCTGCTAACAGAACAGACTCTAGTCTACCACCCTCTTCCCAGGCCCACTGCCCCAGTCTCTGGGAGCCTCCCTCTGCTCTGTGCACCTTGGGGATGACTGTTTAGTTTAGAATTGTGAGAAAAGGGTTCCTCTCTGTCTGTGCCTGACTGATGACACTCACTTGTGTCCTGAGGTTCCCCTGTGTTGTCCCAAATGAGAGTCACCATGTTTAATGGCTTAATGGCTGAGTAGCATTCCATGATTACTAAGGTTTCCCTTCTGGTGAGAGCACAGTCACTGCTGTACCCTGGCTGGGGTGAACAGCAGTGCAGTCAGCATGGGGTGGAGGTGGGGGTTCCTCCTCCTAATCATGGAACAGGAGGCACAGCTGAGGATCTCGTTCACACTCCCTGGAACAGAGAGTACTAACTGTTTCTCAAGCACAGCTCAGGTACCTCACCTTGTTGAGATTCAGGACCAGAAACAGTCCTGGTATTTCACAGCAGAGAAGAGAGATAGGGGCTTTGGGAAGAGAGTCTTCCTGCTGCATGCACACTCCCCTGCCTCCACCTTCTCTTGCTGCTCATCCCCTGACTAGTCCATCCACAGATGTGTGCAGGAGAGGACCTTTCTGGACTGTTCCACCCAGGCACTAGGAAAGAGTTCTTCAGATAAAAACCTCTCAACACTCCATCTGTGGGATGGGTGCATCTGGGTTCTGAGAGACAACAATAAGCTTCTGTATGTATTTCATGGTAAAATGCAAGGAAGAAATACATGATTTCTGTCTCTAATATAAATGTAATACACACAAAATTATGTATTCAAGTTTTGTTACATGGTAACTTATGACCCACAACGTCACTGCAGTCATTCTCTTACTGAGCACTAACCTGCTGCTCCAAGGGAAATGCAGGGCTGATTCCTGTAGGTCACTGGTCACATGTGTAAAATGGCACCTTTGGTCATAGAGGTCCTTAAAATCTATTCGGTTTATTAGGTCCATTTACATCTCCCTATGCAGGACTTGCAAGGAATAAGAAAAAGTCTTTCCACATTCTTCCTGTCTCTTGAAGGCACTGAACCCCCAAGATCAACTTTATCATCCTGAGGTGTGACAGAATCATCCTGATGTGAGGAAGTTTCCTGCTTAGCCCGAGCTCAGGGTCATGCAAAGTTCAGCCTCCTGAACTTTCGCTGTTGGCAGCATTTTTTAAAAATTTATTGCAGGAATGCAGTAATCCAGGTACTCCATATATCCACAGGGTCGCCACACCCAATTGGAGTGTGTCAACACATTCCAGAGCACCCTCTGTCTCAGAGCAGTTGATTGTCTCCCTCTTACTATACTCATCAAATTTTTAATTCATTAACCTTGAGATCATGGACAACATGATGTGAGGTGTACCCCAAAAACTCATATGTGAGACAATGCAGGAAGTTTCAGAGGAGAAAGGATTAGGGTAAGACCTTAACACAATTGGTGAATTAATCGCTGATGGATAAATGAAGTGGTAGGAGGTGGGAATTGGGGCATGACTATGGGGTATATATTTTGTATCCTGAGTTTTTCTAGTGTTTTGAACATGAAGGGGTGCTGTATTATGTCAAATACTTTTTCTTCATCTATTGAGATGATTATTTGATTCTTGTGCTTAAGACTATTAGTAAGATGAATTACATTTATTGGTTTCTCTATGTTGAACCAGCTCTGCATCCCTGGAATGAACTCCACTTGATTGTGGTGCACTCTCTTTTTAATGTTTTTGTGTGCAACTTGACAGAATTTTATTGTGAACTTTTGCATTTATGTTCGTCAGGGATATTGGGCTGAAGTTTTCTTTTCTTGATGTGCCTTTGTCTGCTTTTATTATAAGGCAATGTTAGCCACATAGAATGAGTTTGGAAGGGTTCATTCCTTTTCTATTTCATGGAGTAATTTGAGAAGTAATGGTGCTAATTCTTCTTCAAAGGTATTGTAGAACTCAGAATATCCATAATTCAAACATGTTCTTATACATCAGTAATGAATCCATTAAAACAGAAATAAAGAACACTACCCAATTCACAATCACCTCAAAAAACTCAAAGACTTGATAAAGAATCTGACAAAAGAGGTGAAAGACATCTAGAATGAAAACTACAGTACACTGAAAAAGAAATTGAAGAAGACCTTTGAAGTTGGAAAGACCTCCCATGCTCCTGGATAGGCAGAATTAATATTGTCAAAATGGCCATACTACCAAAAGCATTTTAGAGATTAAATGCAATTCCTATTAAAATCTCAATGAATTCTTCATAGAACTACAAAAGGCAATCATGACATCCATTTGGAAAATAAGAGACCCAGAATAACCAAAGCAATCCTTAGCAAAAAAAAAAAAAAAGTGGAGAAAGAAGCATCATAAAATCAGACCACAAACTATATTACAGTGCTAAAGTAGTAAAAACAGCATGGTATTGGCACCACAACTAACATGTAGACCAAGGGCACATAAAAGAAGACAGAGAGACAAACCTTCATCAATACAGGTATCTCATACTAGACAAAGGTGCCAAAAAGTTTCACTGGAGAAAAGAAAGCGTACTCAAAAACTGGTGCTAGGAAAAATGGAAATCCAAATGTAATGAAATGAAACTAAACCCTTCTCTTTCACCCTGCAGAAAAATCAACTCACCATGGATCTAACACTTAGGCACTAAAACAGAGACCCTGCAACTACTAGAAGAAAACATAGGCCCAAATCTTCACCATGTTGGCCTAGAATCTGACTTCCTTAACAAGATCCCTAAAGCAGAAAATTTAAATAGTGAATCAGTAAATGGGATAGATTCAACTCAAAAGCCTCTTCATGGCAAAGGAAACAGTTAATATTGTGAAGAAAGAGAATACAGATTGGGAGAAAATTATTATAACATGCACCCCAGATAAAGTATTTATATCCAGTGTATATAAAGAACTCAAAAAGTTTAACACCAAAATAACCAAATAACCCAATCAATAAATGGGATAAGAAACAGAACGCACTTCACAGAAGATGTACAATCAATCAACAAATGTATGAAAAATGTTCATCATCTCTAGCAATTAGAGAAATGTAAATCAAAACTACTCAAAGATTGCAACTCAGTGTAATCAGAATGACAATTATTAAGAATAAAAGCAATGGTAAGTGTTGGTAAGGATGTGGGAAAGGGTACACTCATAGATTGCTGTTCGGAATGCAAATTGATGCATCCATTATGGAAAGCAGTATGGAGATTCCAGAGAGAACTTGGAATGTACCATCATTTGACCCATTTGTCCCACTCCTCAGTTTATACTCAAAGGACTTAAAATCAATATATTACAGTGACATAGCCACATCAATGTTTATAGCAGTTCAATTCATCACTGCTAAACTATGGAACCAAACTAGATGCCCTTCAATGGGTGAATGGTTAAAGAAAATGTGGTGTGGATATATAATTCATTACACAACTTCAAATAAGAATGAAAATATGGCATTTACTGGTAAACAAAGGCTAAATATTTTCTCTGACATGTGGATGCTAATTCACAAGGGGGTGGGAAAGTGAAGAATAGAGTTCTTTATATTAGGTAGAGCAGGTGAAGGGAGAGGAAGGAGTATGGGTGAAGAAATGATAGTAGAGTGAAGCAGACATTTTTACCTAATGTATATGTATGTCTTTATGACCAATGTGATCCTACAACTTGTATAATCAGAAAATGAGAAATTACACTTCATTTATGTATGATCTATCAAATGTATAAATAAATTCTACTGTGAAGTCCAACTAGTTAGAACAAAAAAATTAAAAAAATAAAAAATGCATTTAATTTTAACAAAGTAAATAAATAAATAATTTTTTTAAAAATGTAAAATAAACCTTAGATTAATAGAAGGAAAACTAGGAGAGAAGGAAGGGTGCACCCAGGGAGGACAGAGTGGAGGATGGGAGGAAGGACTGGGGCCTGAGAGGTAAAACTTATGTACCCTGTCTGTGGGATTATGTCAAACGATCCCTCCTATTATGTATAACCATATTGCACTAATTGAAACATAAAGAAGAAAACATATAAAAGTAATTTAATGGTAATAATCATAAAAATAGTATGTTGGCTGATTTGTGTCAGAGGCAAAATCAATGAAGATTCAAAATTTATTGTCTCACAGCTGCTGTATTTAAAATATTACACAACGGATACACAAGCCTCCATTTAAAAACTTTCAGAAATATCCTCTGAATCTCAGAGGGGTCATTAGTCCATTAATAGATTGGCACTTTCTAATCCTGAGTCCCTCCCATGTGCGTCTAGTCCATATCACCCAGTATTTTGGACTCACTTGGCTCTTCCCATTTCACCCACCACCTTCTTCCCTGCTTCCCAATCATGTTTCCTTTCTCTTTTTCTTTCCTTTCCCTCCACATTTTATTCATTTTATGAAAACTTCTGGTTAAATTTATGTTTCCAAAACTAATGTGCCTAGTGTTTAGTCTGTATCATATTCCATTCACCCACACTCCACCTGGGTTCACAGAATTGCAGAGTTCATGAGAAATTCCATTTATAGTACATAGTAGTATATGGCTTACCTTCAAACTATGCTGTTTATATGCAGAATATTCTCTTTTCTAAGAAGTACTGGAGATTGAAATGAACAACTGGACTACACTGAGCTAAGATATAGTGAGAGCACAAGACAAAAATAATCCCCCACAAAAGACAAAAAGGAATCAATTCAACAGATGCAGAAATGAAAGACCTGTAAAGACACAAGAAAACAGAAAATCAAGCCCTCTCCTCCAATTACAAATTCCAAAGAGGAAACCCCAAGACATAGAAGAGAAGGAAATTTAAAACATAAATATTTGAAATTATTTAATTATTTAAATATAATTATTGAAAGGTATAGTGCATTAAAATTAATCTAAGGAATGGATTAATGCAGAAAAGGCAAGAGTTGAAAGATCATTTCAGTAAGAACTAGAGATTCTGAGATGAAACCAATCAGAAGTCTTGGGCAAAACAGACACCATAAATGAACTAAAATTCTATTGAAAATATCACGGATTCAATTATATAAAAAAAATTGTGGCTCAAAGTCAGGCTACATAAATGTTAAATTTCAGTAAGCAATAAAGATACAAAGATGAACACCAAAATACACAAGAACACTGGGACAACTTTAGGATAGCAAAGCTCACACAGCTTCAATTGGATTTGAAGAAGAAATGGAGATAGGGGGCAATTGCAATAGGAATCATTTCAATGAAATGATACTAGAAAAACTTACAAATGTCCAAATGGAGATGCACACCTACATGTAGGAAGCATATCATACCAAAATAAGTCCAAAAAGAATCTCTTACAAATATATCACAATCAAAATACCAAAACAATGTACAGAGACAGGATATTGAGAACTACAAGAGAAATACACGAGGACATATAAAGAGGTAAGTAAATAAAGCACATTTCTGTCTTCTCAGCTGAGACACTGAAAACCAGAAGAGCTTAGAATGATATATGCCAAATTTTAAATGAAAGCAATTTCCACTGTAATTACTGGATCCAACAGAGCTATCATTAAAAACCAAACAGGAAATAAAAACTGTCCAAGATAGGGATAAATCAGGGATAAATTAAAAGAATTCATGTCCTGTAGGCCAGCACTTCAGAAAATACTTCCAGAACTACTATGCAGAGAAAAACTTCAAAACAAACCCCAGAACTCCAACAGGAAGAAGCTGCTAGAAAAACAGTGAAGCTAATTGAGAGCAATTTTACTACATGAGACAATTCAAAATCTCAGAAAATAAACATAAAAAACAAAAATACAACAGAAACATTAATGTAAAAGTATACATAAAGAATAATCATCTCTCTATGATAGCTCTGATTTTAAATGATCTCATCTATCCTATGAAAATATATAGACTGCCAATATTTTTTTTAAAGTCACAACTCGATGCTGTGAGACTCATAAGAAATAGTTCCACAAGTATAAGGAAAAAATAAAAAAAAGTCATGCAAATGAAGGGAAAACAGAAAGAAGTCTCGTTACACCATATCCACCAAGCAGACATCAAATGCAAATAAAGCAGAATGCCCAAGTTATGTTTCCAAATGCTCACGAAGAGAAAAAATCCAAGAATACTATATAACTATAGTAAATATTTATGCCCCAACATTGATGCACCTAATTACATAACCTCAAAACTTATTGACATTGATTCTCAGATAGAATCCAATGGAATATTCAAGGGTTATTTCAAAATATGTGTTCCACCAAGAGACAGAATATCCAGATGCAAAAACAATAAAGGCATTTCTGAACAAAACAATAAATGAAATGGATCTAAAAGACACCTATAGAGCATTTACAAAGAGAATATCTTGACTCCCTTTCTTCTCACCAACTCATGGAATATTCTCAAAAATAGATGATAATTTAGGATATAAAGTAAGGCTTAAGATATATATAAATGCTGATATCATCTTTTGTATTTTATGATATCATAATGAAATGACATAACAATCAGTAACAAAAACTCTACAGAAGACTCACAAACACAGAGAGATTAATTGAACCATGCTCTTGATTGTGGATTGAATAACAGAACAAATGAGACGATATATGAATTTTTAGAATTAAATATCAATGACAAGAGAACATACCCAAATCTTTGGAATATTATCACAAAATTTCATAGACTACAATTCATGGTGTTAAATGATAACCTTATAAAAGAGAAAGATCTTAAAGAAGCAATCTCCTGTTTTATCTCAGAACCGTTGGAAAAGCAGAAATAAATCAATTCCCTGATCACTAACAAAGAGTGTATGGTTAACATTAGTGACTAACTAATGAAATAGTGAATGAAAATTCAGAGGACCAATGTACCAAAGAGATTCTTTAAATATAGATCAGATGGACCAACCTTAGTCAAACTAACCAAAAGTACAAGAAAGAAAAAAATAATGAAGAAAATTGCAGAAGAAAAAGAAGATGTCATCACAGATAACACTGAAATTCAGATGACAATTCAGTACTATTTTGAATCAAATATTCCAATAAGATGGAAAATATAGAAGGCACAGAAAATGACTAGCATGTAGGATCCACCCAAATTGAAACAAGAGGATGTATGACATAAACACACCCATATCAACCAGAACCAGGGCTAAAATTCCAACACAAACAATCCCTGGAGTATTTGGACATTCCTACTGAGTTCTACCAGACATTTAAAGAAAAACAACTGCCTATCCTACTCAAATTATTTACTGAAACAGAACTGGAGAGAAAACTATCATATTCACTCATGAATCACATAACACCCTTACACTGAATCCAGATAAAGACACATCAATTAATCATGATTGCAAACCAATATTCTGGATGAATGTAAGTGCAGAAATCCTCAATAAAGGAGCAATTGACACTTACAATTTTAAGTGGACCTAACATCATGATAAAGTTTAATGGATCCAGGAATGAAAGATTGATTCAACATACAGAAATCAACAAATGTAGTTTAACCCTAAAATAAAATTAAGGACAAGAATGACACAATTATCTCAATAAAGGATGATCAAAGGTTTTGGAAAAATTTGGCTCCCATCATGTTAAAATTATCTGAAATAAAGACAGAAGGATCCTGTAACCATATCTAGAATACTGCATATGACACACTCAAAGCCAACATCACAGAGAATGGAGAAAAGCAGAAAGCATTTCCTCTACAATCAAGAACAAGACAAGAAGAGCCTCTCTCACCAATCCCAGGTAATATAGTTCTTGAAATTCTAACAAGAGCAATAGGCAAGAGAAATGGATAGTACCAAATAGGAAAAGCAGAGTCAAATTCTGTCTGTTTGCTAGTGGCAGGATCACATCCCTAGAAAACCCAGAACCCTCACCACAAGACTTTCAGGATTAAAAATCAGCACTCATCTCTGCCTGCAAGAAAGTAACTCTGAGGAAATACCTTACCTGTCAGTTTCCTTACCTGCACAATGGGGCTGGAGTTCACTCTCTAAGGTCCTTCATGTTCTAACACTCTGTGGAATTTAAATTTGCTTTCAGTGAGTTCATAGTAAAATCTGTGAGCCAAGATCTCACTGTTTAAAGGCTCCAGAGGGAGACCATTCAATAGAGCAGAACACAAGGTCCAGAACAGGATGTCTTAACATACCATGTCCTGGTAACTATGGAAACAGTCTTGGCATCGGACAGAAGTGGCTCCTGTCATTCTGACAGTCTCTGTGCATGTCTACCTCGCAAAGACCATGCTTAGAACTCACTAGAATTTCCTCTGATTCCTATCCAGCACAACTGCTGCCCCCTTGTATGTAAATACATTACTCATAATCAAATGGCCTTGTGAATGACTCTTAAGACGGGTGCTGGTGGCATTTTTGAGACTCTATAGGACAAGGTGACATCCCATGAGTGCCCATAACTAGAGCAGAATTTCTCCAATAAGCAGGTGGTGGCAAGTGCAGAGCCAGCTTCCCAGGTGCTGAGTACCACCAGAGGCTGCCCCCTGTGGTTGACTGCCTTTGTCCTCCTGAGCAGGGTGGTGGGCTCTTGAGTGGTCTGCTTTCAGTTCACACAGCAGCTTAGAAGTGTTTCCCCAAGGTGTGCTCCCCTGCTGTGGAGAAGGGGTCGTGCATATGGATGTGGAAGCCACCTCCTCTGGGTGGCCTGCCATGAGTGTTAGCTGATTTTGGAATTGCATTTGAACACCTCTACACAGGTCAGCTCCTGGGAGATGGTAGGCCTTGGATTCCAGAGCTCCCTGAGGTCAAGGTATGTTCTTGAGAAATGGGGACATAGTCTCACTCCAAGATGGGTAAATGAAGTACAGGACCACCTGTAATTAAGTCATGGGGAGGTGGAGTCATCACGTGTCACAGAGGAAAACAGATCAGGGAATACATTCTTTTCAAAGTTCCTGTAGTTATTTCGAGGAATGCTGGTTGGTTCAAACTTCCTGGACATGTCATGAGAAAAAAATGAGAAAAGTATAAATGACACAAAACAGTACCTGGGCATCTTCCAGGAGTCAGTGAGGACACTTCCTGTGGGGTTGGACAAGCACATCATCCCTATCTTTCTCTACCTTTCGCATCCGTGTCTCCCAGGGTCAGTAGTGTCAACGTATTCTGCAGCACTTCTGTTTAGACCTGCCTCATGATGAAGCTTCTCACACCCCTGTGATGGCTGAGATTTCTCAAGTTCTCAGAGGACTTCTGAGATCTACCTGGGTCGGGGTGTGGACAGCTGCACAATGGGGACTCCCTGCAGAGATCAGCCTCCTAATTTTCTCTGTTTAAGTCTCTCTTTCCTTATATCCCAGAGCAGGCTATAAAACAGGAGTTGTTAAAATGTCCTCAATTTATTAGTCAGTGACATGGTGGGAAATCAGATATTTTAAAGACTCTTCTAAAAGTGACCTGGGGAAATCTGGCTCTGCTGAGGAGGTCAGGGCAGGAGCTCAGGACCATGGAGGGCTTGTTGTCCACACAGAGACCAGATTCCTGTGGTGGCTGCAGTGACATCAATTCCAGGGAGAGAGTCTGATGGCGCTGACTGTCAGGCAGGAAATGTCCTGGGCTCCTATAGCTGCAGAACCACCTGCAGATGATGAAGGGAATGTTGGCACAGAACAGAGGAGACTCCATCTGAGCAGAGTGCACCCACAGAGGAGAGCTAAGAGAAAACCCTCACCACACCATGCTGTGCCCTAGAGAGAAACACTTACAAAGAGGAAGACAGCATCCAAGTCTTGAGCAATGGCAGAATCCAGCTGTTGGAGAGGCCTGGAAAGTAGGGAGCTGGGAAGAAGTTCTACCAGCTCAACATTTCAAGTACCACATGACACATAGACAGGGGACCCTCCAAGGAATCCTGAGAGTGCAGGGACCTTGACAGGTAAAAGGCCCTATGATTGGAGGGAACTGGAAAGCTCCTCACCCTCAATACTGCCTGTCATACTCCAGACAGATCCCACTGTGTGTAGTGAGGGTGGAAAATCTTTAGCAGAAATGCCAATCACACTTGACTCCTCAGCATTCACACTGGAGTAAGCCTTTCAGATGCAGTGAATTGGAAGTTGTTCAGGGGAAATTCTATACTGGTTCAGCATCAAGGGTTCCATGGAGAGGAAGGACTTATGAGTACAGTGACCTTGAGAAGGTCCACAGCCACAGTTCCATTCTAATTAATTGCTGGTGAATTCACACTGGAGAAATATGATGAGTACAGTGACTGTGGGAAGGTCTACAGCCACAGGCCCTAGTTAAATAATCATTAGTGTGTTCACAGTGAAGTAAGGCCTTGTGAGTGCAGTGACCTTGGGAAGGTCTACAGTCACAGGTCTTGGATAACTAATCTTTGGTGGGATCACACTGGGAAAGTCCTTGTGAGTGCATTGACCTTGGGAAAGTCTACACCCTCTGTACTGGTTAATAATCATTGGAGATTTCACACTAGAGTGGGCCCTTATCTATGCAGTGAATATGGGAGTTGTAGACCTGCAGTCTTTCCAGTTATCACTGGAGCATTCACACTGTAACATTCACAATGCAGAAAGTCCTCTGAGGGAAGGAAGTGTGGACACCCCCTAGTTTCTCCTCATTCAACAGAAATTCCACATTGTTCTTCAAATTTTCGATACCTTGTTGCCACCCTACAACTTTCCACAACTCTGGAGAGGATGTGGAGCTCACAGGCTTTGAGAAAGCAGTTAGTGAGGGAAAGACTGAAACCCTGTTCTGCTCTGACTCAGCAAACCTCACAGCCCTAACAAGCCTTGAGGGGACAGTGAGCGCAGAGAGAGGCCATGGCCAGTGGTGCCACCTTGTTCCACACCAGCGCGTCCATACGAGAGAGGCCCTAGGTGAGACCTGACCCAACAGACAAGTTCTGAGAGTAGTATATGTGTTAAGCCAGGACTGAAACTCAGTCCTGCACACAGCACAGAGAGTGCAGCAAGGAACAGCTGCTATCCTCCTCCTCCAAGTTTGCAGCCCTCTGCCTGGTCTCCAGGGAGAGGGGAACACATGTCCCAGGTCACACTTGGGGCATCTCCACCCAGCTGAGCCAGGAGGCAGGAGAAGCCCAGTGCTCTTGGCTAAGGATGACTGACACTTGCTCTTCCTACAGAAAGTTAGATTTTCCAAAATAAATATTTCCTTTGTTGTAGAAAATTTCTTCTAAAAATTATAACATGTACTCAGGATTGACAATAATTGATTGAGGCAAACTTTAAGGATAATTAAAGTAAAGTAGAAAACCCATCTAGGGGTGAAAGGGGAAATGGGAGACTTAAGCTTGGACAGTCCCTCCCCTGTAGGTAATGGCCACTGTTGAAGATCAAGCCTGATGTGAACTAGAGAGTCCCACAAAACTCAGCTTGCAGTGCAGGTAGAAGAACACCAGAGACAAGAAGAACCCTCGCCAGACTGGTACAGACCTGGTGATGGTGAGAGACTCTGGCAAGGTGGGTATTTCCACCCAGTTGTGTGCTGTGCCCACCTACTGCAGTGGCACTGGGTCCAGAGCCCCTGTGCATGTTTGCTGTGTCAATGAGGAGAAGAACTGAGTCCTCCACTTGTCCATATCTAACTACCCTGACCACTTGCCAAGACCACCTTGCACAGTGGGCTGAAGCATGGCCATAGTGGGGCACCCACTTCTAGGAGTGCAAGGTAAGCCTGCCTGTCCAGGTTGAATTTCTGAGTGTTCCTCCTTCTCCTCAGCCCCAGTGACCTCCTACATGGTTCTCTGGAGCATTTCTGAATGACCCAAGGTCCCTTGGTGGCAGTGGAGGAGATGTGTCCTAACTAATGAAGACAGACATCACATGCAGGATCTGATGGGGTTCCCCTACCATGTCAGAACTTCACCTCTGGTCCTATTGCCTCTTGAGATCTCAGAGAGGGGAGGAGGATTTTTCAGATGTTATGATGAAGGAGTCTCCCCTAGGGTTTATCTGATGCTGTCCTCATGGTAAGAGTGGAGTTTGGGGTGAATATCATGGTAGACTCATTCCCAACTCCTCTCATCAGGGAACATTCTAGAATGTTCTTCAAAGGGTTAACTGCCGGAGGAGGATATTGGAGGTTTTTATGTTTCCCAAAATACTTATCTACTCAATGACCACAGAAGAGACAATGCTGATTATATGAGAGAGGGCGTGTGACAGGTCTGGCCATACCAGTTCTGTTCTCTTCACAACCACTGAGTCACCCAACTCTCCTTCATTCATAATATGCAGGAAAAAGGGGGCAAGAACAGCAGGAGCTTCTTCTGTGATGGACATGATAGGGTTGAGTTAGGGGAGCCAACCTCTTAGGGGGAAATTCCAGAAGGAGACAGGGAAACACTCCCAGGCAGCACCACCTACTTCCTGGCAGTTCCTAGAAGCCAGGCCTCTGTGTCCCGTGGCTAAACCTAGTGAGATTCTGCTAAATAAGGAGGCTCCCCACACTGGCATGCTGAGTCCCCAGTGTGATCCCAGCCCCACTCTGGGCATTCAGCCCCAGCTGCCCCTCTTTGCCTCCTGCCTTCCTGCCATGTGGTGGTGCAGCCTCAGGAAACACTGGGCAGTAGCAGCACCTTGAGGTCTGCATCCTGGTCTCCAGAACCTGCTGCAGTGCAGCTCTCTCATTGCACATCATCAGCCTCTGGAGCTGCTCAGAGCTCCACAGCTTGGATCAGCTCACACTGGAGCTGGTGACAGAGGTAGTTGTAGTAAACAGCTAAGGATGCAGCTGTGGGACTGGGTAAATTGTCTGTGCCAGGTTGATCTGGGTGCTGGAATCGTCTCTCCAGCAGCAAACCTGGCAGCACCCATGTGACTGACTCTAAGCACACAGGTGCCAATGCTGCCGAGGAGAGTCCTCTTCCATCTGTATCCAGAGGAAGACCTGAGGGAACCTGGGGCTCAGTCTGAGCTTTGTCACAGGTGCAGCACCTACAGGGAGACCTTGGGGCCATGGCTAGTGGAGCCTGGAAGCAAGGCCCACTCTGGACCCACCTCTCTAGGTCTACCAACTGTAGGGCCAGCTAGCAGAGCAACAGGCAAGAGATTCCAACCTGTGCAGCACAGCCTGGGTGAGCAGAGACATGGGGTGGGACAGTCTGAGGATTGGGGACAGGACTACTGTCCAGTGTGCACACACCTGGAGGGCAAGGGGTGGCCCTTAGTGGTAATGTGGAAAATATGCTGTCCACAGAGGAGGAATTTACCTTAGGCAAAGAGAACGGCATCCTGTCTACTGACTGTGGGCATGGACCTGGAGCACATGGACCTAGCTGACCTAAGTCAGGCAGAAGAGAACATCACCACACCAGCATCATGTGGGGAAGCTACTGCGTCAGCCTCCTGGACAGAGAGAGGACCGGTGGCCCCTGGAGATGGGAATGTGCAGGGAGGTTAGGGTGGGGTGGGTGGTGAGGACCACGTGCAGAGAGGGCCTTGTCCTGGTGCCCTGCAGCTCACATGCACCTGTGGCCACAGCCAGGCTGTGCTTCACGGTGACTGCAGCCCAGCAGCTGGGGGCTCCCAATACCAAGGAGGGACAGGTGATGGACAGCTGGTGTGCACAGCCTGGTTCATCATGGCCCTTCACCCATGTTTCAGGGTGCTGCCCTCTGCCTCACAAGGACTGAGATTCAGTGTGACTATGAAGATACAGCTGGAATCACCAGCTGTGTGTCTGATGGAGAGAGAGGCTGACATTCTTAGTGATGTTGATGATCACACACCATCTCCTGTGAAAGACAATACACAGCACATCTTTGTTTACTTGGTTCCTTCAAATACATTCAACTCTCCAATCCTTAATCTAACCTACTTAACTATGTGCAGATACTGTCCTCAGAAAAGCACATTAAACAATCCCATACAGACTCCCTGACAATGAGGGCCACTGTGTTCAGGGAACATCATCCCAGCATCCACCAGGGATCAGGAAGGGGCAGAGTGAGGCCCCCAGAGCACGTCCTGAGGTTTCATTGAGGCAAAGGGGACAGAAAGCTAACCACTGGGGAAAGGGAGCCCCTGGGAAAATGTTTTTTGAAATCTGATGCAGCATCCATTTTGTTCAATTAAATGCACACAAAATTTTGTAGAAGGTACTCTTAACAGGCTCATAAACTTAAGACTTCCAAGATGTTCAGCAGAGGAAATCAATGTATATTTACTTTTTATGAAGAAAAACAGAATATAAGTTGAGAAGGTGATGATAAGTGATAAGGTGCTTTGCGTCTGTCCATCCACCTCTGAACATGAGGATGAGGCAGAGGAGGCAGGAACTGAACCACTGGGGAAAGTGAGCCCCTGGGACAATTCTGTCTTTGTTCAGGTGCAATATCCATCTTGTTCACTAAAATACCACAAGCTGTCTATGTTTGATTGCTATTCATGTATTTCTCTCGTCATCAGAGGCCTACAACAAAGATAAAGCATTTTTTTTCCATTTAATATGAAAAAAAATAGAAAATGAATTGAAGAGATGATACCACATAGAAAAATTTCAGGAAGACAAGAGAGGCAGGAAGCAACTTCTTTACTATAAAGTTATGTTTATGCGACTGTCAATGTGTCAAAGTGAACAACACAAACTTACATAGCTATAAGCCACAATTAGAGAATTAAAATGATAAAAATATGAAACTGCACTCTCACTTGGTAACATGGAAGTTTACATGGACTCAGTGCTGCAGCTCTCAACACAGATTGTGAAAACACATGGAGAGATTTAATAGTATGGTATGAACCAGGACCAGCTTAGGACACTCTGGGGTATACAGATTGCTGAAGCCCATCCTCACCCAGACTGGAACTGGACTCTCAGGACAGTTGGGCACTGATGTGAGCAGGAACAGAGCCCAGGGCGTCCCTTTCTGTGACCCTGCAGTCCAGCCACAGGGCTGGAAAGTGAGTCAGGCTGAAGCTGCCTCTGCCCAGCAGCCAGGGGTCCTGTGCTTCTCAGACTCAGTGTCACCTTGCAGCAACATGGGGATCAGAGTGGACCTGTGCAGAGTGTTGTCAGGGTCCTGAGGCCAGGGGCACAGCCAACCTGTGGTTCCCACAGTCCTTGCAGTGCTGACCACCCTCCCTCCTGGGACTTTACACAGGGAGCCCTTTCTCTCCAAGACCTTGCTCAGGTCACCCCTGTCCACAGGCCCTGTACAGCTGCAAGAGGAGTGGTTGTCTCCACCTTTGGGACTAATGACATGTTAACTAGCTCAGCCTGACTCCTTACTCCCTGGCAGGTGAGCAAGATCAAGTCCTCAAAGGGGGTTTCAAAGGTTCATGAAGATAAATTGCACCACCATCAGGGATTTGATAACAACAGTTCTGTGAACTTGATCACCTCGTGCTTTGCATATAGTCCTATGGGACTCCCACCTGCGTGGAACCCCCCGTGTCTTGCTGACCTTTAAGCTGATTGGTTCCCGCCTAGCCCCCCACCCTACATAAAAGTTGTGTGATTTCCTCAATAAAACCGTTCCTGCTGTGACTGGACTCCCTGATGCGTCTGAGGAGTCTTCGGGGGCTGGGTGCGGGTGGTCAGTCGGCCCTACCTATCCCAGTCTGACCTTGTTGGGGGTGTCCCCTTGCCTTGCCGCTGGTCGAGAAGAGCAAGGAGGCTTAAGTCCCCGACATCTGGCGCCCAATGTTGGGCCCCTCAAGGCTGATCTGAAGCCAAAGCGAACAGGCAACTACAAAACCAAAAGTACTGGCAGATCGGGCCAAGCGAGTTCCGAGGTGAGGGCACCCCTGAAAAGATGGGGCAAACACACACCACACGGGTGACCCTACACTCTCAGGTCTTAGACTCATGCTGAAGAGTAGGGGCCTTGAGTGGTCTAATACACAGGCAGAAAAAGCCTGGGACACCTTTACTAGGGTGGCCCCTTGGTTTCCTCCCGCTATTCTTTTTGACTGGTCCACATGGGATCGTGTAGAACAACTTGTTAGGAAGAGGGAAATCAGTTAAGGGGAGGGTCCCCCATTGGGAGTCTGCCCTACATTATCCACCCTTAAGGCCTGCTTCTCCTCAGGACCTCCCAAAGGGGGCTCCAAGTTTCCCCCCAAAAGAGCCACTGCCTCCGGATGGTGGGAAATCTTTCCAGCAGTCATTTTATGATTCTGGGCGAGAACTCACTGACTCTATCCTCCCCTCTCCCTGTATGTCCTTCCTGGTAAATGTTAAAATGTTAGTTTGGGAAGGAATGACTACCGGTCACAAATTGGCCTGTGCAGGCATGAAAGATTGCTCCATGGGAAGGTGGATTGTGGCTAACAAAGATATTGGCACACGGCTTCCATGAGCGAGTGGGCAGATGGAAAGGGATTCCTTATCTTCAAGTCCCTTCTTTCTTTCGCTTCTATGCTCTTCCTGCAGGCTCACTTGCCTCCTTCTTCTCCTCCTCTTAATCCCTCCTCCTCTTCCAACTTCCACTCAGCTGTTTCTGCTTCCATTCCCTGGCCCAGCTCACCTAGTCCTCCTGCCAGGAGGTCCCACATACGCCAGTGGAGGGAGTAACCAGCCCAACCATCAGTGGCATGTCCTAGTAAGGAGTATGATATAGTAGCCCCAGTCCCCACAAGTATTGGGAGATAATTGTTTCACAATTTTATGCATCCAAACCTGAATTGATTACTAACCAGGAAAAAGGGTTAAAATGCCCTAGGCATCAAGTTTCTGCTAGAACATTTTAGCTCTTTTCAGATCCAGATCTCAGTCAAGGCTTACATTGAAATGTAAATAGAGAAAGTCTGAAGTCTCAGTAGGAGACCAGTCTCAAATTCAAAAATAAATAAATAAATAAATAAAGGGTAAAAAGAGTCTTACCTAAACTCCAGCAAAAGTAAATTTTATGGTGCTTTACTAAAGTAATTAAAGGCCATATCATTTTTCAAGGACTCTTGTTTTTTTTGAATTCTACATTTTTTTTTGAGCTCATGGCTTTTTAATCAGTTCTATTTTTTTATTCCACCAGATTTTTTGAACATCTGTTACATTGCAATGGAAATTCACCTATAAAGTTAGAAGTTAATAAAATTTCTAATATCAATTGTTTCTAGGTCTTTTCCTCAACAGGAAAGAAACGCCAAATACTGTTCAGGACACTGGTCTTATATCTTGTTTTTTACAGAATAAGTGAATTGGAGTTAACGTGTATGGGATTACTCAAATGTGTTTGTAGAGACATCTGATTAATTTACAAAGTTAGGATGCTGATTGTTAAATAACATGGAGTCCTCTTGTCTCCTTAAATTCCATGGGGTATCATATTTAAACATTATTGGTGTTTTCATAGGTTGGTAAATAAATGGGTTTAAATTTGTTTTGTGTCATCACTAAACTAAAAACAAGGTTACTAAGAGTTTTGTCCTAACAGGTACTGTTAGGGCCCCATTCTGACTAATCCTCGGAGAGTCAAAGTGAACACACGGTAATGCAAATCACACAAGGAGGTTTTATTAAAGCAACCTCCAGCCTGGACCACAACCAGCCCCTCAGACTGATACAATGGTGGGGGGAGCGGCCCCGAGTGGCAAGAAAGGGCTCTATTTAAGAGCTTTTTCAGCATTCATACACAAGGACCTGTACATTATTGGTTAACTTTCGGACAGCTAAATATTTGTCCTCTTTTGGTTGGGTCCCTCCACTTTATTTGAATCTTATTGGGTCCTGCCAAAACTGAATGGTCCTGGAGGGAGCAGGGAGGAGGGAAGGAGTGAAGTATGAGGGAGAGGGGTCAGGGCTGGGTCCCCCGTACTTGATAGGTGGGGTCTCTGGACAGCTGCACCTTCCTCAGATAGATCTCTCTGAGCAGCCATGATAAGCCCGGGACCCAGCACATCCCATTTGTATTGGCCCTGGAAGGAGCCGCTGTGGCTGCTGGATCCTCGGTGCTTGCACGCCCTTTCCTGGGGGCCCAGTTCATGAAATAGCTTGTTTATACAAGAGGGCTGCACGGATGGCACCCCATTCTCAACAGCACAGTTCTATATACGAAGGGTTCCCAAAGTTTCAACTGTGTTTCAATTAGAGTACTATAAATAACAAAATATTTAATCTTATTAAAATGGAGTGATTTATATAAATTAAGAAATTTCTTAACAGTTTTTTCAGAATGTGAACAAAAAGGTCAACACATAGGAAAGAAGAAAGAGAAGGTTCTACATATGGAAATATATTTGGTGAAGAACAAAATGTTTCTGGGTGAGAAAGTGCTTGTGTGATGAAATACATGAGGGTCTAAGTAAGTGCTAAGAACGTCTGAAGGGCAAGTTTCAAAACTTTGCATGGGTCCAAGATGGCGGACTAGAGGGCGGCTGCATTTCACGCTGCTCCAGGACGCAAGATTCAAAAGAGGAGATAGTGAGAGACTTGGGACCAACTCAAAGCTGCCGGGTGAGTCTCTCCTGTTGGGGAGGCGTCCCGGATGGGGCGGTAGCCCCGGAACGCAGGGAATTTGTGAAGTGGAGTTGCTCGGCGAGACGCCCCTGCCCCCGCTGGAGCGGTAAACATGGACAACTGGGATCATCGTAGAGGAGGCGGCTCAGCATAGCGCTTGGACTCGAGCAGCCGCTGGGGCTCCGGGCGGCTGCCTGGGGAGGAGCAGAGTGGCGAGCTGTTTGGACCCAGAACAACTGCTTCTGAACACCGGGGGGTTGCCCGGAGGAAGAGGAGGAGCGCGGCGGGACGCTTGGTCTAGGAGTGACTGCATCAGAGCCATGGGCGGTTGCCAGAGGAGGAGCTGCGTGGTGAGCTGTTTGAACTCAGAGTGGACGCTCCTGAGTGCCAGGAGGTTGCCCGGAGGAGGAGGAGGAGCGCGGCGTGTTGCTTGACCTGGGAGTGACTGCATCAGAGCCGCGGGCAGTTGCCGGAGGAGGAGCTGCATGACGAGCTGTTTGAACTTGAAGCAGCTGCTCCAGAACACTGGTGGCCTGCCTGGAGGAGGAGAGCGGTGGGACGCTTAGTCTGGGAGTGACTGCATCAGAACCACAGGCAGGTTGCCAGAGGAGGAGGCGAGTGGTGAGTTGATTGGACTAAAAGCGACCGCTCCTGAACACCAGTGGCCTGCCTGGAGGAGGAGCGTGGTGAGTCGCCTGGTCTCGGAGCCACCGCTCCTGAACACCCGGGGGGCTACCCCAAGGAGGAGGAGGAGGAACAGGGCGGGTCACTTGGACTTGGAGTGACTGCCTAGGGCTACGGGTGGTTGGCAGGGAGGAGGAGACCTGAAGTGAGTTGTTTGGACTCCTAGTGACTGCAGTCGGAAACCGGGCGGCTGTCCAGAGGAGGAGGTGTGTGGCGGGTCTCTGGGTCTCGGAGCTATTGTACGGGGCTCCAGGTGGTGGCTCAGGGGAGGGGCTGCATAGCCAGGCGATTGGTGCAGAGCAGGGTCCCAGGAGCTAGGTGGCTTCTTGCTGGAAGAGCCGCACAGAGACACACCTAGGGGCGGAGCGAAGTTTCCAGGGCGGCAGGGCAGATTCTCTGGGAGAGGCAGCCTAAGGAGACTCGCCTGCGAAGGGTGAGGCTCCCAGGCCCAGGACGTAGGTCCGGGCCCCTGGGATCGTTGCAGAGGAAGACAGCCCAGCCCAGGTGGTAGTTGTAGATTGAGGGGAACCTCTAGGAGGGCAACTGACCAGCGAGACGTCCCCACCGAGTGACTCTTCCCGGCCGGGGGAGGTTTTCCCACAGGGACGGTAAAGCCAGAGACATAGGCACAAACAGGCCTTGCCTCAGCCCACAGTCTAGTTCCCCATTGGATGACCATTGGTCAACAAGTGGAGGCACCTCTGCCCACTAGCAGGGAATATACGCCACCTGAGGGTTACCACACCTAGAGAGGCAGCTTCTTCGTGGAGCTCTGCATTATCAACCTCCTCCAAGACTTCAGGCTACTGAAGGATAAGAGGGGATATACTAGCAATCTTCAGGGACATTATAAGTTGATAGAGGAAATCTGCAACATCTTAATGACCCACTGATCCCTGAACAATATGAGAAAACAAGGGAAGAAAATGCCCCAAACAAATCTAGATGTTACATCAATAAAATCCAACGACAGCATGGCAGAAGAAATGACAGAAAGGGAGTTCAGAATGTACATAATTAAAATGATTAGGGAAGCAAACGATGAGATGAAAGAGCAAATGCAGGCATTGAACGATCGCACCAATCGACAGTTAACAGAGCAAATTCAGGAAGCAAAAGATCATTTCAATAAAGAGTTAGAGATATTGAAAAAAAACCAAACAGAAATCCTTGAAATGAAGGAAACAATAAACCAAATTAAGAACTCCATAGAAAGCATAACCAATAGGATAGAACAGCTGGAAGACAGAACTTCAGATATTGAAGACAAAATATTTAACCTCGAAAACAAAGTTGAACAAACAGAGAAGATGGTGAGAAATCATGAACAGAATCTCCAAGAACTATGGGATATCATGAAAAGGCCAAATTTGAGAATTATTGGGATTGAAGAAGGCTTAGAGAAACAAACCAAAGGAATGAACAATCTATTTGAAGAAATAATATCAGAAAATTTCCCAAATCTGAAGAATGAAATGGAAGATCAAGTCCAAGAGGCTTATAGGACTCCAAATACACAAAATTACAACAGACCCACACCAAGGCACATTATAATGAAAATACCTAACATACAAAATAAAGACAGAATTTTAAAGGCTGTGAGAGAAAAGAACCAAATTACATTCAGGGGGAAGCCAATACGGATATCAGCAGATTTTTCAATCCAGACCCTAAAGGCTAGAAGGGCCTGGAACAACATTTTTCAAGCTCTGAAAGAAAATGGATGCCAACCAAGAATCTTATACCCAGCAAAACTTACCTTCAAATTTGACGATGAAATAAGATCATTCCATGATAAACAAAAGCTAAAAGAATTTACAAAAAGAAAGCCAGCATTACAGAACATTCTCAGCAAAATATTTCATGAGGAAGAGATAAAAAACAAAGAAGCAAATCAGCAAAGGGAGGAATTATCCTAAAGGAACTGTCAAATAAAGGAGGAACCAAGATGTGTCAAAAATTTTAAATATGAACCAAATGACTGGGAATACAAATCATATCTCAATAATAACCCTGAATGTTAATGGCCTGAATTCATCAATCAAAAGACATAGACTGGCAGATTGGATTAAAAAGAAAGATCCAACAATATGTTGCCTGCAAGAGACTCACCTCATAGAAAGAGATACCCATAGACTAAAGGTGAAAGGATGGGGAAAAACATACCATGCACATGGGCTCAGCAAAAAGGCTGGAGTATCCATCCTCATTTCAGATAATGTGGACTTCAAGCCAATGTTAGTTAGAAGGGATAAAGAAGGACATTTCATACTGCTTAAGGGAAGCATAAATCAGCAAGATATAACAATCATAAACATCTATGCCCCAAACAGTGGCTCATCCATGTATGTGAAACAAATCCTTCTCAATTTTAGAAACCAAATAGACCATAACACAATAATACTAGGTGATTTTAACACGCCTCTTTCACCACTGGACAGATCTTCCAAACAAAAATTGAACAAAGAAACCATAGATCTCAATAACACAATCAATAATTTAGACTTAACAGACATTTATAGAATATACCATCCAACCAAGAGCGAATACACTTTCTTCTCAGCAGCACATGGATCCTTCTCTAAAATAGACCATATATTATGCCACAAAGCTAATGTCAGCAAATACAAGAAGATAGAGACACTACCTTGTATTCTATCAGATCATAATGGATTGAAGTTACAAATTAATGAAAGAGTAAAAAACAGAAACTACTCCAACACCTGGAGATTAAACAATATGCTACTATATGATGAATGGATAACAGAAGATATTAGGAAGGAAATTAAAAAATTCTTAGAGGTAAAAGAGAACAAAGAAACATCATATCAAAATCTCTGGGACACTATGAAAGCGGTACTTAGAGGAAGATTTATTTCATGGAGCGCATTTAATAAAAGAAGTAAAACTCAAAAAATAAATGACCTAACACTACAGCTCAAAGCCCTAGAAAAAGAAGAACAGACCAACACCAAAAGTAGTAGAAGACAGGAAATAGTTAAACTGAGAGCTGAAATCAACGAAATTGAAACGAAAGAAACAATACAAAAAATTGACAAAATAAATAGTTGGTTCTTCGAAAAAATAAACAAAATTGATAAACCTTTAGCCACACTAACAAAGAGAAGACGAGAGAAAACCCAAATCACTAAAATTCGGAATGAACAAGGAAATATCACAACAGACACGACTGAAATACAAAACATAATTAGAAGCTATTTTGAAAATCTATACTCCAACAAAATAGAAAATTTCGAAGACATCAACAGGTTTCTAGAGACATATGAATTGCCTAAACTGAACGAGGAGGACATACACAATTTAAATAGACCAATTTCAAGTAATGAAATAGAAGAAGTCATCAAAAGCCTTCCAACAAAGAAAAGTCCAGGACCAGATGGGTTCTCAGCCGAGTTCTACAAAACTTTTAAAGAAGAACTCATTCCAATACTTCTCAAAGTATTCCAGAAAATAGAAGAGGAGGGAACTCTCCCAAACTCATTCTATGAAGCCAATATTACCCTGATTCCTAAACCAGACAGAGACACATCGAGGAAAGAAAATTTCAGACCAATATCCTTAATGAACATCGACGCAAAAATTCTAAACAAAATTTTAGCAAATCGCATACAAAAACATATTAAAAAGATAGTGCACCATGATCAAGTGGGTTTCATCCCAGGGATGCAAGGTTGGTTCAACATCAGGAAATCAATAAATGTCATTCACCATATCAATAGACTTAAAGTCAAGAATCACATGATTATTTCGATAGATGCAGAAAAAGCATTTGATAAAATACAGCACCCCTTCATGCTCAAAACACTAGAAAAAATAGGGATAGTGGGAACATTCCTTAACATTGTAAAGGCCATCTACGCTAAACCCATGGCTAATATCATTCTAAATGGTGAAAAACTGAAAGCATTCCCTCTAAAAACTGGAACAAGGCAGGGATGCCCTCTTTCACCATTTCTATTCAATATCGTCCTTGAAACTCTAGCCAGAGCAATTAGACAGACCAAAGAAATTAAAGGGATACGAATAGGAAAAGAAGAACTCAAACTATCCCTATTTGCTGATGATATGATGGTATACTTAGAGGAACCAGGAAATTCCACCAGAAAACTTTTAGATCTCATAAGTGAATTCAGTAAAGTAGCGGGATATAAGATCAATGCACATAAATCTAAGGCATTTTTATATATAAGCGATGAATCTTCAGAAAGAGAAATTAGGAAAACTACCCCATTCACAATAGCTTCGAAAAAAATAAAGTATTTGGGAATCAATCTCACAAAAGAGGTGAAAGACCTCTACAATGAGAACTACAGAACACTAAAGAAAGAAATTCAAGAAAACCTTAGAAGATGGAAAGATCTCCCATGTTCTTGGATAGGAAGAATTAATATTGTCAAAATGGCCATACTACCAAAAGTGCTATACAGATTCAATGCAATTCCAATTAAAATCCCAATGATGTACCTTACAGAAATAGAGCAAGCAATTATGAAATTCATCTGGAAGAATAAAAAACCCAGAATAGCTAAAGCAATCCTTGGCAGAAAGAGTGAAGCAGGGGGTATCGCAATACCAGATCTTCAACTCTACTACAAAGCAATAGTAACAAAAACGGCATGGTATTGGTACCAAAATAGAAAGGTGGATCAATGGTACAGAATAGAGGACACGGACACAAACCCAAATAAATACAATTTTCTCATACTAGACAAAGGGGCCAAAAATATGCAATGGAGAAAAGATAGCCTCTTCAACAAATGGTGCTGGGAGAATTGGAAATCCATATGCAACAGAATGAAACTAAACCCATATCTCTCACCATGCACGAAACTAAACTCAAAATGGATTAAGGATCTCGAATCAGACCAGAGACCTTGCATCTTATAGAAGAAAAAGTAGGTCCAGAGCTTCAACATGTCGGCTTAGGACCAGACTTCCTCAACAGGACTCCCATAGCACAAGAAATAAAAGCAAGAATTAATAACTGGGATAGATTCAAACTAAAAAGCTTTCTCTCAGCAAAGGAAACTATCAGCAATGCAAAGAAAGAGCCTACAGAGTGGGAGAAAATCTTTGCCAATCATACTTCAGATAGAGCGCTAATCTCCAGAATCTATAAAGAACTCAAAAAACTCTACACCAAGAATGTAAATAATCCAACTGACAAATGGGCTAAGGAAATGAATAGACACTTCACAGAAGAAGATATACAAGCAATCAACAAACATATGGAAAAATGTTCAACATCTCTAGTAATAAGAGAAATGCAAATCAAAACCACCCTAAGATTCCATCTCACCCCAATTAGAATGGCAATTATCAAGAATACAAGCAACAACAGGTGTTGGCGAGGATGTGGGGAGAAAGGTACACTCTTACATTGCTGGTGGGGCTGCAAATTAGTGCAGCCACTCTGGAAAGCAGTGTGGAGATTCCTTAGAAAACTTGGAATGGAAACACCATTTGACCCAGCTATCCCACTCCTTGGCCTATACCCAAAGGACTTAAAATCAGCATATTACAGAGATACAGCCACATCAATGTTCATAGCTGCTCAGTTCACAATAGCCAGATTGTGGAACCAACCTAGATGTCCTTCAATTGATGAATGGATAAAGAAAATGTGGTATATATATACAATGGAATATTACTCAGCCATAAAGAATGATAAAATTATGGCATTTGCAGGCAAATGGATGAAACTGGAGAATATCATGCTAAGTGAGATAAGCCAATCTCAAAAAACCAAAGGAAGAATGATATCGCTAATAAGTGGATGATGACACATAATGGGGGGTGGGAAGGGTTAGTGTTGGGGTTGGAGTTGGGTTTAGGGAGGGGGGCAGGAATGGAGGAAGGAAGGACTGTATAGATGGAGGGGAAGGGTGGGAGGGGAGGGGGGAAGGGAAAAAATGGCAGAATGAATCAAACAACATTACCCTATGTAAATTTATGATTACACAAATGGTATGCCTTTACACCATGTACAGACAGAGAAAAAACATGTATCCCATTTGTTTACAATAAAAAAAAGCAAAAAAAAATAAAATAAAAACTTTGCATGTAACTAAGTTGGTTGTATGTATGTGACACAGTTGGAGCTATTTAAGGTTTTCCTAAGGTGAAATCCTAATGTTCTGATATAAACCAAAGTTTAATCTATGTGGTAAGATGAGAAGGATTTCTTAGAAATGCTGATTTGCTCTTGGCTTTGTGTCTGTTATGTTTTATTCTTCAGAACAATTAGTGTTAAAAATTGGGGTTTATACAATTATGGTTAAACAACTGTTAGAGTATTGTACTGCATTACAGAGTCTAAATTTTTTCTTTAAAAACTAAATTTGGTAATATAAAATGTCAAGGTAATTGTGAAATGGTCACTATTTGTGTATTAAATGTGTTCATATTTTCCAGATATACAAGTTTTAAAGCAGGGAAATTATCAAGCTGCTATTTTCCAAACTATACTTCTCTGTAATGGTAATTAAAAAGTGTAAATTTTATTGGGGATTTATTTCTACCATTTAATGTTCTATTATAGGACCTGTTATCAATAGGATATATGTAAAATGTGTTACTTTTTACACCAAGATAAAAATTTAAATGTAAATGCAATTCTAAAAGTTAGAGCCTGATTTGTTTAAAGGTTAATATTGTGAAACATGAAAACATTTTGCCACATTTGCCACACAAAAGGAAAGTTAAAAACTCTCTCAGCCTTCCTTTGATTCATGTTTTAGATGTAATGTTAAATTGTGTTAACTAATGTTCATATAGACTCACAAGTCAATATATGTAAATGTCTTAAAATGACATTTAAGAAAGAGTGTAATGCACAGTAGCAAAAACGGGACAGCAGTGATTGAGATTAGGGTCTCTGACCTCATGACTCTGAACAGTGGCCTTCCTTGAGAGCTGCACAGAGCTCCTAACATTGCGCTTTGCAGCTCTACCATCTTAGATCTACAGGTTCCACTTGATTCCTTGGTCACTGTCATCCTGCAATGGCGAAGGAAGAAGGGTTTTTCTTGTTCCTTGGTGAAGAGTGTTGTTTCTACGCCAACCACTCTGGAATTTTACAAGATAAAACCAAAAATCTACAAGAAGATCTGGGACATTGTAGGAGGGAGCTCCACTCTGATTTCCTCTGGGCTGGGTTACACGGGTGGCTCCTCTACCTCCTCCCGCTTATGGGATGGCTAATTACCATTATCCTTGTGTTCACCTTTGGGCCTTGAATAATCAATAAGCTTATCCATTTCCTGAACAGCCAGGCTAAGTCTGTGCTCAAGCCAGTCTAAGTCTGTGCTCATGGTGGTCCCACAGCATTATACCGCCCTTCATAATGATGATTGGGAGCCCTGTAGGATCACGGATCACTCCTCTCAGGACACTGGGGTCTAAGTGTCTCTCCCTTGAGCCCTGCTCCTCCTGAGGGGCCTGCCTGAAGTGCTAAGGTGGTAGTCAATGATGGGTAAGATAATCAGAGGAGGACAACCTAAGACAGGCACACCTTCGAGTAAGGTGGACGCCCAAACTGCTAGGGTGATGTTCCATGATGGGTAAGACCCTCCCAGGGGCAACCAAAGACAGACACACCCTTAATATAAAACAAAAAAGGGGGATGAGTTGGGACTAATGACAGGGTAACTAACTGAGGCTGACTCCATAGTACCTGGCGAGTGAGCATGATCAAGGCCTCAAAGGCGGTTTCAAAGGTTAATGACGATAAATTGCACCACCATCAGGGATTGGTTAACAACAGTTCCGTGAACCTGATCAGCTCATGCTTGCCATATAGTCCTATGGGACTCTCACATGCGTGAAGCACCCATGTCTTGCTGACCTTTAAGCTGATTGGTTCCCGCCTAGCCCCCACCCTATCATAAAAGCTGTGTGATTTCCTCAATAATCGCCTTCCTGCTGTGACTGGTCTCCCTGATGCATCTGATTGTCCTCCTCCTGGGGGCTGGGTGTGGGCGGTCAGTTGGCCCTACTATCCCGGTCTGACCTTCTTGGGGAGTGTCCCCTTCCCTTGTCGCTGGTCAAGAACAGCAAAGGGGCTTAAGACCCCGACATTCACCCTTTGGAGTCCTAGGTGTGGGATGTGGATGTCCAGAGCCTCATCATGAGGAGTGGATGCTCACACACACCAAAGCTCACTCTGAGCATACACATGTCTGTTTATCTGACCAGGTTTAGGGCTTGTGGTCAGCATTTCTTAGCTCAGGCTTTGGACATTTGAATCATTTAATTCCACTCTGAGGGTGTTGTGCTGTGATGGAATGAGGTTTGGCAGCCGCAGTGGTTTCTAACTACAACCATCTTAGGTTTGTCCCATCTTAACATGGGGAGCACACACTGCCTGCAGACCTTGTCAAAGGTCCCAGGAGTGGAAGTCTCTGCACGTGTAGGATCCAGGCAGACGTGTGTACTGTGGCCTGACAATGTCTGGACAGACCCTGGGTGGACTGGGAATGGGAAGGAGTCATGGGAAAGGGACAGGGACCCCCTGAGCATGGAGGGTAAGACCTGGCATCAGAAGTTCATAAAGTTCCCCTGAGCATGGTGAGCTCACCTGGAGCCCAGGTACGCAGGAGGCTGAGGCAGGAGGACAGCTTTCCAAGACCAGCCTGGGAATCTGGGGAGAAGCTGTGTCAAAATGAGATGCAATCAGGGCTGGGATGGGGCTCAGTGGAGGAGCACCTGGACTCAATCTCACTGCTGAAAACAAATGTTGGTAAAGTCCACTTTAAAGGCACTGCTCAGGAAATGTCATTGAAAAACACAAACAAAAAAAGCTTCACAAATGAAATTGTATTCTCTGTGCTGACAGAATTGTAGATGAGCTTGAACTAAACAAGAAAAACATTTCTGAGGGTTTGAGAGGAGAGAACTCAAATATCTCCAAGGAAGGTGGTGTCAGGAGAGCTGCTGGCTGGGGAGGAACCTCAGGAACCAGGTGAACTGCTCTCTCCTCCGTCTGTACCTGCTCCTGGGTGACCCTGAGTTCCCTGTGTGCTGAGCACACCCTGCTGGCCCTGGGCTCCCTGCATGGAGGTTTGTGTCTGGGCTCACACTGAGGTCCCCTCACTGTGTCTCTGGCACAGAAATAGATGGCCGTGTCCTGGGTGGTCAGGGAGCTCAGTTGCAGGGAGAACTGGTTCTTCGACGTGTCTCTGGAGATGCACGCTCGACTCTTGAGGGATGGGCTGTAGTGTTACCATCATAACATACGTACCCTATCCACTCCAGCCCCTTCCCTGGGGGCTGACAGATCCAGCTCCAGCAGTAACCACTAGAGATGGAGTAACCAGACACAGTACAGGTGAGGGACAGGTTCTGCAAGGGCTTCACCAGGCCAGGTCCTGACTCCTGCAGCTGCACCTGGCAAAGGACATCTGGGGACAAAGATAGGCAGACCCTGTCAGTCACCTCAGTCACAACCTCCCCATGTACCCAGCTTTGACACTGGGGACACTCACCATGGGGCGCTGTGACCAGGCACAGGAAAAGACTCAGCAGTCTCATCTTCTGGACCACACTGGCCTTCCCAGAGAGCTCAGCCCTGTGTGAGCAGAGAGCTGTGAGCTCCCACAGCCCAGAGGGCATTTGAACCCAGAGCAGGAGGAGGAATTTGCATGTGGGTGAGGCTCTTCTTATATCTGGAGAGGATGAGACCAGGATGCCCAGGCCCTTAGTGCTCCTGAGATGTGTCCCTCCCTTGATCCCATGTGGAGCTTTACCTGTGACAGGAGAGCAGTTGGTTTAAGGGGTGCTGGAAGGCTGTCAGAGGAGGAGCCCCCATTCTTGAGCCCAGCACTGCCTCCTCCAACCCTTCCTCCCTGTACCTGGAAGGATCTCAGAGTGGCAGGAACTTGCCTATCATGCAAGAGGCCCAAGGTTCAACTCCCAGCCCTGAAGGAAGAGACCTCAATGGTGACTGGAAAAGGCCACAGGACTGAGGATGGTGTTCCCCATGTCCAGGAAAAGAGCTCTCCTTTGTTCTCATGAATAGTTCTTCTCTTGTCTCTGTAATATTTTGGGTTACAGACTGTACAGGAGAGGAGGGAGCAGGGACTTATAAGAGGAGGGGTACCTGCTGTGTGACCACTGCCCTGCCCACCACCTTCTGACTTGCTCATCATCCTGACTCTTCAGCCAATGCCTGTGGGCAACAGTGGACTGGACTCTGCCCTGAGTTCTTCCACTCATCTTTCCTGCCCTCTGGTCTCCACCATGAGAGGATGGCATGGGAGGGGCTGGGACATGGTGGGGGTCCTGGGAGCAGAGGCAGCTCTCACCTGCAGCCTGAGGCTGAGAGCCACCGGGTCCACCAAGAGCAGCAGAGCCAGGCTAACAGCAGACAGGGAGGGCATGCAGGGCAGGCTGGGCCAGGAGAGAGGCCCAGAGCTCCTTCCTTGTGCAGTATCACTGCAGTGAGAACTGCACTGCCCACAGCACCATCATTTGGAGGACACTTTGGACACTCTCCTTAGTCAGGTGGATTTGCTGAGAGGACAAGTGTAGGTGCTGATCTCCTGAAGAGGATTCAGGAACTGATCTCCTGCCTAACTGAGTGAACACAACCTACTAATGAGACATGTAGGCACCTGTTCTTTTTCACTATGTTGTTGATCCTAACCTCACTGCAAACCCTGAACCTCCAGACATCCTCCTCCTGGTGCTGCGGAGGCTCAGGGAAGACCTTGCTGGTCTCCATGTTTCCAGCAGCAGCAAATCCATGGGTTCCCTGTGGATGAAGATTCTAATTTCTAGAAATTCACCTGATTTAAAAGCTGGTCCTGTAGTCTAACCAAATCAGAGACATTTTCAGATGATCCCACCTCCTGAATTTGGAATCCTCGACCCTCTCTCTATGTGACTGTTTCCCTTACTCACGTAGGCCAGGTGTGAGCCAGTGGCCTCAGCAGCCTGCTCTTCAAAAGGTCCTGTTTAGATAATGTGCCCATGCACAGTCTTCAACTCGGCCTCACTGTGATTGACTCCTGCATTTGTTATGTTCAAGGTTTCATGGATCCAATATATTGTCTGTGTGCCCACAGCCCTGCCCTCTACCCTCTGACCTTTCATGTGAGAAACCGCTAAGGATCATGGAAAAGAACACAGCTAGAGTGCACAGAAAGTGCAGGGAGCATGGCACACACTTGCTGCTCAAAAAAACATTAGTTAACATGTCAAGACAGAAAAAAAGAGGACAGGGTGGACGGATGCTCCTAGGCATGGGGATCTGGGAGGTAAGTTCCTTCCAGGCAGCTCAAATCCATGGACAACTGCACAAATACAACAACTTTGAACTTGAGTTTGACCTGGCTCCTTGGCTGAGGAGGTCTTGCTGTAGAAGTCTGAACCAGGTCACACTTCACATTCTTGTCCATATTCCTGTGATCCTGCTTTGAACAAAGATGTGGCTCCTCCTCCATCTGCACCACATAAGAAGAAGGAGTTACATAATATTGAAAAGTTCCCTCAGGCTTACTGTTATAGTCATCAAGGCTCAAAACTCAAGGTTGATATTCAGAAATATGTGAAGCATCACAGGAATCTGAATCTAGTATAGAAAGCAAAACATTATTTACTGAAATTAAGATTGATAAAAATTAAGAAGTACAAGTAGAAGACTAGAGGAATTCCTGAGATGAAAAGAGAAACCACAATATACAGAGCAAAAGTCTGCCCAGGACATTCCTCACCTTCTCCTGGGGCTGATGTGATGCTGATGGTCCTGATCTCCTTGCTGCTCCTATATGCTCTGCTGGTCCTATGGGCCCCCTGCTGGTCCTAAGGGTCCTCTACTACTCCTACATGTGCCCTCCTGCTACTGAGCATCCCACTCCTGGATCTGCTGCAGATATTGAGCTCTGCCTCCTGGTACTGGGTCTTTTCTTCTTGTCGTGATCCCCTGGTGACCCTGAATTCTTGCTGCTTCTCCTGAACCTCTTGCTGGTACTGAGCTCCCTCTCTTGAACCTAAATACTGTCCATAGGTCTTGATATCCCTGATGATCCTAAGTACTCCTTAGTGGTCTTTAGGTCCCATTAGTGGTCCTGAATCTACTTTTGCTCCTGAGCTGCACCTTCGAGTCTTGACCTGCTTTGTTGGTCCAGGGCTCACTGCTGGTCTTCAACTCCCCTGCTGGTGCTCAGCTTCCTGTAAGTCCTCAATTCTACCTGGAGGCTGTTGAGTGACCGGGCTTACGCTGAGTTCCCTCAATGTGTGCTCCACTGGAATACATAGCTGTGTGCTCAGGTTCTTGCTGGTGGGTTGAGTGTTAATAAAACCTGGCTCTTAGAAGTGTCTTGGTGATGCTGACACTCTACCCATGCAGGACCAAATTCTGCAGGTGCAATTGAACAAGGACACCTGGGAACAGAACCACCATGTGCAACCCCCAGTGAGCACTGAGGACCAATGTGGACTCAAGATCTGTTGTGTAACGCTATCTGCTTCCACCACTATCAGTCTATCTAACCCCCTGCTGGTCCTTCCCTGGAGGATGGCAGATCCAGCTCACACCATAGCTGGGTAAAGAGAATCCAGACAGAGCAATGGTGAGGGACAGGATCCATGAGGGCTTATCCTGGCCAGGATCTGACTCCTGGATCTCCACCATGAACACGGCACCAGGGACAAGGAGCATCACCTCCTGTCAGTCACACTAGAAGCTGCATGCCCCATCTATCTCCTGAAATTCCTGGACTGTCACACATGGCAGGCAGAAGGGCAGTCCAAGGACCTCCATGCTGCAATAAAAGCCTTGTGAGAAGGACTGAGGGCTGCTGATCCAGGGCTGAGACGTGGGCTGCTTTGCATGGGGGAGGCCTAGGATACAAGTGGGGAGCAGCTGGCAGGGCCACTGTCCTTCCTAGGGAGTGTGCTGGCCTTGTGCTGGTCAGAGGCAATAGGAGTAAACCTCCATGTCCTCCCTGCTTCCTACCTGGTCTTCCTCCTGCAGTCATCAGGAATGGACAGGCCAGAGTTCATGGGTTGGGAACACCACACTTAAGGGAGGGCTTCTGCAGGAGGGCACAGCCATGCAGAGAAAGGAGACAGCAGGTGGACCCCTCAGGTCCTTTGCTCTGTGCTGTGAACTCCAGGGGAGGGTTTGGGGTGGGGCAGGGCAGAGGGTGCCATGGGCCTTGCTGGGGATGGAGAGGAAGTTCAAGAGTCTGCTTGCTCCCACTCAGGCAGCCAATGGCCTCCTGCCTTGAATATCTTCATAACCTTGACTTCACCCTTGGCTGTGGTGCTCCTAGACCTCCAGACCTTGCTGTCTCCAGGTCTCACAGCTTCTGGGTCTGTGAAGTGTCTCTGGGTCCTTGTGAGGCAGTCTCAGAATGTCCCATGTTAAGTCACATCAGGGCTTAGCATGGACCTCTGTGAAGGCTGGAGGTCAGTGCTGGGTGAACCATGACCCATGAACCATGGACAGGAGGCTCTGCGATTCCTACCTGGCTCTGTCCAGCAGGCTCAGGGCCTGATAATGGAATAGGTGTCTGCAGTCTGCACTGGAGATTCCCTTCCAGCTCTGCAGCCTGCCTGTGTCCATCATAACTGAGACAATACCAGGAGCAGGGCCATGAACACAGGTGCAGAGCCTGTGGGTTCTGGGGCAGCCCATGTCCCCTTACCCTGTTCTCCTGTGAAAATCACATGTGCTGAGAGAGGAAGCCCTGCCCTGCAGCCCTGCAGCCCTGTGAGGACCCCACTCTCTGGCCCATGCTCAGCTCTGGGACCTGCACTGGTCCAGAGGACAAAGCAGCCCAGCTCCCTGTGCTCACCCAGCACAATGTTATGTATTCCCTGTCAGGTATTCAAGGCAGGAGGAGGACCATATGTGAGGGAATGTGAGTGGTGTTTTCTCTGTGCTCTCCCAGGGTGCAGTGTTAACAGATTTAGAAATGCAGGTTGTGATTTTTCCTATAAACTTGAGCCAACATAGAGGAATCATGCACATGGTGAATTGCTTAACCTCAACCAGTGAGGATAATCCATATGGGGAGGTTTTAAATGAACTCAGCATGAGAACCTGGGGCAGTCAGTGGCAAAGCCTTACCTAAGGCCACAATGATAAGGAACAGGCATCATTCTCCTACAGTCACAGTCTTCCTGAGGTCCAGAGGACTCCCTGCAGACACATGGAAGCAGCAGAGCAGAGGACTCTTAGGAACTCCATAGTCCTGTGCACCCAGAGGATGGAAGGTGGTTTCAGATTGCCAGGCACCAGCAAGGCCCCAGCTTCACCAGCTCAGAGGCAGAGATGAAAATACTGTAGTCACCTAGGGCAGGATATGTGGGAGAGAGCTCTGGGGTGCCTGGCCCTGAACTGCCAGGCATGGTCTCCCTTGTTCAACCAGCAAGGTGCTCAGAGTTTCCCAGTCATGGCTGAAGGGAGGTCAGGACCTGCTGCCTGCTGAGGCCACCTTGTCATCAGCCTCCCCATGCTGGCTTTGCTGGCAGGCAGAGGGCAAGAGGGTCAGATCACATGAGTTCCACCAAGACTTTAAGGAAGTCGCAGATGGGATGTCAGGGTAAGAGTCCTGCTGGCAGCCCTGGCAGGGTGATGCTGGAGCTGAGAGATGAAGCCAGAACTGCTATGGAGACCCAGGAACAGAGCCCATGTGTGGCAATAATTTTTAGAGGTGGAAAGATTAGATGATGATTATTGGAACCTAATCAGTAGAATCATATAAGGTCATGCTTTATATGGGTGACAACCAAATGTAAGATGGTGTGTTTATTGGAAGTAGGTCAATGGGATGTGGTTTGGATTTTTATTATGTCCCTGGTGAGCAGAGCTCTCCCTCCATCTCTCTGTCAGCTGTTACTATATGCTGAGCAGCTTTCTTCCACCACACTGCTCTGCCATGATTGGCCACCTCACCTATGGACTAGAGTTATGTTGTTCACTGCCCGTGGACTGAGACCTCTGAAATTGTAAGCAGAAATAACTGTGTCCTCTTCACATGGTCCTTGACATATATATTGGTTATGGTAATGTGAAAGGTGACTAAGACACTATCCAATGCCACATAAAGAGCAATTTAAATAATAATCAGTCTGCTTTCCTACAGAACATGGTAGAAGGAGAAGCAGTAGAATGAGATAGAATGACTCGTGAACATCCACCATCCTGTGAGGACCTGACAGGAGGGAGGGTTGCTGTGGGACAGGGAGGGAGGAGCAGACCCCAACCTGCAGATACAGGTGAGATTTTTACAGTCCAGGAGCCTTCCTGTCATGAGATAGATCATGAAAAAGAAGACAAACAACACTATTGGTAAATAAAAATATATAAAACTGTGAAATATTGGGTATATAATTAATCTGTTCAGAGAGATATTGAAAACTATAAAATATTCTAGAAAAAATATAGCAAGGCAATTGAAGTAAATCCAGAGTCCCTGCTGTAAAAATATTAAAACTCTGAAACTCTTTTAATTCCCAAATAGAGCTATGAGGAGGGGGGTCAGCTGTGGGACAGGGAGGGAGGAGGAGACCCCAAACTGCAGAGCCAGGTGAGCCTGTTACCCTCCAGTGGCCTTCCTGCCATGAGGTATAGCATGAAAAATAACAGGACAACAAAATTACTTGTGAATAAAAATATATAAAACTGGAAATTATTAGGTATAAAATGAATCTGTTTAAAGACAGATATTGAAAACTAGAATATATTCTAGAAAAAATATAACAAGGCAGTTAAAGGAAGTCCAGGGTCCCTGATGTAATTCTCAAATAGAGCTATGATTTTAGCACTTCGTATTATAACCCTAATGGATTTTTTTTACAGTATTAGAAAAAACTGTTTACAACATATTTTGATCGGAAAAAAAGATCCTGAATATTCAAAACAGATTTTTAATTCATCATAGATATCTATAGGATTGCATTCACTTTGAGGTAATCATAGAAGACTGGACTGTAATTTGCTCCCATTCAGTCCCCATGACTTCCCATTCTCTCTCCTCCTTCCTTCTCTTGATCCCTTCCTCTGCTCTGCTCATCTCTCTGTTAAAGGTTGGAGATGGACTGTCCCCAAGCTTCTTTGTTTGTGCCAAAGAGTCAGATGTGGGAAGATGAGGTCATGAGCTCTGAAACTTGTAAGTGATCTATTTTCATGGACCTGATGGGTGGTGATTTAAGCAGGTGAGGCATGACTGAGGAAGGGAGTCACAGGGGGTGTCCTGGAGAGTGCCCACTCCCCTGTAGCCCCAGTGATTTCACCTGTGCTTGGTGGCCACCAAGAGGTGAGCACCTTCTTTCCTTTGCTGCCCTTCCACCAGCAGGCTCTGCCTCCCTCAGGTCCACAGCAGTGCAGTGACCTTCTACAACCTGGAGCCAGAGCAAAACTGACATGCTCTACATTGGTATTGTCAGGTGTTTACACACAGGGAAGGAAAGATGACTGCCACAGAAATTAGTACCAGAAGTGGGGTCCATCTATGACAAGCTTATCTATGAGATTCCAAAGTCTTTAGAATTGGTTTTAGGAAAGAAAGTGGAAAAGCCTGATGATGCAGGATGGAGAAGCCTTCAAGGTGTAAGTAGGGTTCATGGGCTATTGTAGTGGGAGCTCAGAGGGCCAGAAGGCTGATAGGAATGAAAACCATGCTCATGAGGATTCCAAGGGAACTGAGGACTCCCTGGGGAGCTGGAATGGAGGCAATTCATGGTGTATTACAGCAAAGAGCATGTCTACACTTTCCCAAGCCTGAGGAGACCTGGGAGGCTGAATTAAAGGTAATGAACTAGTCAATCTAGTGGTGGAAGATTCAAGGCAGCACAGCTGCAGGAGGTGACATAGGTACTGCTCTTTGTTATGAATCAGGTCTATGGTGATCATCAGGAGCAGAATACAGAGCAGAAGGATTTGAAGACTTGCAGATGAGTCAGAACAGTACATGCAAAATTAGGGAGGGATAAGGAATTTGGGGTTTTAGAAGAGTTTACAGACAAAATGGGATGCTATGTACTCTACCCAGACAATAGGGCAGATAATTCAAGGACATCTAAGGATTTGCAAGGGCACACCCATTGCAGCATCAGGAAAGTTGGAGGTAGATCCCATGAATTGAGTTAGTGGGGCCCCGGTCACATTGTGAACTAGGAAGTGGCTTCTTCATGCTCCCTCCTAGGCACTGAGAGACCAGAGCAGCCATGACCCCAGGGGGTTCATTTTCTGCTTGAGCTTCCAGCATAAGCTGGTATTATGCACAGAGTGCTGGTTCTTTCAGAATGCAGGAAGCTGGAGTTGTTCATGGATGACTTCACTGATCCTTCAAAGAATTCTGGGAGGTCAGGCAATGAGTAGAATGTCCAGAATCTCTGTGGTCAACCTGAGGTAGATGATGCTTGGACCTGTGAATCTGAGCCTGAATCTGGAATGAAGACCCCAGAAATTAAGAGATGGCAGCCATGTGCTCTATGTCCCAAGGAGGGCTGCTGACTGTGGAGAAAGCCAGGATATGGAAGAAGCCATGAGGGCAGCAGCAGGCAGCACCACAGGGTCACGAAGGCCAATCACTTAGAAGAACACATCTCTCTTTCTTGTGACTCTGAGACCACAGTACTGGCTTGCCAGGTAAGTTTTCTTTCCTATCTTTTTCCAATCCCTTCTCTCTCAGCCTTAGACTTGTTTACTTGATGCCACTGTGTGCATATATATGACCTGCTTCTGATTTTGATAGGAGCTGCCAGCCAAGTGTTTGCCTTTATTGAGGTGAGACATTGAAGTTGGCCTTTTGGGAAATGCAGGGAATGGTCACTCCATGATGACTCTGAGAGAAGAACCACATTCATTTTGCACTGTGAGATGGACATGAGCTTTGGGGTCCAAGGTTGGAAGGTTATGGTGTGGATATGAGGTGTCCTCCCACAACCTCTGTTCTATTGTTGGTAGTGAAAACATCAGAATGTGAGCTGCAACCACATCAGTCCATCCTAGTCAAAATAGACTACCTGAGAGGCACCTGTATGTGGGTAAAGAGTGTGTGGAGGAGGCGTTCACTGTCCCCCAGCCTCCTTCCCACTTTCTTTCTTATTCATTTCTGCCAAGACCTACACCTGTTGCCTCCACCTCCCTTCCACCTTGGGAATTTGCCTCACCTGAGACCGAGCATGATAGAGTTGGATGACCACGTACTGACCCTCTGAAACTATCAACCAGGATGAAATTTTTTATTCTAGGTGAATCATGATGTAGTTTGGTCAAAGGGATATATTCATTAAGTTCATTGAACTTGCTGTATTGATCACATCTCAACTAAGCAATTAAATAGATAAATAGATGGTTGTTAAAATAATGACAGGTGAATGACAGATTACAAACAGATAGACCTGTTTGATTATACACACGCAGACACAAACATATGGAGAGAAGAGAAAGACAGGTAAGAATTTAAAGTGATAGAAGATAGAAAGATGGTAGACAGGGGATGGATAGAGGTCAGCAGCCTTGGTTGAGGCTCTGGTGTCTGGAGGACCCACAGGTGGAGGGCTGCCTGCTTCGTAATTGTGGACATGTCTGGACCAGCCACAATGCCTTGGCATCCCAAGAATGGTTCCTGCCACTTTCCCCCATGCGTTGAACCCCTAGATCCTCAAGTCTCCTACTCAAATAACAGTTGGTGGAGACCCAGGCCTGACTGGGCCTCATCTTCAAGAATCTCAGGATGGGCAGATCTGGGCTCCAGCTCCCACAGGTGTGTGACCTTGCCCTGGTCCTGGTCCTGCTGTGGGCACCCTGCTCTTTCCTAGGTTCATGCTCAGGTCACTAACCCCTGCTTTCTGGGACACATGTGTGAGGAATGAGCAGTGCACTCTGTTCACACTGAGGCAAGGTGTGCTTGGGTTTCCAGGTTATTGAGGAGAGTCACAGCAAATTCACTTTATGAGATGACCTGAGACGAGGAATAGTGTGGGCACCAGAGTCCATGAGCCTCAGTAGAACTGGCATTTAAAGTCTTAATCGTGAGATGCGAGGATATTTGAGCTCTCTACCACCCAGGTGCCATGAGAAGTCCCAATGCCCTGCAGACACCCAGACTGACTCCAGACACTGCCATGGACCTTAGAGTGGAGTAGAGAAGCAGGAGGACCCTGTGGACTCCATGTCCACATGCAGGACACTGTCTGCCCAGAAAAACCTCAGGCAATGTCTGCCCAGGGTGTGGAGAGCTCATCAGGGAGAGAGCAGGTAGAGATGTGGCCAAGGAAGGAGTGCAGGTGTGTAGTCACCAGGAGAACCATGTTGTCAATGGAGGATCCTGATGACAGCTAAGGACACTGTGTGGGAGTCTGAGCAGCAGACACAGGTTTTCATTTCAGGTGTGTGTGTTTGTGTGTGTGTGAGTGCATGTGTGTGTCTGATGTTTCTGGGAAGTCATAATGTGTGTGTGTGTCTGTGTGTTTGTGTGAGGTATGTGTGGGTCTCTGTAAGATCCTAATGTGTGTGTGTGTGTGTGTGTGTGTGTATGGTGTGTGCGCACACGTGTGTGCATGTCTGAGGTCTCTGAGAGCCTAGGCTATGCTCTGGAAGATGAGTCTGCACAATGGTGTGAATGGACACCTGCCTGCCCTGGGGAGGTGTGAGTCCAGGTCAGTGTGTAAAGAGCACCTGGCAGTTTCTTGGTCGTAATGGGTCAAGGTAGAGAGCCTGCTGAGCTCTCCCCATGTGCGCCCTCTTCAGCTGTCCAGGGACTGACTGACTGGAGCAGGAGGCAGGCCTGGTACTCAGGGACAGCAATGTGACAATGTAGCAGAATCTGCCTTCCAGGGTTCTCACCCATAGAGACACACAAAACATCCAGACACACATACAAATATAAAACTCAAATATAAATGTACACATGGACACATAGATCACACAGGTACTGTGCAGCCAGGACTGAGGTCTGTGGAGAAAGACACAACTGACCTCATAAGATAACATCATGGGATGAGCTGAGGCAGATAAGATCCCACGATTCCCCATGATGGGATCAAGGGACACCCAGATCAGGTGAAGAGAAACCACTCACTCTTCTCCCAGGCTGCTCTGAAGGTGGCACCTGAGTTCCCTGTATGCTGAGCGCCCACTGCTGGCCCTGGGCACCCTGCAGGAGAGTTTGTGTCTGGGCTCACACTGAGGTCCCCTCACTGTGTCTCTGGCACAGTAATAGGTTGCTGTGTCCTGGGTGGTCAGCTCAGCTGCAGGGAGAACTGGTTCTTGACGTGTTTCTGGAGATGGATGCTCGTTTCTTGAGTGATGGACTGTAGTTAGTGCTACCATCACTACATAGGCGCCACATCCACTCCAGCCCCTTCCATGGGGGCAGACGGATCCAGCTCCAGCAGTAATACTTGGTTGTGATGGAGAATCCAGACACAGCACAGGTGAGAGCCAGAGTCTGCAAGGGTTTCACAAGGCCAGGTCCCGACTCCTAGAGCTAGTCCAGGCATAGGACACCTGGCGACAAGGACAGGCAGACCCTGTCAGTCACCTGCAGTCACAACCTCACCATGGATCCAGATCTGACACTGGGGACACTCCCCTTGGGGACCTGTGACCAGGCACATGAGAAGACCCAACAGCCTCATCTTCTAGACCACACCCAGAGGGCATTTGAACCCAGAGCAGGAGGAGGAATTTGCATGTGGGTGAGGCTCTTCTTATATCTGGAGAGGCTGAGGCCAGGCTGCCCAGCTCCTTAGTGCTCCTGAGATGTGAACCTGGCATGAGAGCCAAAGCCAGTTCTTACTCTCACATTGATTGAGTTCATGGCCCAGGTTGAGGGTGTGGGGCCATGGAGCTGCTAACTCCCAGGAACCTGGGGCAGCCCTACTGGGTCAGGAATCCCTGCTTCTTGCTTGCCTAAAATGTGCTCACATCATGGACTTTCCAAGTTCACCTGTCCTCTCCACATTGGTGGGTTGTGGGCTGTTTCTTCTTCTGACTCACAGGTTACTACTATCTGCAGGATTGTCCTGTAAGCCCGAGATCTCCCTCCTCCTCAGCCAGTGCCCAGGAAGGCAGCTCCCAGGCCTGAGTTATGGTCACCTCTGGGAGGAGAGGTGCAGCTCCACTCTGCACTCCCAGCAGCATGACCAACTCCAGGCCCTGCCTCCTGCCAGCACCTCTCTGTCAGATCTTCCTGGTACTTTCAGAAATTCCATCCTGGGGGGAATCTCCTGGGTCATAATGCGAACTCTCCTGGTGGCAGATGAAGGAGATTCTCTGCTCCTGTGCTGAAGTACCACCTTCTGCACACTCCACCAGCCTGGGCGAAGGACCAGTCAGTGTCCTCATGGACCTGGTGCTGTGTCCAGGGTCAGATTTAATTTCCACCACTGCATCTGGTGCTCTTTGTTCTCCACATCTGCCCTCTGGACTCTCTCCCAGCAAGGCCAGACAGTCTAAGCTCCTATGTCCAGTGTCATGTCCCTCATCCCCCACACTGTAGACCTGGCCCTTTGTCACCTGTCCATTGTCATAGGTAGAGGCCATGATGGTCTCTCTCATGTTGGATGCAGTGCCAGAGACACAGCCCCTGCTAGGTACACAGTTCCAGACTCCACCTGTGTTCCCATGGTGATTTGTCCATGGTCAGGACATGTGTCCCTGACGGAGAGACAGGAGCAGGACAGCTCCTGGTCACGATGCCTCTGATGAGTGAAGGAGGCTGCAGACCTGGGAGGATCCAGCCCTCTCCATGGTTCCCATCTCCATGCCCAGCATCCTCCTCCTCCAGTTCAGGGAATGTGGTGAAGGAGACTGATGGAAGGGGACAGGTGGTCAAGGTAAGGGAGGGCTTTGAAAACTTTTCCAGGGTCACCCTTGTCTTAGAACTACTGATACTAACTTTTGTTTTTTAACATCTATCATTCTATCTCTATCAATCATCCATCCATCATCCCTCATATGTGTTAACTATCATCATTTTTTAAAGTTTCTATTGCATATGATGCATTATTTGGTCATTTATCTGTGTCTATAAAATATCATTTATCCTCCATTTAGTATCAATCTTTTTATTTGTAATCTGTGTATCAGGTGTCTATCTATCCTCTTTCTTCCCCTCATCCTCATTACCTGAACTATTCTTCCCTTTTTGCCCTTGTCTTGCATCTCTCCTGGACACACAGCCACCTGCCCATGATGGTGCTGCCCTGTCTTCCTCAGCATGTCTGTGTCATCCACAGATGGAGACAACAAGTGACCCTGGGTCATTCTCCCCAAACCCTGCAACTGAGAGATTCCACCATGGGTCCACTGCACTCCCGAGGTCATGTTCCCAGGACAGGATCATATAGGGTGCAGACCTTGTGTGAACCATGGGGAAGCAGGTGTGCCTATACTCAGTGTGGGCTCCTTCAGTCCCCACTGTGCATGTCATCTGAATGAGGACCAACTAGAGGTCCTCTCAGATCTACAGGAAGCCCAGCAAGCTCACCTCTAGTCAAATCACTGCAAGGCTTAGCAATAGAAACTCACGGGAGAGGGAAGCGAAGGCCCTTAGCAGGGGAAAGGAGAAGTCGAGAATTTGAATTATCGATCACCCAACTTGATGTACATGAAAAGGTAAAGAGTCCCCCCTGAGTTTAAAACTGACAAACTGGCAAAGTCACAAAATACAAAATTAACACACAAAAAAGTAACATTTTATACATGAAAAGCAAACATTAAAAAATCAAAAAACAATCCAATTCAAAAAGACTAAATAATTACTAGGATAAATTAATCAAAATAGAGAAATTCTCCTTAAGGAAAACCATAAAACTGTCCAAAGTAATTGAAGAGGAAAGAGACAAAATGGAAAGAGAGTCCAAGTTTATGGATTGGAGAAAAATATTGTTAACTTTTCACATTTCATGAAACTACTTGCAGATAAAATGTTGTCTTTCCCAAAGTTCCTTTTACAGTCTTTTTTTTTTATTGCGGTACTGGGGATCAAACTCAGGGCCTTGTGCTTGCAAGGCAAGCACTCCACAAGCTGAGCTATCTCCCCAGCCCCCTTTCACATTCTTAACAGAAAGAGAAAGCATAAAACCACAATCCACTGGGAACAGAAGGTCCCTGAGCAGGAAAAGCCAACATCACCCCCTAAAATATACCTGGTCTTATCTCAACCTCGATGTCAACATGTACCACTCTGTGAGAGCAGCTCATACTGATGACCCTGCAGTGAACCAACACACAGACCAGAGGAGAAACAGAGGACAGGGTGCAATCCCACACATGCAGTCCATGGGCTGTGGGCAAAACTGACAGAAAAAGTCATTGGAGGAAAGGTCAGTTGTTACTGAACAGCTCTGGGAAAACTGGATGGCCACACAGGAGAAAGGAACTGGACTCCTAACTCTCACTAGTGCAAAGCTCAGTTCCAAACAAATGCAAGACTTGCATACAGGTCCTGTAATGTGAGAGCCTTGGAAGAAAACCTGGGAGCTGCTGCACAGTGCTGCTACAGGAGGAGAGTTTGCATAAGTACCTTAAAGCTAAGGCCATAAGAGTGAAAGTGGACATGTGGATTCATCACACAGCAGGACTCTCCACAGCAAAGTACACTAGAGTGAGGATTAAAAACTACATAGTCGCAGAAAAATCATGTGGAAGCCTGTTCCTCCAACAAGGGACAGAAATACAGATTGAGTGTGAAAAGTTCATTAACCAAAGACAACACAGAGGAAGAGTCCACAGCTGGCAGCACTTTGGCTAATTATATGCATACACACCTCCCAAATGAGCACATAGACCTGATCATGGAGAATTTTTTAAAAAAATGCTCAATATCATGAATCACCAGGAAAGTACAAACAAAACCACAATGGAATTTCAACCCTTCCTGGTGGAACAGCTTCTGGTAAAGGGCAGAAGTTAACAGATTCTCACACCTGGAGGGGGTCAGGGAGTTCTTGTGGACTGACTGGTAGGAATGTAGAAAAGCATGGTGGTCATGGAGAACACTGTAGAGCTTAAAAACTAAAATCAGTTCTTCCATGATGCAGTCACCCAGGTTTAACCACAGGGAATAGACCATGCAGTTCAAATAGATGCTGCAAACCTATGAGTAAAAAGCACATTACAAAATCAACAAAGGAGCCTTTCAAGGGGTAGGTGGATAAGGGAAATGCACCATTTCTTGACCAAGAAATATTATATAACCAGAAGAATAGCATCTTGTCCCTCCTGACCATGGGCGTGGACCTGGAGCTCATGGACCTAGCTGACCTAAGCCAGGAAGAGGAGAACATCACCACACCAGCATCATGTGGGGAAGATACTGCATCAGCCTCCTGGACAGAGAGAGGACCAGTGGCCCCTGGAGATGGGCAGGTGCAGGGAGGGTGAGGGTGGGGTGGGTGGTGAGGACCAGGTGCAGAGAGGGCCTTGTCCTGGTGCCCTGCAGCTCACATGCACCGGTGGCCACAGCCAGGCTGTGCTTCACAGTGACTGCAGCCCAGTATCTGGGGGCGTTCCAACACCAAGGAGGGATGGACGGCTGGTGTGCACAGCCTGGGTCATTCATGGTGCCTTCACCCATGTGTCAGGGTGCTGTCCTCTGCCTCACAAGGACTGGATTTCATTGTGACTATGAAAATACAGCTGGAAATGCCAGTTATGTGTCTGATGGAGAGAGAGGCTGACCTTCTTAGTGTGCTGATGATCACACACCATCGCATGTGAAAAACAGCAGCATACAACACATCACTGCTTATTCAGGTTCTTCAAACTGTATTACACTGTAAAATTCCTAAATCTAATTCACTTAAGTAGGTGTAAGTATTATACACATAAAAATAGCTTTAAACAATCAAGTACAAACTGTGCCCAACTGAGGAGCTTCATATTAAGGAAAGTGATCCCAGCATCCACCAGGTCTAAGGAAGGAGCTGAGTGAGGACCACAGAGCAAGTCCTGAGGTTTCATCGAGGCAAAGGAGACAGGAACTCATTCGCCAGGGAGACTATACCATTCATAATATGCCCTGTTAATTCAGATGTGGGATCATTTTTGTTTTTTGAAACACCAAAATTGTACAGTGCATGATTACTGGATATCAGAGAAATAAAACAAAGGAAAGCTATTGTATTTCTGAGTAGTATGAATAAAGATAGATAATGAATTGAGAAGATGATGACAGGTAGAGAGATTTAAAGTATACAAGATAGGCAGGAACAACCTCTGCTGTAGAAATATGTTCATGTGTCTATGAACATGAACTACACGACTATTTATAATGCACACACAATATGTTTAATGATTAAAAACATGGAATTATTACTGATAGAAACAGAAGTGAAATGCATTGTTAGAAAATGTACTACACAACATTATAAATTACTTACAAATTTCATATTAAACATCACTACCAAAGCTCTCAACCAGGAAATATTTTTCAAAATATTCTTAATGACTTAATTTTCTGGAAGAAACCAGGAGTATCTTAGGACAATCTGGGATATAAAAATTGATAAAGCTCATCCTCACCCAGACTGGAGCTGGACTCTCAGGACAACTGGACACTGAGCAGGAACAGAGCCCAGGACTGTAAACCCATCAGGCTGAAGCTGTATCTCCCCAGCAGCCAGTGGTCCTGGGCTTCTCAGACTCAGGGTCACTTTGCAACAAGTTGGGGCACAGGGTGTCTTCAGGATCCTGCAGCTCCCACAGTCCATGCAGAACTGACTACCCTCACTCGGGGTCTTTGCAAGGAAGCCCCTTTCTCACCAAGACTTGCTCAGATCACCCCTGTCCACAGGTCATGCACAGATATCTGAGGAGTGGGCATCTCTTTCCTTTGGAGCCCAGAGTGTGGTGTGCGGTGTCACAGAGTCACATCATGAGTGTCAGATAGCTCACGTACACCACAGTTCTGTGGATTATGACCAGTTTTGGGTTTTGTGTTGGCAAATCTCAGCTCAATTATCTTTACTCTTTGGAACAGAAGATACCTTGTGCCTGCTGATAATGGCTAGAGAAGACCCACTGCATCCACATTCTCTAACACCTGATGGCAGTACAAGGGACTGTTATTATCATGTGACAAAACTAACTGTCCTCTGTCCATGTCAAATGTCCCTTGTGGCTGGAATCTCTGGTACAAGTGGGCTCTGACTTCTGCATGTGCACAGTGCACAGATCAGTCACAGGAAGGTCTCAGGAGCCCTGGAATGGGAGGAGCCCTGGGGCAGGGAGGATGTGGAGACCCTTCTCAGGGTGGAGGGAATATCCAGGGCCATGAAGTGTTCACACAGCTCACGTGATGGCACCTACATTTCATGTCATTTCAAAGAAAGTGTCATCATCAGACCTGATTATGAAGTTTGTGCTGAGAGGGGAGATTTCAGAAACCCCTACCTGGACAAGGAGAGGTGAGTGAAGTCCACGGGGAGGAGCCCTGTGTAGAACCACCATGGCTGGAGCACATAGTAGGAGCTGCCTCATAAGAGGGCTCAGGACTGGGGTCAAGGTTCTCTCCTCCCTGTGCACCTGCTCCTGGGTGACCCTGAGCTCCCTGTGTGCTGAGCGCCCCTTGCTGGCCCTGGGACCCTGCAGGGAGGTTTGTGTCTGGGCTAACACTGAGGACCCCTCACTGTGTCTCTGGCACAGTAATAGGTGGCCATGGCCTGGTGGTCAGGGATCTCAGATGCAGGGAGAACTGGTTCTTGGATGTGTCTCTGGAGATGGACGCTCGGCTCTTGAGGGATGGGCTGTAGTAAGTGCTACCATCATAACATATGAGCCCCATCCACTCCAGCCCCTTCCCTCTGAGTTGACAAATTCATCTCCAGCAGTAATAACTGGTTGTGAAGGAGAATTCAGACACAGCACAGGTGAGGGACAGCATTTGTGAGGGCTTCACCAGGCCAGGTCCTGACTCCTGAAGCTGCACACAGGACATCTGGGGACAAGGACAGGCAGACCCTTTCAGTCACCTGCAGGGATGGCATACCCAAGTACCAAGCTCTGACACTCGGAACACTCACCATGGGGAGCTGTGACCAGGCACAGGAGAAGACCAAGCAGCCTCATCTTCTAGACCACACCTGCCTTCCCAGAGAGCTCAACCCTGTGTGAGTAGAGAGCTGTGAGCTCCCACAGCCCAGAGGGCATTTGAACCCAGAGCAGGAGGAGGAATTTGCATGTGGCTGAGGCTCTTCTTATATCTGGAGAGGCTGAGGCCAGGATGCCCAGGTCCTTATTGCTCATGAGATGTGTCCCTCTCTTGATCCCAAGTGGAGCTTTACCTGTGACAGGAGAGTTGTTTTGTTTTCTGGGTTCTGGAATGTTGTGGAACCGCGAACCGTTCTTTCTCAGCCCAGCAGCTTCCCCAAGGACCCTGCTCCCTTCCTGCTGCCCAGTCTCACTCCTTTGCTCTACTCAGGGTATTGGTGTTGTGTCCTGAGTGCTGAGCACAGTACAATCTGCTGCCTTCTCCCCCATTGCCCTCTGCTGGGACATGGCCCTTGTGTCCCTGGAAAGCATGTGACACTGTCAATTTGGTGGTGTTATCTTGGTGTGGCCTTTCTCACTCCGAATGTGCTGTGGTCAGTGTAGATGTGGGTGACCACAGAGGAGTTAGACCAAAAGTGACTGAACAAGACTCTATTGGAGTTTGTGTCTGGGGCAAGATTCACCAGTCCTTCAGCGTGAAGGCCAGGGAATCCACGCCATGGACCTGATGGGGCCAGGTTTTGTAGTCCCAGAAAAGCGGGGGAAACCTTGAGGGTTTAGTGTCCCCCTGGTGTTGGCTGGGGAATCCGTTGATTGACAGGTGGTTGAGAGACTCCTCTAGGGTTACCTGCTGGCATCTGATTGGTTCTTGTTTGACATGCTCTGGCTGCCTGATTCCCAGGCCGCTTGATGCCCCATACCAATTCAGCTGCTCAGACCTCCCTAACAGTCAGGACACACCAGAACCAGAACCAAGGAGACTGTACCCAAGGTCTCCTCTTAATTTTGTCACATGTGTGATGGTGAGCATGTGAAAAGAGAAGGAGGCCGTCTCTCCAAGTTGGCCAATCGCCAGAGAAACTATGCATCTGAGATCTGAGTGTTTCCTTCTATGTCCAGCTCCCTCCTGATCTTCAGAGAATTCCCTGGATTCCACCTTCCCAGCTCTCTGTAGATCCTGGTTTGGAGAGTCATTCACAGAAGACCCAGGCTCAGGGTGCTGCTGTCCTGACTCTCTGCAGTGATGGACAACTTCCTGTCAACTCCAGTCCATCCTCTCCACAAGTCTCACCTGGAAATGTGTCTACAGACCCAGGGGCAGCCCTGCTCTGGTACCAGGGAGTGGCGTCCTCTCTCCTTCATCCTCAGGAGGGAGGGTGGAAGTATTGATGGGGACAATCTGGCCCCAGGGAAGACGAGGTTTAGGGCAGACCAGTCAAAATGCTGCCAAAAACCTGTCTCCACTTCAGTGGTGGGCTTAGGACAAGACCACACTGTCTGAACTGAGAAAACACCTGACCAACTGCAGCGGTTTTTCCTGGCTTATCTCTGTAATCTTCATGGTACCCTCCTGAGCTGCCTCTTCCTATGCAGAGTACAATGAGCATGGCTGAGGAGCTTACTCCTGCAGGTGAGCACCAAGTCTGTGTCCTGTCTTCTCCCGAACCATGGTGCTGCCCTTTGCTGGCTCCTGTGTGAGGTCAGAGACCATGAAGGGGAAACCAGACCCCATATGTCCAGTCCAGAGACTGAGTCAGGGCCATGATGTGCTGCATCTGTCCCCCTCCTCAAGTGACTGTGCAGTGCCCTGCAACACAGGCACCTCATGAAGGATTCTGATTTTATTACTAGGAGGTTGTGAGTCATGAGCTCCAGGGTTGTGTCAGATCCCTCTGAAGGAAGTGAACAGGACAGCACCTTAGCTCAGGCCCTCTGTGCCTAGCCATGATATTGACACCAGCAGGACACTTCAGCCCTCCACTTGACAACTGTGAGTAGCACATCAGGCTAATGAGCTTCATGTGCCCATTTTATCAAGTATTAACTCTGCGATCTCATGATGCTCAATCTTATGGCCTGGAGGTCATATCAAGTTCCTCTGAATTAATGCATTCACCAGCTCCAAACAGAAATCTTCAAACAAAAAGGGTGCTAAACCTTCTGGGTCTCAGTGTCTGCTGACCATCATTATTTAAACGAAATTCTAATACAGGCCATAGGGGCAAAGCAGGGCCCAGGGGACTCATTAGCTTCCATGATGTTCCCAATGGTCACAATGGTGGAGTCACTAAATCCACTTCTTAGCACAGGCTGCATCTTTGACATCCATCATTCATGGTGGGGAAATAACACCTGCTCTCTCCTCACTGCTGCAGGTCCACAGTAGATGGTCATTCACTGCAGCCACCTGCTGAGCATCTGCTATCCTGGAGGTGTTGCTCCTGCTAAGAGAACAGACTCCAGTCTACCAGCCTCTCCCCAGGCCCACTGCTCCAGTCTCTGGGAGCCTCCCTCTACTCTGTGCACCTCAGGGATAACTGTTTATATTAGAATTTTCACACAATGGTTCCTATCTGTGACTGATTGATGACACTAAGTCTTGTCCTGAGGGTCCCCTGTGTTTTCCCAAATGAGGACCACCATGGTTAATGGCTGAGTAGTATTCCATGATTACTCAGGCTCCCCTTCTCCTGGTGAGAGCACAGGTCACTGTTGTACCCTGGCTGGGGTGAACAGTGGTGCAGTCAGCATGGGGTGGAGGTGGGGGTTCCTCCTCCTAATCATGGAACTGAAGGCAGAGCTGAGGATCATTTTCATCACACCCTGGACCAGAGATTGCTAACTGTTTCTCAAGCACAGCTCAGGTGCCTTCACCTTGCTGAGATTCAGGGCCACAGCCAGCCCTGGTATCTCACAGGAGAGAGTAGAGACAGGGCCCTCAGGAGGAGAATCTTTCTGCTGTGTGCACACCCCCTGCCTCCACACTCTGTTCTGGCTCATCGACTGACTAATTCAGCCACAGATGTGTGCAGGAGAAGACCTTCCTGGGTTGCACCCAGGCCCAAGGAAAGAGTCCTTCAGACAAAACCTCTCAACACTCCATTTGTGGGATGGGTACATCTATCTGGGTTTTAAGAGACAACAATAATGTTCTGTATGTATTTCATGATAAAATGAAAAGAAGAAACACATGATTTCTGTCTCTTAGTATTAATATAATACTCACAAAATTACATAGTCAAGTTTTCTTATTTGGGAACTTATGACCCATAAAGTCACTGCAGACATTCAGTTACTGAGTGCTAACCTGCTTCTCCCTGGGAAGTGCAGAGTCAATTCCTGCTGGACTCTCATCACATGTGTCCCATGGCAGCTTGGGTCTTAGAGGTCCTTATAAACTATGCAGATCCATGTAATTTCACAACCACCTGGTCCATCTACCTCTTCTTATGCAGGACTTGCAAGGAATTAGAAGTCTTTCCACATAATTCCTGTCTAGTGAAGGCACTGAACACCCAAGCTCAACTTTCTCATCCTCATGTGTGAGAGCAGCAACTCCAGCCAGGAAAGATTCCTGCTCATCCTGAACTCCAGGCCTTGCATAGTTCAGCCTCTTCTTAAAAAGTGCCTGTTAGCAGCATTTTTTTAAAAAGAAATTTATTGCAGGAATCCAATAATCCAGACACTCCATGTATCTACAGGGTCACCACAACCTCTTCCTATAGACATCAAATTTTTATTTCACTAACCTTGAAATCATGATCAACATGATTTGAGGTGTCCCCCAAAATCTCACATGTGAGACAATGCATGAAGATTCAGAGGAGAAATGATTGGGGTAAGGCCTTAACCCAATCAGTGAATTAATCCCTGATGGATAAATGAAGTGGTAGGGTGTGGCTGGAGGAGGAGGGAATTGGCCATGACTATGGGGTATATATTTTGTGTCTGGAGTGCTTCCTGATGATGTGAGCTGCTTCCCTACTCCCACTTTCCACCATGATGTTCTGCTTCACCTCAGGCCCTAAGGAATGGAGCTAGCCTCCTATGGACTAAAACCTCCAAAACCATCGGACATCAAATACACTATTCCTCCTACATAATTGTGCTGGTCACATTGTTTAGTTGTAGCAGCTTAAAAGATGTATAAAAGATATTGTAACCCTTAATTGGGTGGTTGCTGTGACTAACGGGACCATGTGTTTCAGAAGGTTTTGGAGCTGCTTGGAAGAGATCTTGCATCTGATAGAAGAAAAAGTAGGTCCAGAGCTTCAACATGTCGGCTTAGGACGAGACTTCCTCAACAGGACTCCAATAGCACAAGAAATAAAAGCAAGAATTAATAACTGGGATAGAGTCAAACTAAAAAACTTTCTCTCAGCAAAGGAAACTATCAGCAATGCGAAGAAAGAGCCTACAGAGTGGGAGAAAATCTTTGCCAATCATACTTCAGATAGAGCACTAATCTCCAGAATCTATAAAGAACTCAAAAAACTACACCAAGCATGCAAGTAATCCAATCGACAAATGGGCTAAGGAAATGAATAGACACTTCACAGAAGAAGATCTACAAGCAATCAACAAGCATATGGAAAAATGTTCAACATCTCTAGTAATAAGAGAAATGCAAATCAAAACCACCCTAAGATTCCATCTCACCCCAATTAGAATGGCGATTATCAAGAATACAAGCAACAACAGGTCTTGGCGAGGATGTGGGGAGAAAGGTACACTCATACATTGCTGGTGGGGCTGCAAATTAGTGCAGCCTCTCTGGAAAGCAGTATGGTGACTCCTTAGAAAACTTGGAATGGAACCACCATTTGACCCAGCTATGCCACTCCTTGGCCTATACCCAAAGGACTTAAAATCAGCATATTACAGAGATACAGCCACATCAATGTTCATAGCTGCTCAGTTCACAATAGCCAGATTGTGGAACCAACCTAGATGTCCTTCAATTGATGAATGGATAAAGAAACTGTGGTATATATATACAATGGAATATTACTCTGCCATAAAGAATGATAAAATTATGGCATTTGCAGGCAAATGGATGAAACTGGAGAATATCATGCTAAGTGAGATAAGCCAATCTCAAAAAACCAAAGGAGGAATGATATCACTAATAAGTGGATGAGGACACATAATGGGGGGTGGGAAGAGATAGTGTTAGGGTTAGAGTTAGGTTTAGGGAGGGGGGCAAGAATGGAGGAAGGAAGGACTGTATAGAGGGAAAAGAGGGGTGGGAGGGGTGGGGGGAAGGGAAAAAAATAACAGAATGAATCAAACATTACCCTATGTAAATTTTTGATTACACAAATCGTATGAATTTACGCCATGTACAAATAGAGAAACAACATGTATCCCATTTGTGTACAATAATAAAAAAAAAAGAAAAAAAAAAAAGAAATTGTTACCCTTAATTGGGTGGTTGCTGTGACTAACGTGACCATGTGTTTCAGAAGATTTTGGAGCTGCATGGAATTGGTTGGGGGAATTTTCAGATATTTAACAGTGCAATATGGAAATGTTTTAGAATGTTGAAAGCAGAGATTAATGGTCAATTCTGGTGGGAGCTCAGAAGACCACCATGATAATAGGACCGTGATCAGTGAAGACCTGACTCAAGAAAGTTCAGAAAAGTGGGACTCCATGGGAATGTGGAATAGAGGCCACTCCTGTTACCTTCTGGCTGAGAAGTTGTACGAATTTTGCCTGTGCCTGAGAGTTTCTGTGAGGCTGATTTTAAAAGTGATATACCAGGGTCCAGCCCTAGCTGAGATTGTAGTGGTCTCAGGTGAAGGAGTAGGCATTGGCGCAGTGGAGAACAAAGCAACACAGACTCAAAGAATGGATGCTAAGTTCTAAATTTTATTTTTCCCAGCCATCTTTTTATACATTAAAAGGTTGACAGTTACACACCTTTTTCCAGAACAGGAAAAGATCACAAGGAAAAATAACAAAAATATCTTGTATAATCATTACTAGGCTAGGCAATGAAGTATTGTAATTATTTTTAGTAATTGCTTACTCGTGATAACCTATAAGTAAACAATAAGACATATTAATATTGCTTAACTAATCATAAAGGTTAAAGCAAGTTCAGCAGGGTTGAGTAAATGTCAGTTGTGTGGCTACTGCTGTGGTTAATAAGCGCTAGACAGTTTAAGCTAACAACAATATGACATCATCTTATACTGTGTGAACTTAACATTGAGGAACTATTGTCTGGGGGATAGGTGGCCAAGAGTATTTACAGCATTAGTAAATCCTAATCTTTAAGAAATGGAGTATCTTGCACTCTTGTATGTTTACATTCAAACCAGATTATAACATGTCCTTATTTTATATATAAATATCCAGTAGAAGATAAAGGAGGGTCTATATCCAGGGGCTTATGAGGCATCCCTCTGTAAGGTTGTCATGGCGTTCCATTAATTAAATAAGCATTGTCATAAGGCATTTTAACTGTTGGAACTCTATTTTCTGTATTTCTTCAGTTCCTATTAATCATTCCTGATGGGGTTGGAGTTATTTGCCTATGTGTTTCAGGTCATCTGAGAGTAGTCAACAAGGGATCAGCTGCTAGAATCTATTTTTGTATTTTCTCATGACATTCTTGGTTACTCAAAGTTTCATTACAAATGACTAAATCTGAAATCACTGTTCCATTAGAAGTCTGGTTTTTATGTTTTAAGCCTGGTTCTGTTAAGACCCCTGTTTTCAGGGAAAACACATAAAATATTAATAGTAAACCTACACATATTATGCAAGCAAGGAAGGAAAACCTGCAACCAAATTTCCAATGAGATGAGACTTTGAAAATACCTTTATTACTCAGCAGAATCCTTGTCAAGCACTGAGGGGAATTGCAGGTGTTGTAACAGTGATAGACTTCTTAATCGGGAGGAAGAAATGCCTTAGCCCCATAGCATTGAAGCAGTGGTATGGATATGGCTGGTGGCTTTTAGCTAAAGTTATTGTGATAATCAGGAGCAGAAGGCAGAGCAGATAATTTTAAAAATTTTAAAGGCAGGAGTAAAACTAGGGCTAAGGAAGTTGCAGCTCTTAACATTATCACCACCAATGGAATGCTAAAGACCATGCCTAGAGACCATGAAAAAGATGGCTTCAGGGTGTCTCAGGAGCTGGCAAGACCACACCATCTCAAACTCAAGGGAGTAAAGATAAAATTTCTCTTGGGAAGAAGCCAGAGTAGCAACTTTCTTACACAAGGGGGCCTAAGAAGATTTTCAACATGCTCAGCCACCCTGACCCTCAGAGGCTGCTGCAGTAAGGATTACTGGAGACTTGGTTACTGTTCAAGATGGCAGCAGACTTGGCATCAACAATGTGGTGCTGGTTCTGAAGGAATGCAGGATGCTGGAGTTAGGGGCTTCCACCAAGGTTTCAAGGAAGGCCTTGGAAGTTAGAAAAAGTGCAGCAGGGTCAGAGTCCCTGCAGACAGCCTCTGAGAAGTCAAAGTGTGAAGAGGTGAGGAGGAAGCCAAGGTTGCAGTGAAGACCTGCAAGATTAATAAATACCAGTAATGTGGGACACCATCCTAGGAAAGCTGCAGAAATTGAGCAGAGACCAGCCAACAGAAAGGCCACTTGTGCTGCAAACAAGGCCACAGAGGTGGAGTTACACAAGCCCTTTGGGGAAAATATCACAATGTCATGTGCCCCAAGTGCTGGACATGGAGTGACAGGACCTTTTTGTCCAGCTGGATTTCAGTCTTGCTTGGGTCCCATCCCTAATTTCTATTCCCCATTTGTGTAAATGGGAACATTTACTAAGTTACTTCATGTGTTGCATATTTGTAAATTACTTTTACTTTAATAGGGTCTCACAGATGAGACTGCCTAAGCCTCAGAGAAGACTGTGAACTTGAACTTGAGCAATCTTGGAACTGTTGAGACTGTGGACTTGTGGAAATAGACAGAAAGTATTTTGCATTGTGAGATGGTTTTCAGCTTTTGGGGGCCAGAGGCAGATGTTATAGTTTGGATGTGAGGTGTCCCCACAAATCTCACTTGTGAGACAATGCAGGAAGATCCAGAGGAGAAATGACTGAATTGTAAGAGACCCAACCCTATCAGTGAATGACTCTGTGATGGATTAATTGAAGGGTTTCCCTGACCTTGGGCTAATGAGAATAATGGATTCTATCTGTGTGTCTCTGTCATCTATCCTAAGCCTAACATCTATCATCTATGTACGTATGTACCTAAGTATGTATGTATGTATCTAAATATCTATATATGAACTTGTCTTTCTACCTATACATCCATCCATCCATCCATTCATCCATCCATCCATCCATCCATCCGTTCATCCATGCAATCTCTCATGTGTCTTCCATCAAAGAGCATGTCTACACTTTCTCATCTCTAAGGTCTTCAATTTCTCCCTGGGTGTTGATTGCTTCCATTGTAGAGCTCCTTCACCTCCTGGTTTAGATTTTGTCCAAGTGCTTTTAAAGGTTATTTTTAATGGGATTCTTTTCCTGATTTCAGCCACACCAAGTGTGAGGTCATGCACACCATGTGCTCAGACAATGTCACGAGTGTGTCCACCTGGGAGCTTGAGAAGGTGAGCAGTTCTGTCCAGGGTGAGAGCAAACCCCAAATACTCAACACTTTCTGGAACTGAGCTCTTGGGCACAATGAACCAAATCACATGATTCTCTGGGTGATTTTACAATTGCATAATGGAATTAAAATTGATGCTTCCTTTTTGATTTTGTGCATATATAAAATAACTTAATGCATGATGAATGCAAAACAAAAAAATACACACAGGAAATTTTATTATTTTACTTTCCAGAAAGTTACTATGTCCACTATGCTGACCCATGACACTCCCATCTGCTCTGAGTGCTGCTGTACCTGGGCCTCCACCCAGAGCTGCTATAGAGCAGGAGGACATGCAAATAGGGACTCTGTCTGCTCATGAAAACCAGCCCACCCTGACCCTGCAGCTCTGCACAGGAGCCCAGCCCTGGACTCCAGCTCATCCCACTCAGTGATCAGGACTCAACACAGGCTACTCACCATGGACTGTGTGCTCAGCTGGGTTTTCCTTGTGGCTGTTTTCAAAGGTTCATTATGGAGAACAGAGATTCTGAGTGTGTGAGTGGGCTTGGTCAGCGTGGTCCTGTGCTGCCTGTTGGAGGTGGGCTCGGTCATCTGGAGTGACAGTGAAAGAAAGAATAACATTAGCATCAGGCCAGGTGAGACTACATGTCGCTGCCCATGGCAATTTGTTCCCGCCTGCAGCAACAATTGTGCGGGTATTTATCGGAGGTGGACTGGAAACTGAGCTACTTCTATTATCTTTCTCTTTAGTGAGCTGCTTTCTGGCTTGTTCACTTGTTCCCTAGCTTATAGAAGAAGAAAGGCTTTGAGAGAGGAGAAAGAGACTTTGCATAAGAGAGAAAGAGAGACTTTACATTAAGAGAGAGAGGCTACACTTTCAGAGATCTATATCTTCTTAGTTCTGCTGCTTCTTCTTAAAGGTGCATCCTGCATCCTGCGTCCTTCACTCTGCTATCTAGAGGTGTGGCTTTACTTCTCCGTTCTGTAATCTGCAACCTGCATTCTGCCATCTATCAGAGGAGCTGCTTATATGACTTATCTGGTTATCCCTCTACTAGCTGCTTATCCATTATCCCTGGTGCTTCCTATAGGTGTGTCTTACATACCTAAGGCAGCCAATCAGCTTAGGATTAGCACAATTGAGGCATGCCCCTTGGTGGCAATCAAGAAAGAATGAGGAATATCTGTTGACAACTAGCACAAAGGAGACATTAACTAATTAGGCAAAGGTAGATCACGCCATGTTAACGTTAATAATGTGCCACCTCTTAGTTCAACGCCAGCCGCCATCTTAGGGTTACCCAAACATGTCTTCTGCATCTCCGCCTTTTTTAGTTTAGAAAGGTGAAGAATAATGGATGTGTGATGGCTATCACTACATCTGGATCGACTGTGCCTGTTTTAGGTGTCCACATGTCCCACTGACATTCCTACCTGTCATCGGATAACCAAGAAGCTATTGCCTTGGCTCCTGTCTTAGGTTGATATGTCAGCCACATGAGACTTTCCCATCTTTGACTACCAGCTGTCCATTTGAGACAACCAAGCAGTTCTGGCTTCTAAGGCGGCAAGTGCGCTTTTTTCCCTTTGTTGGCATAGATGCATCTTACACATGCAGAGAAATGCTAACACAAACAGAAACATGAATAAATCTAAGTTTCCTGAAGCTGGGGTCATGTGTAACGTCCATTTGTCATAAATGACTAGGCAAAAAGCCTTTTACCAACATGAGGGACTAAAGAATGAGTTACACAGGATGAAAACAAGCAGCCTGCTTTACTGAGGAAAAGAGGAAAACCATCTGAGTTTGAATGCTGGAGTATGAGGGGCCACAGGTCCAGCCAACTTCACTCTGGGAGTCGCCTGAGTGATGCAATCACTATCAGCAAAATGACCTGTTACTCAGTCTCTACAAGGGCTATGACATGTACTTCCATTTCCACCAACTGAGCCAAGTTTTAAGATGTAATCTAAATAATAGTATCTTGGTGAGTAACTACTGCAGCAGCACCATTAGGAGAAACATTCAGGGCCTTAGGAAAGGATTGTGTCAAGGAACCATCTGAATTCGTGATCTGACATTGTTACCCTCTAAAGTTCCATACATTTGTGGGTCCTGTGCTCCATTTTTTTTTAATTACTAGGAAGTGCATTCCCCTTAATATCTGTGCATAATCTATACTTATTAGCCCAATGGCTTCCTTTTCTGCACTTTGGGCAAAAACCTGGGGCATGAGGTGTAACAGATTTTACTATAGTCACCTCTTGTCTTTTATTAGGGCATTGCTTTTTGATATGGCCTGGCTGTCCACATAGGAAGCAGCCTTTAGGGCAAGCCCTTCCAAAGGTGTTCAAAGGAGAAGCACCTCTCATAGCTCCACAATTATATTTCCTGTAATCACTGCCTCAGTGATATCTTTACAAAGTTTTGTATAGATAGAAAGGTCCCTTTTATTTTTCCAGGGCCTAATAGCCTCTTGGCAAAATTTGTTAGCATTTTCATAGGCTAGCTGGATAACCAAAGGTATAGCTGTCTCTACCTCTCTTGCCACTGAGCTCTCCAAATCAGATATTGTCCTCCAGATAACACTGCTCTGTACTTTGGATTTTTTCCCAAAGTGCAGAAAAGGAAGCCATTGGGCTAATAAGTATAGATCACACACAGATATTAAGGGGAATGAGCTTCCTAGTAATTAAAAAAAAATGGAGCACAGGGCCCACAAATGTATGGAACTTTAGAGGGTAACAATGTCAGATCACGAATTCAGATGGTTCCTTGACACAATCCTTTCCTAAGGCCCTGAATGTTTCTCCTAATGGTGCTGCTGCAGTAGTTACTCACCAAGATACTATTATTTCTATTATTTAGATTACATCTTAAAAATTGGCTCAGTTGGTGGAAATGGAAGCAGCTGTCATAGCCCTTGTAGAGATTGAGTAACAGATCATTTTGCTGATAGTGATCGCATCACTAAGGCGACTCCAAGATTGGAGTTGGCTGGACCTGTGACCCCTCACACTCATACATTCAAACTCTAGCAGAAATAAGCCCAGGGTTTATAGAGGAAAGGCTGCTCAAGCTGCCACAAAGCCTTTCTTCCTCTATAAACTCTCCTCTGAAAGCAAGTAAGCCTTTCTTCCTCTATAAGCTAGGGAACAAGTGAGCAAGCAAGAAAGCAGTGCACTAAAGAGAAAAATAATAGAAGTAGCTCAGTTTCCAGTCCACCTCTGTTAAATACCTGCGCAATTGTTGCCTCAGGTGGTAACAAATTGCCAGAGGTGGCGACAAATGGTGGCCCATACAGGGAAGGAGAAAGGGGGAAAAAGGAAATCGGCACAGTGGGGAAACTGAGGAACCTAGCAGGAATAGGGCGAGGGAAAGTAGGAACCTCACAGGAGTCTCTGGATAGAGCAGTTTAAGGGTGAGGGATAGTAGGAAGAAAGGGTCGGTCAAAGACCCAAATGACTAAAGGTCAAAAAAGACATGACAGTGATGGAAACCACTGCACAATCTTATATTCAAACTCTAGAGCAAGCAAGAAAGTAGCTCACTAAAGAGAAAGATAATAGAAGTAGCTCAGTTTCCAGTCCACCTCCAATAAATACCCGTGCAATTGTTGCTGCAGGCAGTAACAAATTGCTGTGGGCGGCGACAACTAAAAGTTTGGGAAAGATGTTTAAATTTGTTAATATAAGTAGGGAAATCAGCAGAGAAAGGTCCTAAACATTTCTCAATCTGGGAAAGAACCTGGAGTGAGAATAAAACTTGGATTCGCACAACGCTTTTTGCACCAGTCACCTTCAGAGGAGAAAAAGCTCTGGGTTAGGTGGTGGGAGGGCTCTGATGAGATCGCCTGAGTGTTTTCACAGGGGAGGAGGGAACAGTGGGTGGAGGGACGTTCTGGAGGAGGAGGAGGAGGAGAGGTGGGAGGGCTCTGAGAAGTAAGAGGAGCTGCATCCACAGCAGGAAGGAGTGAGCTTTGGGTCAAAGGAGGAGGAGGACAGGAAGAGGAGGGGGAATGCTGGCCAGAACATGGAGGCGGGGATTGAGACCTGCCTGGAGAGGAGAACTTGGGTGGTGGAACAGGTAGAGGAAGGGGCGGGGCAAATGCCAAATTCCAAAATGAAAATCTTGCAAATGGTCTTGAGTGCCTTTGGTGGCCATCTTGAGCCATTATCTAAAACACACTGAGGCCAGGCTATGGTCAAATAAAAAACTAGCTGCTTATGGCTTAAATTTTGGGGAAGTCCCAGTTTAGTTAAACTACAGCAGAGACAGCCCAAAGGAGTTTTGGGGTCCAATGAGCTCCTGGTATTTCCCATTAACCATCCAACTTTACCCAGATAGGTATGCAAAAGAAAAAAAATGCGTCAAAATTTCAGCTTGTGCACACTGGAAAAAAGATGGACGGGCCAAAAGCCAAAATGTCTTTCGACTTTGGGGGTCCAGAAGGGAATAAACTGGGGGAAAACTGGAGGCTGGGTTGTCTCTAAGGCCAGCAGAGCCCAAACAGAATGGGTGGGGGAGTCTGATGCGTGCACACGGACATATCCCTTGGGGAATGGAGGGTAAAAATTGGGACGAAAAATGGAAAAACCTTAGGGAACTTACCCCATTTGATGCTGGATAAAGAGAAATGGGATGGAGCAGAATGGAGCAGAGCTGAGAGGAATGGAATGGAATCTCCTGGTTCTTCTGAGGAGGGGATGGTCCTCAACCCCGATTGTAGGAAGCCTGAAAACACTTCTCAGATTTGTCACCAAATATTAGTTTGGGGACATGGTTAGCGGCCAAATAAAATTGGGCAGAAAGCGGCCTAAGCAAGCTTTATTGGAATTTGACTTTCGGGTGAAATTCCCAAACTCCGGGTACAGGTCAGGTAGGGAGCTGGAGAAAATTGTGTGTGGCCCTGGCTGCCCAGGGTCTTTATAGGATGAAATGGGCAGGGGTCCTGCTGAGTGACAGGTGGAGTTAAGGGAGTTAAGGGTGAGCAGGTGGAGTTAAAGGTCAGTGGAGTTAAGGTTCAACAAGTGGACTTAAGGGTCAGTGGAATTAAGGGTCAACAGGTGGATTTAAGGGTCAGTGGAGTTTTCTTGTCTGTTTGATTCATCACCATTTGGCACGCTGCCCTTTGTCTCAGTTGCTCTGCTCTCTCTCCTACCATTGCCCAAATTCTGACCTAACAAAACTGTTTGCATCTACATTTTCTGTTGGAGCTTCCTTTAAACAGGCATAAATCATTGTTATCATAGGATAAAATGGTGCTGGTGGGACTAAACATTCTTTCACTTCTGCCTTCCTAAAGGGGCCAGGTCTGAGATTGGGGTGGAAATCCAAAGCTTTCCACCACCATCAATGAGAAAATTGACAGGGTATGCTGCAAATAAATTCTTGGAAGAAAAGTTAGAACCTTTTAATTCTCTGTGCTTCCTGGAGGGAACTCTGGAGCAAGAGAGAGAGGGCAATTCATTCCAAGGGTGTAGAGGGGGAGGAACAGATGGCAGGAGACCTTTGTTATTACCGGTGTCTGTGCCTCCTCTTTAGAAGTTAAAAAGCTGGAAGTGGAGGCCTCAAGGGTCATTTTCTTGGTTTTGGTTTCACTTTAAGCCCACACTGCACTGCAAGTGAAGTGCCTTTAAAGTGGTGAGCTGTGGAGCTCTCTGTATATGGGGGGACTTTGGAGTAAACAAATCTCTCAAGAGCAAAGAGAAGGACTGTGAAGTAACCTGCAGGGAGTGTCCCTAAGCCTAAGATAGGGGACCTGTGGGAGGACACAGGAGCCTCTCTTCCCTCATGCAGAGAAGTGCTGAGGATCCGATATGTCTCAGGCTTAGTGGGGAACTTCCGTGAGTCATTACATCATGGCTGTATGTCTGCACCACGTCTACAGCAAAAGTCTCCACAGAGGGAGATGTGGTTCTGAATTCGGGGGAATCAATCCCTTATGTGAATTTGCTGTGAATTTCAGTGAATTTCACTGAAAGTGAAAGTAGAGTTGCTGGGGTTGGGCACATAACAGGAGCCAGAGGTGGTGTGGGCCTTTCCTAGGAGATTAGGACAGTCAGGATGAACAGGGAAGAAAAGGGGATGAGGGGTCCTCTGCTCACCCTCACAGGACCCTCAGCACACCAAACACGAAGGGGCCCTTACCGAATCAGGGGGGATTCACCAATCCCGAGGTGCATGAGTAGAGGAGGCACGTGGGTGCAAAATGTAGTGGTGCCAGGCTAGCTCAGGTGCAGGTAAGGCTGTGGAGTCAAGACCCCCAGACTCGGGAGTTGGGTGGGAGCAGGCTTGTGGCCAGCAGCCTGCAAACTCGTTTATTGTCGGAAGAGTTATACATTTTATAAGTTTCTTGCCCAATCACAATGTGCCACGGGGGATCAGAACACCAGACTCATATACGGTTCTCTTGGTAACGCTAGGTCAACGTGGGGCAGTTGTTTACTTTCCTAGGTAGAAGCAGAACGCTCCTCCCTGCAAGTGTACACACTTGAGAAGTTCACTGTGGCCAGCCAGGAACTGGGATTTCTCCCAACATATATGGGTGGAAACCAAATGTAGGATGGGTGTGTTTGTTGGAGGCAGGTCACTGGGCTGTGCTTTCAATTTTTATTATGTTTCTGGTGAGCAGAGTTCTCTCTTTCTACGCCCATCCTTCAGCGATTAGTCTAGCTGAGCCATGTTCTTCCACCACACTGCTCTGCCATGATCGGCCACCTCACCTATGGACTAGAGCTATGGTGTTCACTGCCTGTGGACTGAGACCTCTGAAATTGTAAGCAGAAATAACTGTGTCCTCTTCACATGGTCCTTCACATATATACCAGTCACAGCAATGCAAACGGTGACTAAGACACTCTCCAATGCCATTTAAAAGACAATCTAAATAATGATCAGGCTGCCTTCCTACAGGACATGGTAGAAGGAGAAGCAGTAGAATGAGAAATGAGACAGAATGACACATGAACATGCTCCATCATGTGAGGACCTGACAGGAGGGAGGCTGCTGTGGGACAGGGAGGGAGGAGCAGACCCCAACCTGCAGAGCCAGGTGAGCCTGTTACCCTCCAGGGGCCTTCTTGCCATGAGGTATAGCATGACAAAGAAAAGGAGAAACAACATTATTTGTGAATAAAAAACATATAAATCTGTAAAATAATAGGTGTAAAGCTAATGTTTAAAGTGAGATTTTGACTATTATAAAATATATGAGAAAAACTATAGCAAGGCAATTAAAGAAACCCAGGTTCCCTGATGTGCAAATATTTAATTCTCAAATAGAGCTATGGTTTTAGAGCACTTCCTACTATAACCCCAATGGAATTTTTCTACAGAACAGAAAAACTGTGTACAACATATTTTGATCAGAAAAAAGACCCTGAATATTCAAAACAGATTTTTAATTCATCGTAGATATCTATAGGATTGCACTCACTTTGATGAAACCATGCAGCTTGGACTGTGATTTGCTCCCATTCATTCCCATTCCTTTTTCTCTTTCCTTCCCTTGGCCTGCTCCTCTGCTCTGCTCATATCCCTGTTGCAGGTTGGAGATGGACTGTCCACAAGCTCCTGTGTTTGTGCAGAAGAGTCAAATGTGCGAAGATTATGGCATGAGCTCTGCAGCTTGTAGGTGATCCTAGTTTGATGGACCTGATGGGTGGTGATTTAAGCAGGTGAGACATTGCAAAGGAGGGGAGTCACTGGGGGTGTTCTGGAGAGTTCTCTCTTCTCTGTAATTCCCATGAATTTCCCCGTGTTTGGTGGCCACCACGAGATGAGCACCTTCTTTCCTTTGCTGCCTTTCCACCAGCAGGCTCTGCCTCCCTCAGGTCCACAGCAGTGCAGTGACCTTCTACAACCTGGAGCCAGAGCAAAACTGACATGTTCTACATTGGTCTTGCCAGGTGTTTACACACAGGGAAGGAAAGATGACTGCCACAGAAATTAGTACCAGGAGTGGGGTCCATCTATGACAAGCTTATCTATGAGATTCCAAAGACTTTAGAACTGGTTTTAGGAAAGAAAGTGGAAAAGCCTGAGGATGCAGGATGGAAAAGCCTTCAAGGTGTAAGCAGGGCTCATGGGCTATTGTGGTGGGAGCTCAGAGGGCCAGACAGCTGATAGGAATGAAAACCGTGCTCATGAGGATTCCAAGGGAACTGAGGACTCCCTGGGGAGGTGGAATGGAGGCAATTCATATTGTACTCCAGCAAAGAGCATGTCTACACTTTCCCATGCCTAAGGAGTCCTGGGAGACTGAATTAAAGGTAATGAACTAGTTAATCTAGTGGTGGAAGATTCAAGGCAGCACAGCTGCAGGAGGTGGCATAGATACTGCTCTTTGTTATGAGCCACCTCTGTGGAGATAATCAGGAGTAGAATACAGAGCAGAATGAGTTGAAGACTTGGAGAAGAGTCATAACTGTACATTTAAAGCTGGGGGTAAGAAAGTTGGAGTTTTGGAAGAGATTACAGACAAAAGGGGTTTCTAAGTACTCTACCCAGAAAATAGGACAGATGTCTCAAGGACCTCTCAGGAATTTGCAAGGTCACACCCATTGCAGTGTCAGGAATGTAGAAGGGAGATCCCATGAGAAGAGATAGTGGGGCCTCTGCTCACACCAGGGATCTAGGATGTGGCTTCTCCATTCTCCATCCTGGACACTAAGAGACCAGAGCAGCCATGACCGCAGTATGCTCAGTTCCTCCCTGAGCTTCCAGCATAACTTGGTATCATTCACAGAGAGCTGGTTCTTTCAGAATACAGGATGCTGGAGTGAGTTTTTCATGGAGGACTTCACTGTTCCTTCAAAGAAGTTCTGGGAGGCCAGCAATGAGTACAATGTCCGGAATCCCTGTGGTCAGTCTGAGGAAGTTGATGATTGGACCTGTGAATGTGAGTCTGAAGCTGGAATGGAGACCCCAGAAACTCAGAGATGGCAGTCATGTGCACTGTGTCCCAAGGAGGGCTGCTGGCTGCGGAGAGAGGCACGATATGGAAGAGGCCTTGAGGGCAGCAGCAGACAGCACCACAGGGTCAGCAAGGCCAATCACTTAGGAGAACACCTCTCTCCTTCATGTGACACTGGGGCCAGAGCTGGAGCCAAAGGACTGGCTTGCCCAGGTTGGTTTTCTTTCCTCTCTTTTCCCCGTCCCTTCTCTCTAGGCCCTAGACCTTTTTTACTTGATGCCCAAGTGTGGATATATGTGACCTGCTTCTGAGTTTTACAGGAGCTACCAGCCAAGTGTTTGCCTTTAGTGAGGTGAGACACTGAAGTTGGCCTTTTGGGAAATGCAGGGAATGGTCACTCCATGATGACTCTGAGAGAAGAACTACATTCACTGTGAGATGGACATGAGCTTTGGGTTCCAAGGTTGGAAGGTTATGGTGTGGATATGAGGTGACTGCCCACAACCTCTGTCTTATTTCTGGTAGTGAAAAGATCAGAATGTGAGCTGTAAACACATCAGTCCATCCTAGTCAGAATGGACTACCTGGGTGGCACCAGTAGGTGGGTAAGGAGTGCCTGGGGAGGCTGTCACTGTCCCCCAGCCCCCTCTTGGCTTTCTCTCTTATTCCTGCCCACCAAGACCTACTCCTGTTGCCTCCACCTGCATTTCACCTTGGGGATTTGCCTCACCTGAGACCCAGCATTATAAAGTTGGATGAACATGTACTGACCCTCTGAAACTATCAGTCAGGATGTGTTGGGGGCTGTGCCAGCCAGAACGGCACCTGATCACATGGGCAGTGAGGAGGTTGATTGACATAAGCACACTCAGGTGATTTATCACTCAGTATTCAGTTAAGTCCACGCACACAACGTTTGCACAGGTGTTTCTGAGCACGCCTGCTTGGGCCTGCTCGACTTAACCCTTGCCATGATGGGGCAGCTGGCTCCTCGCCTGATTGCAACTGACATGGCCCCGCCCTCCACCTCATGGAGGGAATATAAACAGGCAGTGGGCGAGTGTGCGAGAGTAAGAGCAGCAGCTAGCAGAAAGAAGCGGAGTAGAAGCCACTAGCAGAAAGGAAGAAGAAGAGGGACCTCCAAATCTGATACCGCCGTTTACTGGTGACGAGTTCTGCTTCTTCAAATGTTGAAGATTAAGCACTAGAGAAGCACGCCAAGGCAAGCATATTAAGCAGGTTTATTTAAAGGGAATAATACAGACTTCTCCCGGCAGGGAGAAGGGGGCCATGGCTGATGTTCTAAAAGTCCCAAGAAGTGAGCACACCCTGCATCTTTTATAGGTTAAAGTCTCTTTTGTTCTTCAGTTCTCTCTCCCCTTATCTCTCCTTCCTGCCTTCGTGACTAGGTCTGGTTTTGCATTAAGTGAGAAGCCATGGGCAGGGGGAGGGCCAAGGTGATTCAGGCAGATAAGGGCCCAGGGGGCATTAATTAGCAGCTCCTTGTTTGCAGTCCTTGATAAAGGCAGGTAAATTTGGTAATCAATGGGCTCCGGAGATCTTTGACATTCCATTCTTCCAGGGGCAGTCTCCAACTTCCAAAGGCAGATGGCTTCATGGCTTCATTTCCTCGAATTGACCCGATTCCCTATTTCTACACTAACTACCTGTCCTTAATTCTGGCTTCATTCCCCCCTTTAGCTATAGGAACTCCTAACTGCTTTAAGGAAAAGGGGGCGTCGGTCGTTCTGGCTGCTTCAAAGCTGAAAGGGGGCAGCGAGGGGTAAAGCAGTTTGGAGTTCCTTTTTTAAAAATCGGGTCAATCGAGGGGTCCAAGGTAGAAGTCTGGTTGGGGAAGAGCAGATTGTAAAGTCATCTGGGAATGGGTGCTTCTATATAGAAGAACAAAAAGACATGAGTACTGAAATGAGATTAGTACAAAGTAAATGTTGCAGCATCTGGAACATGCCACTGAGTATCATGAAAATGACAGAAGTCAACCTCTCACCAGGAGGTGGAAGAACTGAGAAATTGTTCCCATAACTAGGCCTAGCAAAGGCTGGAGAGGACAAGGTCTTTATTTGGGGACTTTAACATTGTCCAGGTTATCAGGAATGTAAACACAACATTTAACTCTTAATGTCATAGATGTCCCCAGAAAATATAGTTAAGCTACTTAATGTCATCTGATTTTTGTAAAATATCCCTTTATTGGTATAACCTGTGTTTAGTAGAGATCTCTATACTTCTGTTACTTAGGGCTAGATAATCATACGAGCAAACATAGATTAAATCTACCTGTGTAGCTTAGGAAGGTCTGCAGGCCTTAAACTGACTAAAAACTTCTGACTCTGGCAGTTTCTCTTGATAGTTATCAGGCACATTTGCTGAAGAATCTTTATTTGTAGCTTCCAGTCTTTATTCTAGTGGGCTAATACAAGTGTACATCTTAAGTTACATTTAACTATTATTTCTTTTAAATGACCAAGAATGGCTATATTTTGGTTTTAACTGTTTTGCTGGGTGTCTAAGATCAAGCTGGTCAAATTGACCTGGTTCCTGTCTTGTTAAAGAGTCAGCTGAGTTCCCACAGGGGCCACTTGTAGAGAACTTAAGAGCAGCTTCTTAGCTCCACCAGTGCCATTGGTTAGGTAGGGTCTCCTTGATGAGGTGACTTCCTTTGGAAGCATAAAGGGATGTCTCCCTTTTTCCATGACCCTCCTTTGCAGCAGATGCACTGAGTGATTTTTCATCCTCTAGTCTCAACAATCTCCTTGATCAGGAGATTGTGTGACCCAGAGTTGCAAAGCTCCTTAGAGAAGTTCTCTTATTCCCTGGGTTCAGGCTGACTGAGGGCAAAAGATCCAAATACTGGTCCATCTTGCCTTCTGTACTTAATTCCAATCTCTAAGTTTGATCTTAATCATTCAGCAAGCCAGTTTCACCAGTCATAAAGTAAGAGTACTGGGCTTTAACTTCAATGTCCATAACTTTACAGTTATTTACCCTTTTATCTAACTGGAGTCTGCATTAGTACTGGAAGTTACCACTATCTATAGGTGATGGCTTATTATCACAAGTTACCTAGGTTGTGTGTTCTTGAACCAGCTACTTCTGCAAAACATTAACAGGTAACAGTTTTACAAAATGAAATTAGCAAGAGTAAAAATACATTTAGCTTGTATAATAGATATCTTGAATTTTGACTGAGAACCACATTATATTCCCTATTTGAGATCATACTACTTTTCAACAAGAATCAATCTTTTGACTATAACTTTAAATAAGCTGAAGTCTGACTAACAAATAAATAAGCTGGAGTCACTCTAACATGCAGTAAGGTGGGAGGCAGAGCCTTATCTCAGGTAAGGCATGGCTCTTTACAGACCTTAAGTGTTCTAATTCTGATGTTGATCTTTGCTTCTTCCTTAAATATCATTAAGTAGTTTACATATACTGTTTCCTGAGTCTATATAAACTTAATAATTAACACAATTTAACATTGTATCTAAAACATGAATCAAAGAAAGGCTGAGAGAGCTTTTAACTTTCCTTTTGTGTGTCAAAGTGGCAAAATATTTTCATGTTTCACAAAATTAACCTTTAAACAAGTCAGGCTCTAATGTTTAGAAATACATCTACATTTGAAATTCTTTTTCTCAGTGTAAAAAGTAACCAATTTTGCATATACCCTATTGATAACAGGTCCTATAATAGAACATTAAATGATAGAAATTAATCCCCAATAAAATTTACTCTTTATAAGTTTAAAATTACCATTACAGACAAGTTTATCTGGAGAATAGCAGCTTGATAAATTCCCTGCTTTAAAACTTGTATACCTGAAAGCAGATAGAAAGCACCTCTGAAAACATGCACCTCAGATAGACGCACCCTTAGTTCACAGGATGCAGGACCCACCTTTAAGAAGAAGCAGCAGAACTAAGAAGAAATAGATCTATGATAAGCGTAGAAGCCTCTTTCTCTAAAACTTGTTCTCTAAGCAAAGTCTCTCTTCCTGATAAGCAAAGTTTCTCTTCCTTTAAGCAAAGTCTATCTTTCTCTCAAAGACTCTCTTCCTATATAAATTAATGAGTATAGGAAAAATAGTTTATTTCCAGGCCTCTCCAATAAATACCTGCACAATTGTTGCCACGGGCAGCGACAAGGATGAAATTTCTTATTCTAGGTTGTTCTTAATGTAGTTTTGTCAGAGGGATGCATTCATTAAGTTCACTGAACTTGTTGTATTGATGACATCTCAACTAAGCAGTTAAATAGATAAATACATGATTGTTAAAATAATGACAGGTAAATGACAGATTACAGATAGAACTGTGTTTGATTATACACATGCAGACACAAACATATGGAGAGAAGAGAAAGGCAGGTAAGAAATAAAAGTGATAGAAGATAGAAAGATGATAGACAGGTGATGGATAGACTGAGCTTGCTGCAAGCCATCAGCCAGAGGTCAGCAGCCTTGGTTGAGGCTCTGGTTTCTGGAGGACCCACAGGTGGAGGACTGCCTGCTTCATAATTGTGGACATGTGTGGACCTGCCACAATGCCTTGGCATCCCAAGAATGGCTGCTGCCACTTTTCCCCATGTGTTGAACACCTAGATCCCCAAGTCTCCTGCTCACAGAATGGCTGGGTATAGTCACAGGCCAGGCCTGGCTCAACCTCATCTTCAAGGACCTGAGGATAGAGCTGGGCTCCAGCTCCCACGAGTGTGTGACTTGCCCTTTTCCTGTTCCTGCCTCTGCTGTGGGCCTCCCTGCTTCTTCCTAGGTCCATGCTCAGGTCACTCACTCCCACTCCAGGGGACACATGTGTGAGGAGTGAGCAGTGTCCTCTGTGCACAGAGACCAGCTGTGCTGTGGGTTTCCAGGTTAGTAGGAGAGTCACAGCAAATTCACTTTGTGGGATGAACTCAGATGAGGCTTAAGGTGGGCACCAGAGGCTCTGAGCCTCGTCAGAACTGGCATTTGGGGTCGTGGTTGTGAGATGTGAGGAGCTTTGAGCTCCCTACCACCCAGGAGCCAGGAGAAGCCCCACTGCCCTGCAGACACCCAGGCTGACTTCAGACACTGCCATGGACCTTGGTAGGAGCAGAGCAGCAGGAGGACCCTGTGGACCCACTTCCACAAGCAGGATGCTACCTGCCCAGGGAAACCTCAGGCAATGACTGACCAGGGTGTGGAGAGCTCATCAGGGAGAGAGCAGGGGAGATGTGGCCAAGGGAGGAAAGAGGTGGACAGTCACCAGGAGAACCATGTTGTCAATGGAGGATCCTACGATGACAGCTAAGGACACTGTGTGGGAGGCTGAGCAGCAGACACAGGTTTCCATTTCAGGTGTGTGTGTGTAAGTGTGAGTGTGTGTGTGTGTGTGTGTGTGTGTGTGTGTGAGATTTCTGGGAAGTCACAGTATGTGTGTGAGTGAGGTGTGTGTGAGGTCTCTGGGAGGTTCGTGTGTGTGTGTGTGTTGTGTGTCTGTGTGGTCTCTGGGAAGTCCTAATGTGTGGGTACTTATGTGTGTGTGTGTGTGTGTGTGGAGTTCCTGGGAGGTGATAATGCAGTTGTGTGTGTATGTGAGTTTCCTGGGAGGTGCTAACACATGTGCGTGAATGTATGGGGGTACCTTGGTTCCTGTGACGTCAAAACGTGTGTACGTGTGCCTGAGGTTTCTGGGGTTCCTAAAGTGTATGTGTGTTTGTGTGGTGTGTGCATGTGTGTGATTTTCCTAGGAAGTTGTAACGTATGCGTTTTTGTGTGTTTTGTGTGTGTGAAGTTATGGTAGGTGCTAATGTGTATGTGTGTGTGGGCTAGTGTGTGGTTCCTGGGAGGTGCTAATTCATATGTGTGTGTTTGTGTGTGTGTGTGTGTGTGTGTGTGTGTGAGAGAGAGAGAGAGAGAGAGAGAGAGAGAGAGAGAGACATCTCTAGGAGGTTCTACTCTGTGTGTGTGTGTGTGTGTGTGTGTTTCTTAGGTTTTGGGGAGGTCCTAATGTATTTGCATACATATGTGTGTGTGTGTGTGTGTGTGTGTGTGTGTGTGTGTGTATGTCTGAGGTCCCTGGGAGATTCTAATGCATACGTGTGTGTGTGTGTGTGTTTGTATCTGAGTATCCTGGGAGGTCCTAAATTGTGTGTATGAGGTTACTGGGAGGTCGTACATTGTGTGTGTGTGTGTGTTTGGTGTGTGTGCATGTGAAGTCTCTGGGAGGTCTTAATGTGTGTGTGTGTGTGTGTGTGTGTGTGTGTGAGGTCTCTGGAAGGTTCTAATGTGTGTGTGTGTATGTGTGTGTGTGTATGTGTGTGTGTGAGGTCTCTAGAAGGTCCTAATGTGTGTGTGTGTGTGTGTGTGTGTCTGTGTGTGTGTGTCTGAGGTCTCTGGGATCCTGAGATCAACTCTAGAAGATGAGGCTGCACAATGGTGAGAGCTTACACCTGCCTGCCCTGGGGAGGTGTGAGTCCAGGTCAGTGTGTAAAGAGCCCCTGGCAGGATCGTGGGTGTGATGGGTCAAGGTGCCTGAGAGCCTGCTGAGCTCTCCCCATGTGCATCCTCTTCAACTGCTCAGGTACTGGCTGGCTGGAGCAGGAGGCAGGCCTGCAGCTCAGGGACAGCAATGTGACAACATAGGAGAATCTGCCTTCCAGGGTCTCACCCATCCAGACACACAACACACAAAACATCCAGACACACATACACACATAAAACAAAAACATACATGTGCACATGGACACATAGATCCACACAGCTACTGTGCAGCCAGGACTGAGGTCTGTGGAGAAAGACATGACTGACCTCGTAAGACAACATCAGGGGATGAACTAAGGCAGATAAGAGCCTTCGATTCCCCATGTTGGAATCAATGGACACCCAGATCAGGTGGAGAGAAACCACTTGCTCTTCTCCAAGGCTGCTCTGAAGGATCATCTGAGATCCCTGTGTGCTGAACACCCCCTGCTGGCTCTAGGACCCTGCAGGGAAGTTTGTGTCTGGGTTCACACTGAGGTCCCCTCACTATGTCTCTGGCACAGTAATAGGTGGCCGTATCTTGGGTGGACAGGGAACTGAGCTGCAGGGAGTACTGGTTCTTGGACGTGTCTCTGGAGATGGGCGCTTGGCTCTTGAGGGATGGCCTGTAGTTAATGCTACCATCGGACAATATGCACCCTATCCACTACAGCCCCTTCCCTGGGGGACTGATGGATCCATTGCTATTATTAACCACTACTTGTGATGTAGTAACCAGACACAGCACAGGTGAGGGACAGGGTCTGTGAGGGCTTCACCAGGCCATGTCCTGACTCCTGCACCTACACCTGACACCGGGGGACAAGGACAGAGAGACCCTGTCATTCACATGCAGTCACAACCTCCCCATGGACCCAGCTCTGACATTGGGTACACTCACCTTGGGGAGCTGAGACAAGGCACAGGAGAAGACTCAGAGCCTCATCTTCTAGATCATACCTGCCTTTCCAGAGAGCTCAACCCTGTGTGAGCACAGAGCTGTGAGGTCCCTACAGCCCAGAAGGCATTTGAAACCAGAGAAGGAGGAGGAATTTACATGAGGCTTAGGACAGGGTGCCATCAGAGATGTGTCCCTCTCTTGAACGGAAGTAGATATTTACCTGTGACAGGAAAGCAGTTGGTTTAGTTGGGTGCTGGAAGGCTTTCAGAAGACAGCACTGACTTACTCAGTCTTTGTTTTTAGAGACAATGTTATAAAACCATGTCTAGAGACAACGCTAAAGAACATGCCTGGAGACAATGCTAAGGACGATGCATTGAGACAATGCTAAAGACTATGCCTGGAGACAATGCTAAAGACCATGCCTGGAGACAGTGCTAAAGACCATGCCTGGAGACAATGCTAAAGACCATGCCTGGACACAATGCTCAGGACCATGCCTGCAGACAATGCAAAAGACGATGCCTGGAGACAATGCTAAAGACCATGCCTGGACCCAATGCTCAGGAACATGCCTGGAGACAATGCTAAAGATCATACCTGGAGACAATGCTAAGGACCATGCCTGGAGACAATGGTAAAGACCATGCCTTGAGACAATTGTAAAGACCATGCCTGCAGACAATGCTCAGGACCATGCCTGCAGTCAATGCTAAAGACCATGCCTGGAGAAAATGCTAAAGACCATGCCTAGAGACAATTTTAAAGACCATGCCTGTAGACAATGCTAAAGAACATGCCTGGAGACAATTGTAAAGACCATGCCTGTAGACAATGCTAAAGAACATGCCTGGAGACAATGCTAAAGACCATGCCTGGACACAATGCTAAGGACCATGCCTGGAAACAATGCTAAAGATCATTCCTGGAGAAAATGCTAAGGACCATGCCTGGAGACAATGCTAAATACCATGCCTAGGGACTATGCTAAAGACCATGACTGGAGACCATGCTAAGGACCATGCCTGAAGACAATGCTACAGACCATGCCTCGACCCAATGCTAAGAAACATGCCTGGAGACAATGTTAAGGAACAGGCCTGGAGACAATGTTAAGGACCATGTCTGGAGACAGTGCTAAGGACCATACCTGGAGAAAATAATAAAGACCAGGTGTAGAGACAATGCTAAGGACCATGCCTGGACAGAATGCTAAAAACCATGCATGGAGACAATGCTAAAGACCATGCCTGGACACAGTGTTCAGGAGCATGACTGCAGACAATGCTAAAGACCATGCCTGGAGACAATGCTAAAGACCATGCCTGGACACAATGCTCAGGACCATGCTTGTAGACAATGCTAAAGATCATACCTGGAGAAAATGGTAAGGACCATACCTGGAGACAATGCTAAGGACCATGCCTGGACAAATGCTAAAAACCATGCCTGGAGACAATGCTAAAGACCGTGTCTGGACACAGTGCTCAGGAGCATGACTGCAGACAATGCTAAAGACCATGCCTGGACACAATGCTCAGGACCATGCTTATACACAATGCTAAGGATCATACCTGGAGACAATGGTAAGGACCATACCTGGAGACAATGCTAAGGACCATGTCTGGACACAATGCTCAGGACCATGCTTGTAGACAATGCTAACGACCATAGCTGGAGACAATGCTAAGGATCATACATAGAGACAATGCTAAGGACCATGCCTGGAGACAATGCTAAGGACCAGGCCTGGATACAATGCTAAAGACCATGCATAGGGACAATGCTAAGGACCATGCCTGGAGACAATTTTAAAGACCATGCCGTGAGACAATGCTAAGGACCATGCCTGGAGACAATGCTAAGGACCATACCTGGAGACAATGCTAAAGACCATGCCTGGAAAGAATTGTAAAGACCATGCCTGGAGGCAATGCTAAGGATCATGCCTGGAGACAATGCTAAAGACCATTCCTGGAGACAATGCTAAAGACCATACCTGGAGACAAGTGTAAAGACCATGCCTGGAGACAATGCTAAAGTCCATGCCTAGAGAAAATTGTAAAGACCATGCCTGTAGACAATGCTAAAGAACATGCCTGGAGACAATGCTAAAGACCATGCCTGGACAGAATGCTAAGGACCATGCCTGGAGACAATGGTAAGGACCATACCTTGAGAAAATGCTGATGACCATGCCTGGAGACATTGTTAAGGACCATGCGTGGAGACAATTCTAAGGACCATGCCTGGAGACAATGCTAAAGATCATGCCTGGAAACAATGCTAAAGACCAATCCTGGAGACAATGCCAAGGACCATGCCTGGAGACAATTTTAAAGACCATGTCGTGAGACAATGCTAAGGACCATGCCTGGAGACAATGCTAAGGACCATACCTGGAGACAATGCTAAAGACCATGCCTGGAGAAAATGCTAAAGACCATGCCTGGACACCTTGCTAAGGACCATGCCTGAAAACAAAGCTAAAGACCATGCCTGGACACAATTCTCAGGACCATGCCTGGAGATAATGCTATAGATCGTGCCTGGAGACAATGCTAAGGACCAGGCCTGGAGACAATGCTAAAGACCATGAAGAGGGACAATGCTAAAGACCATGCCTGGAGACAATGCTAAGGAAAATGCCTGGAGACCGTGCTAAGTACCATACCTGGAGACAATGCTTAAGACCATGCCTGGAGACAATGGTAAGGACCATGCCTGGAGACAATGCTAAGACCATATCCAGATACAATTGTAAAGAGCATGCCTGCAGACAATGCTAAACACCATGCCTGGAGACAATGCTAAAGACCATGCCTGGACCCAATGCTAAGGACCATGCCTGGAGACAATGCTAAAGATCATGCCTAGAGAAAATTCTAAGGACCATCCTTGGAGACAATGCTAAAGACCATGCCTAGGGACAATGCTAAAGACCATGCCTGGAGACAATGCTAAGGACCATGCCTGGAGACAATGCTAAGGACCATGCCTGGAGACAATGCTAAGGACCATACCTGGAGCCAATGCTAAAGACCATGCCTGGAGACAATGCTAAAGACCATGCCTAGAGACAATTGTAAAGACCATGCCTGGAGACAATGCTAAAGACCATGCCTGGAGACAGTGCCAAAGACCATGCCTGGAGACAATGCTAAAGACCATGCCTGGACCCAATGCTAAGGACCATGCCTGGAGACAATGCTATAGATCATGCCTAGAGACAATTTTAAAACCGTGCCTGGAGACAATGCTAAAGACCATGCCTGGAGACAATGCTATAGATCATGCCTAGAGACAATTTTAAAACCGTGCCTGGAGACAATGCTAAGGACCATGCCTGGAGACAATGCTAAGGATCATGCCTGGAGACAATGCTAAGGACCATGCCTGGAGTCAAAGAGAAAGATTGCATCTCATGAGCTGCCAAGAACATACGAAGCTCAAGCTCAAGGGTGTAAAGTTAAAAATTCTCTTGAGAAGACAGCAGTGGGGCAGCTTTCTTACACAAGGGAGCCTAGGAAGTATTTTCAACATGCCCAGCCACCCAGACTCTCACAATCTGCTGCAGCCAGCGCCCCTGCAGACTTGGCTAGTGCTCCAAATAGTGGCAGACCTTCGTGTCAATCATGTGGTGCTGGTTCTGCAAGATTGCAGGGTGCTGGACTTAGGGGGTCATGGAGGCTTCCACCAGGATTTCAAAGGAAGGCCTCAGAGGCCAGCCATGGTGCACAGGGTAGAGTCCTTGTGGTCACACCCTGAGGCGTCAACGTGTGGGGATGTGAGAAGGAAGCTGAAGCTGTGGTGCAAACTCCTGAGATTTAAAATCACCAGTAACACGGGACACTGTCCTGAAAAAACAGCAGGAATTGAGAAGAATCAAGCCAACAGGAAGCCACGTGGGCTTCAAGACACAAGGCCACAGGGGTGGAGCTACACATGACATTGGAGAGAATATGAAGATGCCATGCTCCTCAAATACCGGACATCCAACTATGGGAGGTGTTTGCCCAGTTTGATTTCAGTCCTGCTTTGGTTCCATCCCTTCCTTCTATGCCCCTAGTTTTGTAACTGGAAATGTTTACTCAGTACCTTTATGTGTTGGATATTTTTAAATTGCTTTTAATTTTACAGGAACTCTCAAGGCGAGAATGGCTGAGCTCCAGAGGAATCTGTGGACTTGAACTTTGAGCAATCTCAGCACTGCCTAGACCATGGGGACTCTGGAAAATGGACAAGGTATGATTTCCTTGTGAGATGGTTGTGAGTTTTGGGAGTCAGGGGCAGAACTTTATGGTTTGGATGTGAGCTGTCCCACAAATGCTCTCAAGTGAGACAATGCAGGACAGTATCAGAGAAGAAGTGATTGGGTTGTAAGAGTCTTGCCCTAATCAGTGAGTGAATCCCATGTGGGATGAACTGAAGTGGGATGTTGTGGCTGGAAAAAATTAGAATTAGGGCATGACTTTGGGGTGTCTGTTTTGAGTCTGGAGAATGAAGACTCTGCTTCCTGATTACCCTGATGTGAGCTGCTTCCTTCCACCACCTCTTCTGCCATGATATTCAGCCTCACCTTGAGCCTCAAGGAATGGAGACTGCCTTCTATGGACTAAGACCTCTGAAAACGTGAGGCCTCAAATAAACCTTTCCTCCTAAAATTTTTCTGGTCCGATCCTTTAGTCAGATCAGTGAAAAAATCGTAGACACAAAGAGAAAAAAAGCTGAGAGGAATCCCTGGGAAATAGAAGAGAGAACAGGAGGTAGAGAACAGGATTGAGGGTGAGGTTGAGGGGCAGGAGACGGGAGGGAGGAGGAATGAAACTGACCAGGCTACCCTGTGTACCTGCCAGAGGTGCCGCAGTGAATGTCCTTTATGTTCTCTCAATGGCACTAAGGAAAACACACACACACACACAAACAATCAAAAATCCCACAAACCCCGCCCCAAGACACACACACACACACACACACACACACACAAAAGATCTGTTGGAAAAAAAAGAAAAAAGGGCAAAGAGGAAGAGTAAAGAGGAGGAAGAGGAAGTGGCAGGGATGGAAGAGGAGGAGGTCATAATCCATGATTGTGCAGTTACGTCAATTGAAATGCTATATCATCCATGATTATGAGGCACGAATGAAAAAGGAAGTATAAAGTGAAAACCCAATTGTTCTCTTCAGAGACACTACCAATTAGTACAGAACACGTCCACAGAGCTCCCCTGGGAAGCTGGTACATGGAGAGGCACCAGATGCTGGAACCTGCCCTCAACCCCTCTGCACCTGCTCCTGGGTTGACCTTGAGCTCCCTGTGTGCTGAGCGCCCCCTGCTGGCCCTGGGCACCCTGCAGGGAGGTTTGTGTCTGGGCTCACACTGAGGTCCCCTCACTGTGTCTCTAGCACAGTAATAGGTGGCCGTGTCCTCGGTTCTCAGGCTGCTCATTTGCAGGTACAGCATGTTCTTGGAGTTGTCTCTGGAGAAGGTGAACCGGCCTTTCACAGAGTCTGGGTAGTAGGTGCTACCACCACTGCTAATATACCCAAGCCACTCCAGCCCCTTCCCTGGAGCCTGGCGGACCCAGTACATCGTGTAGCTACTGAAGGTGAATCCAGAGGCTGCACAGGAGAGTTGCAGGGACCCCCCAGGCTGCACCAGGCCTCCCCCAGACTCCACCAGCTGCACGTCACACTGCACACCTGCAAATACAGAGGCAGCCTGGTCAGGACACTCACTCATCCACTCTTTCCCTCACTCCTGTCCACTCACACACTCAGGATCTCTGTTCTCCATTAATCACCTTTGAAAACAGCCACGAGGAAAACCCAGCTGAGCACACTCTCCATGGTGAGCAGCCTGTGTTGAGTCCTGAGCACTGAGTGGGATGAGCTGGAGTCCAGGGCTGGGCTCCTGTGCAGAGCTGCAGGGTCAGGGTGGCTGGTTTTCATGAGCAGAGGGAGGCCCTATTTGCATGTCCTCCTGCTCTATAGCAGCTCTGGGTGGAGGCCCAGGCAGAGCAGCCCTGAGAGCAGGTGGGAGTGACATAGGCAGCCACGTTTCCTTAAGGCTGCTGCTCTGTCACCTCAGCATGTCCTTGTGGTCCCAGAATAGTGAGACAATTCACATCCTTGGCCAGGTCACCTGGATTCCCCTAGGGCTGGCAGAGTGACTTCCTGGCCTGTCAGGGTCCTCTCTGCCATGACCACGTGGGGGAGGAAAGGGTTAACTGGAGGATGGTGGAGGATTTTTATTTCCCAAAACACTTACCTACTCAATGACCACACAAGAGACAGTACCTTATTTGTGAGAGAGGGCGTGTGACAGGTCTGGCCATACCAGCTCTGCCCTCTTCAGAGCCACGGAGTCACCCAACTCTGCTTTATTCATAATATGCAGGTAAAAGGGGCAAGAGCAGCAGGAGCTTCTTCTGAGATGGACAAGATAGGGTTGAGTGAGGGGAGCCATGCACTTAGGGGGAAATTCCAGAAGGAGACAGGGAAACACCCCCAGGCAGCTCTACCTACTTCCAGGCAGTTCCTAGAAGCCAGGCCTCTGTGTCCCGTGGCTCAACCTAGTCAGATTCTGCTAAATAAGGAGGCTCCCCACACTGGCATGGTGAGTCCCCAGTGTGACCCCAGCCCCACTCCGGGCATCCAGCCCAGCTGCCCCTCTCTGCCTCCTGCCTTCCTGCCATGTGGTGGAGGAGCCTCAGGAAGCCCTGGGCAGGAGCAGCACCTTGAGGACTGCATCCTGGTCTCCAGAACCTGCTGCAGTGCAGCTCTCTCATTGCACATCATCAGCCTCTGGAGCTGCTCAGAGCCCCACAGACTGGATCAGCTCACACTGGAGCTGGTGACAGAGGTAGTCACAGTAAACAGCTAAGGATGCAGCCCTGGACTGGGTAAAGTGTCTATGCCAGGTTGATCTGGGTGCTGGAATCGTCTCTCCAGCAGCAAACCTGGCAGCACCCATGTGGCTGACTCTGCAGGCACACAGGTGCCAATGCTGCCGAGGTGAGTCCTCTTCCATCTGTGTCCAGAGGAAGACCTTGGTGGACCTGGGGCTCAGGCAGAGCTTTGTCACAGGTGCAGCACCTACAAAGAGACCCCTGGGCCATGGCTAGTGGAGCCTGGAAGCAAGGCCCACTATGGACCCACCCCTCTAGGTCTACCAGCTGCAGGGCCAGCTAGGAGAGCAGCAGGCAAGAGACTCCAACCTGTGCAGCACAGCCTGGGTGAGCAGAGACATGGGGTGGGATAGCCTGAGGACTGGGGTCAGGACCACTGTCCAGTGTGCACAGCAGGTGGGACCTGGAGGCAAAGGGGTGAGTCCTTAACTCAGGTCCCAGGAGTGGTGAAGCACTATTCATGATCACCATGTTGTCCCTTAGTGGTGATGTGGAAAATAAGCTGTCCACAGAGGAGGAATGAACCTTAGCCAAAGAGAATGGCGTCCTGTCCCTCCTGGCCATGGGCATGGACCTGGAGCACATGGACCTAGCTGACCTAAGTCAGGCAGAGGGAGGCCATCACCACACCAGCATCATGTGGGGAAGCTACTGCAACAGCATCCTGGACAGAGAGAGGACCAGTGGCCCCTGGAGATGGGAAGGTGCAGGGAGGTTGAGGGTGGGGTAGGTGGTGAGGCCCAGGTGCAGAGAGGGCCTTGTCCTGGTGCCCTGCAGCTCACATGCACCTGTGGCCACAGCCAGGCTGTGCTTCACAGTGACTGCAGCCCAGCAGCTGGGGGCTCCCAACACCAGGGAGGGACAGGTGATGGACAGCTGGTGTGCACAGTCTGGTCCATCATGGCCCCCTCCCCCATGTGTCAGGGTGCTGTCCTCTGCCTCACAAGGACTGGGTTTCAGAGTGACTATGAAAATACAGCTGGAATGTCCAGTCGTGTGTCTGATGGAGAGAGAGGCTGACGTTCTTAGTGACATTGATGATCACACACCATCTCATGTGAAAGACAGCAGCATACAACCCATCACTGCTCATTCAGGCCCTTCCAAGTGTATTCCCCTGTCAGATCCCTAAATCAATTTCCTTAACCTGGTGCAAGTGTGTAATGAGAAAAGCAGGCTTAAGCATTGAAGTATATACTGTCTGCAAGTGAGGGTCGTCATGTTAGGGGAAGTGACCCAGCATCCACCAGGGCTCAGGACGGGGCTGAGCGAGATCCCAGAGCAAGTCCTGAGCTTTCAATTTGTGCATGTGACAGAATGTAAACCGCTGTGGAAATTCTTTCCAAATTCATATGCAATATTGTTTTTATTTGTCTGAACAGAAAGAAAATGTGGATATATGATTATTAGTAGGTTGTTTCTCAGGCTGCAAAGGCCTTATAATGAGGGAAAACCGTTGTATTTATAATTTATATTAAAAAAGATAGGTAATAATTTGAGAAGTTCATGCCATATATAGAAATTTCAGATCTACCCAACATGCAATAGCAATCTCTCTGCCGTCATCTGATCCATCTGATGGATACCTTCTATGGATGTGAGAAAATGAACCAATAATTGTCTACACTTAAACTGCTCTACTGAAATATGTACATGATTAAAAACCTGGAAATATCATTCATAGAAAGACAATTGACACATATTACAAAAACTAAAACTCTACCAGCAAAGTACAATTCTTTAATATAAAATCAATGGTGTCGTTCTGAAGATATATTTCTGAAAAAATAAACAAATGGCTTAATTTTCTGGATTGAACCAGGAGTTCTGAGGGCAATCTGGCATATAAACATTGCCAGTTCTGTTCCTCATCCAGACAGGAGCTGGACTCTCAGGACAGGTGGGCACTGACATGAGCAGGAACAGAGCCCAGGGCGTCCCTCTCTGTGACCCTGCAATCCAGCCACAGGGCTGGAATCCCAGGCAGGCTCCAAGCTGCCTCTCCCAGCAGCCAGGGGTCCTGGGCTTCTCAAGCTGGGGGTCAACTGGCAACAAGTTGGGGGTCAGAGGTGTCCTGGGCACAGTGTGTCTTCAGGGTCCTGGGTCCAGTGCAGACCCCCGTCCAGTGGCAGGAATCCCTGGGCCATTGCAGACCCCCGTCAGGTGGCAGGAATCCCGGGGCCAGTGCAGACCCCCGTCAGGTGGCAGGAATCTCCGGGGCCATGAAGTGTTCACGCAGCTCACGTGACGCACCATGCAGTTCAGGCCACTGCACAGGAAGTGTCGCCATCAGACCTGACTATGCAGCCTGTGCTGAAAGCAGGGATTCCAGTCTCTCCCGACCTGGACAAGGAGAACTGAGCAGTGTCCAGGGGGAAAGAGACGCCTGCAGAACCACCATGGCTGGAGCACATAGTAGGAGCTGCCTGGTGAGGGGGCTCAGGACTGGGACCAAGGTTCTCTCCTCCCTCTGCACCTGTTCCTGGGTGACCCTGAGCTCCCTGTGTGCTGAGCGCCCCCTGCTGGCCCTGGGCACTGCAGGGAGGTTTGTGTCTGGGCTCACACTGAGGTCCCCTCACTGTGTCTCTGGCACAGTAATAGGTGGCCGTGTCCTGGGTGGTCAGGGAGCTCAGCTGCAGGGAGAACTGGTTCTTGGACGTGTCTCTGGAGACGGACACTCTGCTCTTGAGGGATGGGCTGTAGTTAGTGCTACCACCACTACATATGTACCCTATCCACTCCAGCCCCTTCCCTGGGGGCTGACGGATCCAGTGCCAGCAGTAACCACTAGAGATGGAGAATCCAGACACAGGACAGGTGAGGGACAGGGTCTGTGAGGGCTTCACCAGGCCAGGTCCCGACTCCTGCAGCTGTACCTGGCACAGGACACCTGGGGAGAAGGAAAGACAGACCCTGTCAGTCACCTCAATCACAACCTCCCCATGGACCCAGCTCTGACACTGGGGACACTCACCTTGGGGAGCTATGACCAGGCACAGGAGAAGACCCAGCAGCCTCATCTTCTAGACCACACCTGCCTTCCCAGAGAGCTCAGTCCTGTGTGAGCAGAGAGCTGTGAGCTCCCACAGAGCAGAGGGCATTTGAACCCATGGCAGGAGGAGGATTTTGCATATGGGTGAGGCTCTTCTTATATCTGGAGAGGCTGAGGCCAGGGTGCCCAGTCCTTAGTGCTCCTGAGATGTGTCCCTCTCTTGATCCCATGTGGAGCTTTACCTGTGACAGGAGAGCAGTTGGTTTAGGGGTGCTGGAAGGCTGTCAGAGGAGGAGCCCACCTTCCTGACCCAGCACTGCCTCCTCCAGTCCTGGCTTCCTGGATCTGGGAGAGTTCTCAAAGAGGCAGGAAACTTGTCTATCATGCAAGCAAGATTTTTGTTCTGATGACTGAAGAGGGAGGGAGCAGTTTCTCAGGATGGGAAGGACTTCCTGCTGTGTGCCCACTGCCCTGCCCTTCACCCTCTGACCCGCTTGTCATCCTGACTGTTCAGCCAATGCCTGTGGACAGGAGTGGCTGGAATCTGCCCTGAGCTCTCCTCTCATCTGTCCTGCCCTCTGGTCTCCACCATGAGAGGACAGCATGGGAGGGGCTGGGCCAGGGTGAGGGTCCTGGGAGCAGAGGCAGCTCTCACCTGCAGCCTGAGGCTGAGAGCCACAGGGTCCACCAAGAGCAGCAGAGCCAGGCTGACAGCAGACAGGGAGGGCATGCAGGGCAGGCTGGGTGAGGAGGGAGGCCCAGGGCTCCTTCCTTGAGCAGCATCACTGCAGTGAGAACTGCCCTGCCCACAGCACCATCATTTGGAGGACACAGTGGACACTCTCCTTAGTCAGGGGGATTCACTGAGAGGACAAGTGTAGGTGCTGACCTCCTGATGAGGATTCAGGAACTGATCTCCTGCCTAACTGAGTGAACACAACCTACTAATGAGACATGTAGGCACCTGTCCTTATTCACTGTGGTGTTGGCCATGACCTCACTGTAAAACCTGAATACAGGGGCGTCCAGAATTCCATCCAGTGCTTGACAAAGATCCTCTGGAGGATGATTGCAAAGGCTCATCCTAGATGGAATTGCCTGATGTTTTGCTCTGATAATATATTACTCATCTCAGTCTGAACGGATTGCTTAAGGGGATGAGGGGAATACAACAAACATTCCAGAAAATATTACCTACAATCTGAAAAACAATGGGTCTTTACCACTAACAAAATTAAAAATAATTTTGCAACCGTACAATGAGTCCCTGAAAGCCTCTGGAGAGAATAGTTGTAGATCTGCCTTTGTCTCCCACAGGCTGGTTAAATTTTAACAATGGTTTTGTTCATGTGTGGTGGTGAGGCAAGAGAATAAGGTTTCACAACATTCCTTCCTTCCTACAAACAATATGTCACCCCTATAATAAACGTTGGTACACAATTACAATTGTGACCGCTGCCCTCCTGTAACCCTTAACTCAGCAATTTAGATATTAACCAGATGGACCTAGTAGAGATGGTCACATGAGAGTACTTGTCTATTGTTTTAACCGCGAGAATAATGACCGGGAGAATAGTAAGAATAGTCTTAGGTCACATAGAGTTTAGATATTAAGGAAATAAATATTGTATTAGTTCATCGATGTAGTTAGATATTCTTAAAACAATTATGATTAGGTAAGGATAATCTGTTTCTGATTTCTCATAATTTTTCTGTTCCTCGTTAAAAATAATTTCTGCCTATGCTTTGGAAACTTCTTTAATATTAACCACAAGACTGCCATTATAGCTTGAAAAAAATGTATATAAACCCAGTCTTCCCCAGAATAAAGTGGGAGTGATTGCACCAGAACTAGAGTCTGTGTCTTTCATTCTCCATCCATCGCCGACGCTGTCTCCCCACGCCCCGTTTACCTGTGAGGAAAACATGGACTCCTGCTAGGACTGGACCCCGGCACCTGAACCTGCAGACACCCTCCTCCTGGTGCTGGGGAGGCTCAGTGAAGACTTTGCTGGCCTCCATGTTTCCACCAACTGCAAATCCATGTGTGCCCTGTGGGTGAAGTCTCCAATTTCTAGAATATCACCTGATTTAAAAGCTGGTCCTGTAGTCTAACCAAGTCAGAGACATTTTCAAATGACCCCACCTTCTGCCATGAGAATCCTGGGTCCCACTGTGTGGCAGTCTTCCCCTCCTCACCTGTGCCAGGTGAGACCCAGTGGGCTCCAGCAGCCAGGGCTTCACCTTGCTCTCACCATTCACCACAGTTTGTTGGTAAGACTCATAAGAAGGTACTGGACTCATGGTGTGGTCGTGAGTAAACCTGATAAAACTGTAAATAATAGGTGTAAAGCTAATGTTTAAAGTGAGATATTGACTATTATAAAATATATGAGAAAAACTATAACAAGGCAATTAAAGGAAGCCCAGGGTCCCTGATGTACAAATATTTAAGTACTTGCCTGTTTTAATTCTCAAGTAGAGCTATGGTTTTAGATCACTTCCTATTATAACCACAGTGAAACTTTTTTACAGAATAGCAAAAGTGTTTAAAACATATTTTGATGTGGACAAAGACCCTGAATATTCAAAACAGATATTTAATTCATCATAGATCTCTATAGGATTGCACTCACTTTGATGAAACCATGCAGCTTGGACTGTGACTTGCTCCCATTCACTCCCATTCCCTTCGCTCCTTCCTTCCCTTGGCCTGTTCCTCTGCTCTGCTCAGATCCCTGTTGCAGGTTGGAGATGGACTGTCCCCAAGCTCCTGTTTGTTCAGAAGAGTCAGATGTGGGAAGATTATGGCGTGAGCTCTACAGCTTGTAAGTGATCCTAGTTTGATGGACCAGATGGGTGGTGATTTAAGCAGGTGAGGCATTTCTAAGGAGGGGAATCACTGGGATTGTCCTGGAGAGTTCCTTTTTCCCTGTAGTCCCCATGATTTCCCCTGTGCTTGGTGGCCACCCTGAGGTGAGCACCTTCGTCCTTTGCTGCCCTTCCACCAGCAGGCTCTGCCTCCCTCAGGTCCATAGCAGTGCAGTGACCTTCTACAACCTGTATCCAGAACAAAGTTTAGATGCTCTACATTGGTCTTGTCAGGTGTTTACACACAGGGAAGGAAAGATGACTGTCACAGAAATTAGTACCAGAAGAGGGGTCCATCTATGACAAGCTTATCTATGAGATTCAAGTCTTTAGAACTGGTTTTAGGAAAGAAAGTGGAAAAGCCTGAGGATGCAGGATGGAGAAACCTTCAAGGTGAAAGTAAGTCTCGTGGGATATTATGGTGTGAGCTCAGAGGGGCAGAAGTCTGATAGGAATAAAAACCATGCTCATGAAGATTCAAAGGGAAATGAGGACTCCCTGGGGAGTTGGAATGGAGGCAATTCATGGTGTATTCCAGCAAAGAGCATGACAACAGGTTACCATTCCTGAGGAGTCCTGGGAGGCTGAATTAAAGGTAATGAACTAGTTAATCTGGTGGTGGAAGATTCAAGGCAGCAGAGCTGCAGGAGGTGGCATAGGTACTGCTCTTTGTTATGAGCCAGGTCTATGGTTATAATCAGGAGCAGAATACAGAGCAGAAAGATTTGAAAACTTGGAGACAAGTCAGAATTGTACATATAAATCTGGGGAAAAGGAAGTTGGGGTTTTGGAAGAGATTACAGACAAAATGGGATGCTAAGTACTCTACCCAGACAATAGGACAGATACCTCAAGGACCTCTCAGGAATTTGCAAGGTCACACTCATAGCAGGATCAGGAATGTAGAAGGGAGATCCCAGGAGAAGAGATAGTCGGGGCCCTTCACACTTCAGGGAACTAGGAAGTGGCTCCTCCATGCTCTCTTTTGGGAACTATAAGACCAGAGCAGCCATGACCCCAGTGGGCTGAGTTCCTGCCTGAGCTTCCAGCATACCTTTGTATCATGAACAGTGCTGGTTCTTTCAGAATGCAGAATGCTGGAGTTAGTTGTTCATGGAGGACTCCACTGGTCCTGCAAAGTATTCTGGGAAGCCAGCAATGAGTAGAGTGGCCAGAATCCCTGTGGTCATCCTGAGGAAGATGATGCTTGACCTGTGAATGTGAGCCTGAAGCTGGAATGGAGACCCCAGAAACTAAAAGAGGTCCATGTTTGTGTGTGTATCTGTGTGTGTGTTGTGTGTGTGTGTGTGTGTGCGTGCGTGTGTGTGGTTCCTGGGAGGTGCTAACTCATGTGCGTAAATGTGTGTGTGTTCCTGAGGTTCCTGTGAGGTCAAAACATGTGGGTATATGTGTCTGAGGTTTCTGGGGTTCCTAAAGTGTATGTGTGCTTTTGTGGTGTGTGCATGTTTGTGTTTCCTGGAAAGTTGTAACCTATGTTTTTCTGTATGTTTTGTGTGTGTGAAGTTTCTGGGAGGTGCTAATGCATATGTGTGTGTGTGTGTGTGTGTGTGTGTGTGTGCATGTGTTTGTGTGTGGTTCCTGGGAGGTGCTAATTCATATGTGTGGGTTTGTGTGTGTGTGGGACAGAGAGAGATAGACTTTTCTAGGAGGTCCTAGTCTCTGTGTATGTGTGTGTGTGCCTTAGATTTATGGGAGGTTCTAATGTATTTGAACACGTATGTGTGTGTGTGTGTGTGTGTATCTGAAGTACCTGGGAGGTTCTAATGCATGCGTGTGTGTGTATGTGTGTTTGTGTGTGTATCTGAGATTCCTGGGAGGTCCTAAATTGTGTGTGTGAGGTTACTGAGAGGTCCTACATTGTGTGTGTGTGCATGTGAAGTCTCTGGGAGTTCCAAATGTGTGTGTGTGTGTGTGTGTGTGTGTGTGTCTGAGGTTCTTGGGAGGTCATTGTGTGTGTGTGCATGTGTGTGTTGGGCAGTTTCCACATAGTCACCAAGAGTCAGTCAGTGACCATGTCCCTGGAAATTACCTGAACAAATTCAAAGACGAAACTTCAGAAGTCCAGGAGAGGAGAGCTGAGGAGAGGGACGTGGCTGCCCAACCCTCCTGAAGGAGCAACAGGCTCCTTCAGGAAATTAGACCTGAGTCCAGTCAGGCTCCCGTCCCCCGCTTCCTCCAGGTAGAGGGCTGTACATGGTGGTGGGTTGAGCCAGGAGAGCAGGACTGTTGGGTGGTCCAGCAGAAGGGTTGGAAGTTCTCAGACCACGAGGACAGGGACATGACTCCTTCATTCTTAATCAGAGGCACTTAGTCCTGCATGCAGCAGTCCCTCTGAATGACCAAATCACTAGACTGACTTTTGAATAACAATAATGGTGCTGATGCCTCCCTTCTCCAAGGACTCTTCGGTTGTGGTAAATTGAGTTTCCTTTCAGTTTTACACAAGGAGTGTTTGCATTTCCAGGGAAATTCGTAAGAATGAGATTAAGAAAATAAGTAGTTACACATGCAGTAAACTTTAACAAAGGCTCTGTTTTACCTGGCACTGGGACATTTTCCAGGTCCTCTATATACATACATATAGACCTATTATAGTGACTCCTGAGGTTACGTAAGCTTGGGAAAGACAAACCCCTACCAGCTTACAAAAAGTCTCTCTCTGCCCACTTTCTCATCTCTATCTGATGTGTGGTCCCATCCTGTTGCTCATGGCTCCCCAGGATCCCTACTTGTCCTGAATTTCACCTCCTGGTCCTGAACTCTACCTGTTGGTCTTGATCTTCTGCTGCTGGTTCTGACCCCTCTCCTTATCCTGAGTGTTCTATTGATCCTGAGCTCCACCCATGGGGCATGAGGTCCATGCTGATCTTGAGTTTCCTATGGTGATGCTGATTCTCTGTTTATACTTAGCTGTTCTGCAAGGAGGTTTGTGTCTGGAATCAGCCTGAAGTCCCCTCACTTTAAGTTCAGAATAGAAATACACATTGGCCTTCTCAATGGTCAGAGAGAGCAGTTGTAGTGAGAAATGATTCTTGGACATGTCTGTGGAGAAGATGATTTAACTCTTCCGGAAGGGGTTACAAGTTGTACCTCCATTACTAAAAATGGGCCCCATCCCCTGCAGCACCCTCCCCAAGGGTTGCAGATTCAGCTCTAATAGTAAACACTGGTGATGAATCTACACAGCTGAAGGACAGGGACTGTGCGCGCTTCAACACGCAAAGTCCCAGCTCCTGCATCTGCACCTGGCACAGGAAACCTGGGGACAAGGACAGGCAGACTATGGCAGTTATCTGCAGTCATAATCTCCCCATGGATCCAGCTCTGACTGGGGACATTCACCGTGGGAAGCTGTGACCAGGCACAGGAGAAGACCCAGAAGCCTCATCTTCTAGACCACACATGCCTTCCCAGAGAGCTCAGCCCTGTGTGAGCAGAGAGCTGTGAGCTCCCACAGCCATGAAGGCATTTGAACTCAGAGCAGGAGGAGGAATTTGCTTTTGGGATGAACCTCGTATGGAAGGATGTAAGGGGGAGGGGCAGACACATTTCTCTGCTGGAAACAGATGACTGTTCCTCCTCTGCTTGCAGTCCACTTGCAAAGGGGCCAGGGAGCCCTTATTCCAGGACGTGTGGTAGGAATTTTCAGGGAGCAGGATGTGTTCACAAGTGAAAGACTCATTGGGAACATGGTGATCAGCATCACCTCCTAGAGATTATGGGGCTAATGGTTAATGGCTGTGCATGTGTGTGTAGTGATCACAGAAGGTCATGCTATGCATACGCATATCTAAGTCTAAAGTATGGAATTATGATTCAATTACTTTTCCGGGCACCATAAGCACATGTGCACATGTTAAAGTTTGGGTTTCCAGAGTTTGAGGCAGCATATAAACATTGCAATCTGTATAATCCAGAGTAACTTCCTTAGACTCAAGGTTTTCCATGTGATGGCAGTCCATGTGTGACTCATGGACTGAGATTCATGTTTCTTCATGCAAATTGCCCATGAATCTTGTAGTGTCAGGGACTGCCCTGGGGAGGGTTTAAAAACTACATAAACCGTGATTTAAAGTAGTGCAGACATTTTGCTCTCATGGTGTCCATTTCTAGCATTGTTGAAAGATCCAATAGGTACTTGTTCCTCCTTCTTCCTGTGGAAAGACCAGGTGCTGCAGCAGGATCTGGTCTTGGGGACGTCCCCTTGGTGGAAATCCTTGAGGAGCAAGGTCATTCTCAGAGATGGAAGCAGTCATCTGTTGAAGGACATTCAGCTCAGAGATGGGGATAGTTTCCTGCAGGTGACTTCCCAGTTGTCCCAGGTGGTGCACATCTTTTTCTCTATATCTGGATTTCTCTTTTAGGGAACCATTTTCACTATGGAACTTCATGGTGGTTCAGTCTATCTGCACATTCAGATTCTCAAAAGAAACAAGTTCATCTGGACCCAGGGAGCTATTGATGTCCTCTTAGGTCTCTATAAATTGCTCACCTCAAGCTCATGTGGACCAAGGGTGCTGATTGTGCCAAGAATCAGGTCTCTATAAACCACACATATGACTTCCTATCATAAAAGTCAGAAAATGGACAGAGTAAACATGGAAAAGTGAGTCAAGTTAGGAGCGATATGTGATTGTTGAAGTCATCACCACTACTCAAGAGAAATTAAATTCTTTGCATCTCAGTAATCAGCAAGAGGACACTCATTGCAGAATCAAGCATCTAGAAGAGAATAGTTATTTAGGAGACATGGGGGCACCCTGTTCACACATGGGATCCTGGGAAATTTTTCCCTAAATATTATTTTTGCTGTTCTCACTAAAAGGCCCTTGAGAGTCCACTGCAGCCATGGCTGAAGCGAGATGTTTATTGCTTGATTATAGGGGAGTTATTAGTGTAGAAAATGTTGTGCTAGTTTTGCAGAAATGCAGGATGCTGGAATCAGGGGTTACCAAGTCTTACCTGGGTGGCCAGGTAATGCAGAGTAGCACTAGTTTTCTGCAGGCTGCCTGAGAGGGAGATGTGTGAATCTGTGGAAAGTAAACAACACAGCAGTGGAGATGCTGGAATGAAGAGAAACCAGTAATGTGCAACATCTGCTGGGGAAGGAACAGGAAGTGGACAGAGCAGCCTCATACAGAGGCTGTGAACCTTGTGACCATTGTGTCCATGGCCATAGCCCCAACCCTGTGCAGTAAGCATGATGCAACTCCTTCTGGTTCTGCTTGGGCAGATGCAGGACAAGGTTGGCCTGTTGGACTTCAGTCCTGACTTTTTCCACTCCTTCTTTCTATACCCCCTAGATTATGAGAGCTCTAACCCAATGTGGATTAATCCACAGATGTGGATTGACTTGCAGCAACTATAGCAGGTGGAGTGAGGCAGGAGGAGGTAGGTCACTGGGGTGAGCCTTTGGGTTCATACTGTTGTTGAGCAGATCTCCCCTGCTTCCTGGTGACCATGTTCTGAGCTGCTTTCCTGCTCCCCAGGCTTCTGCCACACAGAGGGCACAGGTGATGGGAAGACACAAATAAATGAAGTTGGATATGACAAAGGAGAAATGAGGAATGATCCCTCAGAAATGCAAAGGACCACAGAGCCCGTGAGGAACAACTGTACATCAGCAAGCTGGAAACCGAGAAGCAGTGGACAAACCTAGACTCACATCTATCACTGCCAAGCCTCAGAGACGTGGGAAGGGAGCCAAGCAATGGCCAGCAGCAGACTCCCAGCCAGAAGCCAAGGGCCCGAGTGGTCACTGCAGAAGGCTCCAGGACCCTGAAGGACCAGCCAACACCCACTCTTCTCCAACTGCCCCAAGAGAAGTGCTGGGGTCTGGGTGTGCTTTGCCCACAAAGGTGCATGTGTTGAAAGCTCGGTCCCCAGTATGGGGGTGTGAGAGTGTCAGGGCTGGGATGTGAGCGTCCCCCAAAGCTCTCGTGAGACACTGCAGGAAGGTTCGAGGACGGGTGGTGGGTTGAAGAGTCTGAACCCATCAGTGAGTGAACCCCTGAGGGACTGGCTGAGGGGTAACTGGGGGCAGGTGGCCATGGCTCACAGGAGTGCTGCCTTGGGGCGTGGATTTGGGTATATATTTTGTTTCTGAAGTGTGGAGTCTCTCCCTGGCTCTGCTTCCTGATCACCCTGGGAGCCGCTTCCCTGTGCCCCCCTCTCCCACCATGATGTCTGGCCTCACCTGAAGACCTGAGGAATGGAGCCGGCCTTCTGTGGACTAGGACCTCTGAAACAGTGGCCCCAAGTAAACCCTTCCTCCTCTGTAATCGTGCTGGTCAGATCATTCAGTCACAGCAGCTAAAAGCTGACGAAGACAGCGGCTTACAAATATTTCATACAAATCCTCGATGTAGCTCTCTACACGTATTGTGAAAATACACAAATGCCTTAATTTTATGGCATGAACCAGGAGTAGCTTAGGACAATCTGGGATATACAAATTTCCAATGCTCTTTCTCACCTAGACTGGAGCTGGACTCTCAGGACAGGTGGACACTGACATGAGCAGGAACAGAGCCCAGGTTGTCCCTCTCTGTGACCCTGCAATCCAGCCACAGGGCTGGAATCCCAGGCAGGTGAAGCTGCCTCTCCCTGCACCAGGGGTCCTGGGTTCTCAGGCTCAGAGGTCCCTTACAGCAAGATGGGGGTCAGAGTGTTCCTGGACACAGTGTGTCTTCAGGGTCCTGAGGCCAGAGGCAGAGCCAACCTGCAGCTCCCACAGTCCATGCAGAGCTGACCACCCTCCCTCCTGCGGACTTTGCCAAGGGAGCCGCCCTGCACAGCTGCAGGAGGAGTGGGCGTCTCCAACCTTTGGAGCCCTGGGTGTGGGGAGGGGGTGTCACAGAGCCTCACTCTGAGGGATACATAACTTGAATACATCAAAGTTCACTCTGAATATACACTTTCCCTGGATTTTTCCTCGGATTATAGGTTTCTGTCAGCATTTCTCAGCATGGACATGTGGGTGAGATAATTTTTTGCTGTGGGTGCTGTGCTGTGATGGCTGGAGGTTTGGCAGCCTCAATGGTCTCTAAGAACCAAATGCCATAACATATGAGAACAACAGCTGCCTCCAGACTTTGTCAAAGTTGCCATGGGTGGAGGGTTCTGGCACCGTGTGGGCTCCAGCAGGAAGTGTGTGCTATGACCTGATCTCCCACACAGACACAGCGTGGAAATGGAGAGGACTCATGGGAGGAGACAGGGTGCCCACCTGGCATCAAAGTTCATAAAGTTCAGCTGGGCGCACTGTAACTTGCCTCTCACCCAGGTCCTCAGGAGGCTGAGGCAGGAGGATCACAAATCCAAGGACAGCCTGGGCCTCTTGGGGACCTGTCTCGCAGTAAGATGGAAACAGGGCCATGATGCAGCTCAGCGGTAGAGCCTCCGGGTCCTTCCCCTGTACAGAAAAGCAGTTTATAAAGTTCACACTAAACTCACTCTGCAGGAAACGACATAGACGAAAATGATCTTCATCAGCAAATATTGTGAGTGGCCTGTGCTCAGAGAGGGAGATCCCACATGACTGAGCCAGGGAAAGGGAAGCTTCTGAGGGTCTGCACAGGAGAGCTCCGCATCCTCCATGGAGCTGGTTTCAGGCAGGGGCTGGCTGGAAAGAACCTCAGGGGCAGAGCTGAACTCTTCTCTCCTCCCTCTGCCCTGCTCCAGGGTGACCCTGAGCTCCCTGTGTGCTGAGCGCCCCCTGCTGGCCCTGGGCTCCCTGCAGGGAGGTTTGTGTCAGGGCTCACACTGAGGTCCCCTCACTGTGTCTCTGGCACAGTAATAGGTGGCCGTGTCCTGGGTGGTCAGGGAGCTCAGCTGCAGGGAGAAGTGGTTCTTGGACGTGTCTCTGGAGATGGACACTCGGTTCTTGAGGGATGGGCTGTAGTTAGTGCCACCACCACTATTTATGTACCCTATCCACTCCAGCCCCTTGCCTGGGGGCTGACGGATCCAGTGCCAGCAGTAACCACTAGAGATGGAGTAACCAGACACAGTAAAGGTGAGGGACAGGGTCTGCGAGGGCTTCACCAGGCCAGGTCCTGACTCCTGCAGCTGCACCTGACCCAGGACACCTGGGGACAAGGAGAGGGAGACCCTGTCAGTCACCTCAGTCACAACCTCCCCATGGACCCAGCTCTGACACTAGGGACACTCCCCTTGGGGAGCTGTGACCAGGCACAGGAGAAGACCCAGGAGCCTCATCCTCTAGACCACACCTGCCTTCCCAGAGAGCTCACCCTGTGTGAGCAGAGAGCTGTGAGCTCCCACAGCCCAGAGGGCATTTGAACCCAGAGCAGGAGGAGGAATTTGCATGTGGCTGAGGCTCTTCTTATATCTGGAGAGGCTGAGGCCAGGGTGCCCAGTCCTTAGTGCTCCTGAGATGTGTCCCTCTCTTGATCCCATGTGGAGCTTTACCTGTGACAGGAGAGCAGTTGGTTTAGGGGAGCTGGAAGGCTGTCAGAGGAGGAGCCCACCTTCCTGACCCAGCACTGCCTCCTCCAGTCCTGGCTTCCTGGATCTGGGAGAGTTCTCAAAGAGGCAGGAAACTTGTCTATCATGCAAGCAAGATTTTTGTGCTGACGACTGAGGAGAGGAGGGAGCAGTTTCTCAGGATGGGAAGGACTTCCTGCTGTGTGCCCACTGCCCTGCCCTCCACCCTCTGACCCGCTTGTCATCATTGTTCAGCCAATGCCTGTGGGCAGCAGTGGCTGGAATCTGCCCTGAGGTCTTCCTCTCATCTGTCCTGCCCTCTGGTCTCCACCATGAGCGGACAGCATGGGAGGGGCTGGGCCAGGGTGAGGGTCCTGGGAGCAGAGGCAACTCTCACCTGCAGCCTGAGGCTGAGAGCCACTGGGTCCACCAAGAGCAGCAGAGCCAGGCTGACAGCAGACAGGGAGGGCATGCAGGGCAGGCTGGGTGAGGAGGGAGGCCCAGGGCTCCTTCCTTGAGCAGCATCACTGCAGTGAGGACTGCCCTGCCCACAGCACCATCATTTGGAGGACACAGTGGACACTCTCCTAGGTCAGGGTATTCACTGAGAGGACAAGTGTAGGTGCTGATTTCCTGATGAGGATTCAGGATTGATCTCCTGCCTAACTGAGTGCACACAACCTACTAATGAGACATGTAGGCACCTGTCCTTATTCACTGTGGTGTTGACCATGACCTCAGTGCAAACCCTGTACCTGCAGACACCCCCCTCCTGGTTCTGGGGAGGCTCAGGGAAGACTTTGCTGGCCTCCATGTTTCCACCAACTGCAAATCCATGTGTGACCTGTGGGTGAGGTTTCCAGGTCCTAGAAAATCATCTCTTTTAAATCCTATTTCTCCAGGCATTCCTAATGAGAGGCATTTTCAGATGACCCCACCTCCTGCCCTGAGAATCCTGGATCCCACTCTGTGGCAGTCTTCCCCACCTCACCTATGCCAAGTAAGACCCAGTGGGCTCCAGCAGCCAGGGCTTCACCTTGCTCTCACCATTCACCACAGTTTGTTGGTAAGACTCATAAGAAGGTGCTGGACTCATGGTGTGGTCGTGAGTAAACCTCATAAACATGTGTCCGTGCTTAGACAGCTCTTGGCCACTTGACCAAGGTCTGGAGAAGTGCCACCTGGAAGAGGGAAGGTTCCTCTGGTTCACGATTTCAGAGATTTGAGGGATTGGGGTCCAAGTAGTCAGCCCTGATGCAGGTGAGGAGGACATGATGGCAGAAGGCTGGGGAACAGGAAAGAACTCAAGACTTGGTCACCAGGCAGCAGGGGAGCTCTGCTCATCAGGGACAAAGTGTGAACCCAAAGCCACACCCAGTGATCCACCCTCTCCTGCCTCACCCCACCTGCTTAAAGTTGCTGCAAGTCAATCCATGTCTGTGGATTAATCCACTTTGGGTAGAGCTCTCATAATCTAGTGCTCTGATCTCTGAATCTTCTTGCATTGTCTCACAATGAGATTTTGGGGCACCTTTTATATAAACAATAGCAATCAATTCTTGTTTCTGATAATCCTTCCACTTGATCAGTTTCAAGGGTGTTCAATCCCCTGATTTCATATTGACATGAAGATTCCATGAGCACAGTCCACAGATTTGAAAAGGGTCCTTGCATGGCAGGGAGAGGCTGGTCCAGGCTGCTGCTGTCCATCACCAGCACTGCTATGCCAAGCCTGGGTCTGCATGTGGAGCCTGCAGGAGGCACTTCACATTTCCACACAGAGGGCACAGAGGATGGGAAGCTGTCATGGCAGGACCCTGCTGATGTGTCGGATGAGAGGAGAATTAGAAATGAGCATGAGGACTGTGGAAAGTGAACATGGACGTGTCCTGCAGGGAATGCCAGGCCTGAGAGAAAAGCATCAGTGCTCCCCATGGACATTCACTGCAGAACAGAGCCAGCAGCAGCCACAGCAGCCAGGTCTCCTGCACCAGCTCCTGGGTCTGTGCAGCCTGCAGACAAGCCCTGGGCTCTGATGGTGGGAGGTCTGTGTCCTCCCATCATTTGAATTTCCATGCTCCTTACAATTCTCCCTGCCCTGTGCAGGGTCAGGTGGTCACCCTGCAGTACTGGGGGTCTCTTCATAGACACAGGTTCGTGGCAGGAATCTCGAGGAGCAGAGCTGTGGAGGTGGGACACAGGGAAAGCAAAGTTCTGGAGTTGATGCAGGGAGCTTTTGGCCTCTCTCTTGATGAGTGCTCTCATCTGCTCCTCAGGGTCCTGCAGTTGTGACTGTCATGTGCAGAGCTGAGAGTGTGTGCTTGCACATGAGTGTGCGGTTTTGTGTGTTATTGTGCAATGTGTCCCTGAAATGCTCTTGGTCTTTGTGAGTTTTCTCATTCACTTCCAGCTAGAAAGGTAAAAATTGAACGTTTCATGATTCTAAGGTGCTGGTTGAGGAATTTCACTATAAGTTAGTGGACCTTTAGGATTTTAACTTTGTGAACTTTAGACATGATGATATTTTTGGAAATTTATTTTGGAACCATGGAATTCATACTATGTGATGAACTCCTTTCAACCACATTCAGTTACATATTATTCTTTGAAATCAGAAACAAATATGGTTGGCCCAGAATCGTAATTGTAGAGAACGTTTCTAAAAAATGTGTGTAACTTCTACAGAAAAAATCAAAATCTATCAGGAAACAGTTCCAGGGAGTCAATCAGCAAGTCCTTTGTCTTGAGCGTCCCCTGCTGGCCTGAATTTCCTGCATAGATGATTGGTGATTCTGAAGGGCCTTTGGCTGTTCGGGGCCGGTGGATCCCTTAGGACACGGAGACTCATGGAATTTATGCCAATCAAATGGACATGACATGCAAGGGTATTGACAGACCCCAGGCTCTTCCTCCCTTTCTTTTGATTCCTAGCAAAGAAGTGAGAGGTTTCCCCTACAGTGGGCTCTCTTTATTGGCAACTGGAACACCCAGAAAATGAGTAAATTCAATGGGCTCACACTGAGGTTCCCTAACTGTGTCTCTGACATACTATTAGGTGTCCGTGTCCTTGGGTCTCAGGCTGCTCCTTTGCAGGTACAGCATGTCCTTGACTTTCTCCTTGGAGATGGTGAATCAGCCTTTCATTGAGTCAGCACAGATAATGGTACAAAAACTACCACTAATGTTGGAGACTCACTCCAGCCCCTTCCCTCGAGCCTGGCGGACCTAGTGCATCGTGTAGCTACTGAGGGTGAATCCAGAGGCTGCACAGGAGAGTCGCAGGGACCCCCCAGGCTGCACCAGGCCTCCCCCAGACTCCACCAGCTGCACCTCACACTGCACACCTGCAAACACAGAGGCAGCCTGGTCAGGACACTCACTCATCCACTCTTTCTCTCACTCCTGTCCACTCACACACTCAGGATCTCTGTTCTCCATTAATCACCGTTGAAATCAGCCACGAGGAAAACCCAGCTGAGCACACAGTCCATGGTGAGCAGCCTGTGTTGAGTCCTGACCACTGAGTGGGATGAGCTGGAGTCCAGGGCTGGGCTCCTGTGCAGAGCTGCAGGGTCAGGGTGGCTGGTTTTCATGAGCAGAGGGAGGCCCTATTTGCATGTCCTCCTGCTCTATAGCAGCTCTGGGTGGAGGCCCAGGCAGAGCAGCACTGAGAGCAGGTGGGAGTGTCATGGGCAGCCACGTTCCCTTAAGGCTGCTGCTCTGTCACCTCAGCATGTCCTTGTGGTCCCAGAATAGTGAGACAATTCACATCCTTGGACAGGTCACTTGGATTCCCCTAGGGCTGGTAGAGAGACTACCTGGCCTGTCAGGCTCGTCTCTGCCATGACCACGTGGGGGAGGAAAGGGTTAACTGGAGGATGTTGGAGGATTTTGTGATCCCAAGATACTTATCTACTCAATGACTACACAAGAGACATACTTCATTTATGAGAGGGGCGTGTGACAGGTCTGGCTATACCAGCTCTGGTCTCTTTACAACCACTGAGTCACTGAACATTCTTTTTTTATAATATGCAGGTCAAATGGAAGAAGGACAGGCAGGAGCTTCTTCTGTGATGGACAAGATAGGGTTGAGTCAGGGGAGCCATGCTCTTAGGGGGAAGTTTCAGAAGGAGCAGGGAAACACTCCCAGGCAGCACCACCTACTTCCCAGCAATTCCTAGAAGCCAGGCCTCTGTGTCTCGTGGCTCGACCTAATAAGATTCTGCTAAATAAGGAGGCTCCCCACACTGGCATGCTGAGTCCCCAGTGTGATCCCAGCCCCACTCCGGGCATACAGCCCAGTTGCCCCTCTCTGCCTCCTGTCTTCCTGCCTTGTGGTGACGCAGCCTCAGGAAGCCCTGGGCAGGAGCAGCACCTTGAGGTCTGCATCCTGGTCTCCAGAACCTGCTGCAGTGCAGCTCTCTCATTGCACATCATCAGCCTCTGGAGCTGCTCAGAGCCCCACAGACTGGATCAGCTCACACTGGAGCTGGTGACAGAGGTAGTCACACTAAGCAGCTAAGGATGCAGCCCTGGACTGGGAAAAGTGTCTGTGCCAGGTTGATCTGGGTGCTTGAATTGTCTCTCCAGCAGCAAACCTGGCAGCACCCATGTGGCTGACTCTGCAGGCACACAGGTGCCAATGCTGCCGAGGTGAGTCCTCTTCCATCTGTGTCCAGAGGAAGACCTGGGTGGCCCTGGGGCTCAGGCAGAGCTTTGTCACAGGTGCAGCACCTACAAAGAGACCCCTGGGCCATGGCTAGTGGAGCCTGGAAGCAAGGCCCACTATGGACCCACCCCTCTAGGTCTACCAGCTGCAGGGCCAGCTAGGAGAGCAGCAGGCAAGAGACTCCAACCTGTGCAGCACAGCCTGGGTGAGCAGAGACATGGGGTGGGACAGCCTGAGGACTGGGGTCAGGACCACTGTCCAGTGTGCACAGCAGGTGGGACCTGGAGGCCAAGGGGTGAGTCCTTAACTCAGGTCCCAGGAATGTTGAAGCACTATTCATAAACATCAGGTTGTCCCTTAGTGGTGATGTGGAAAATATGCTGTCCACAGAGGATGAATGAACCTTAGCCAAGGAGAATGGCGTCCTGTCCCTCCTGGCCATGGGCATGGACCTGGAGCACATGGCCCTAGCTGACCTAAGCCAAGCAGAGGGAGACCATCACCACACCAGCATCATGTGGGGAAGCTACTGCAACAGCCTCCTGGACAGAGAGAGATACCAGTGGCCCCTGGAGATGGGAAGGTGCAGGGAGGGTGAGAGTGGGGTGGGTGGTATGGACCACGTGCAGAGAGGGCCTTGTCCTGGTGCCTGCAGCTCACATGCACCTGTGGCCACAGCCAGGCTGTGGTTCACAGTGACTGCAGCCCAGCAGCTGGGGGCTCGCAACACCAGGGAGGGACAGGTGATGGACAGCTGGTGTGCATAGCCTGGTCCATCATGGCCCCCTCTCCCATGTGTCAGGGTGCTGTCCTCTGCCTCTCAAGGACTGGGTTTCAGTGTGACTATGAAGATACAGGTGGAATCACCAACTGTGTCTGATGGAGAGAGAGGCTGACATTCTTATTGACATTGATGATCACACACTATCTCCTGTGAAAGACAATACACAGCACGTCTTTGTTTATTTGGTTCCTTCAAATACATTCAACTTCCCAATCCTTAAATCTAACCTACTAACTATTTGCAGATACTGTTCTCAGAAAAGCACATTAAACAATCCCATATAGACTCCCTGATAATGAGGGACACTGTGCTCAGGGAGCATCATCTCAGCATCCACCAGGGATCAGGAAGGGGCTGAGTGAGGCCCCCAGAGCACGTCCTGAGGTTCATTGAGGCAAAGGGGACAGAAACCAAACCACTGGGGAAAGGGAGCCCCTGGGAAAATGCTTTTTGAAACCTAATGCAACATCCATTTTGTTCAATTAAATGCACACAAAATTTTGTAGAAGGTACTCTTCGCAGGCTCATAAACTTAAGACTTTCAAGACATTCAGCAGAGGAAATCAATGCATTTTTACTCTGTAAAAAGAAGAAAAAGAGTATATAAATGAAAAGATGATGGTTGGTACAGGAATTCAGATGATTAAGACAGGAAGTGACTTCTGTGCTTTGCATCTGTCCATCCACCTGTGAACATGAGGATGAGGCAGAGGAGGCAGGAACTGAACCACTGGGGAAAGTGAGCCCCTGGGACAATTCTGTCTTTGTTCAGGTGCAATATCCATGTTGTTCACTAAAATACCACAAGCTGTCTACGTTTGATTGTTATTCAGGTATTTCTCAGGCCATCAGAGGACTACAACACAGGAAAAACAGTTTCTTTATTCATTTAGTATGAATAAAAATAGAAAATGAAATGAAGAGATGATACCACATAGAAAAATTTCAGGAAGACAAGAGAGGCAGGAGGCAACTTCTCTGTTATAAAGGTATGTGTATGAGACTGTGAACGCGTGAAAGTGAACAACACAAACTTCATGATTATGTCACAAATAGAGAATAAAATAATAAAAGATATGAAACTGCACTCTCACTTGGTGACATGAAATTTTACATGGACTCAGTGTTGTAACTCTCAACACAGGTTGTGAAAACACATGGAGTGATTTAATTCTATGGTATGAACAAGGACCAGCTTAGGACACTCTGGGGTATACAAATTGCTGAAGCCCATCCTCCTCCAGACTGGAGCTGGACTCTCAGGACGGCTGGGCACTGATGTGAGCAGGAACAGAGCCCAGGGCGACCCTCTCTGTGACCCCCAATTCAGCCATATGCCTGGAAACTGAGGCAGGCTAAAGCTGACTCCCCAGCAGCCAGGGGTCCTGGGCTTCTCAGACTTGTGGTCACTTTGCAGCAACATGGGGATCAGTGTGGACCTGTGCACAGCATGTTGTCAGGGTCCCGAGGCCAGTGGCAGAGCCGACCTGCAGCTCCCACAGTCCATGCAGAGCTGACCTCCTTCACTCCTGGGACTTTACACAGGGAGACCTTTCTCTCCAAGACCTTGCTCAGGTCACCCCTGTCCACAGGCCATGCACAGCTGCAGGAGGAGTGGGTGTCTGCAATCTTTGGAGTCCTAGGTGTGGGGTTTGGGTGTCCAGAGCCTCATTATGATGGGTGGACAGCTTGCATACCCCTAAGCTCACTCTGAGCATACACATCTCTGTTTATTTCACCAGGTTTGGATTTTGCTGTCAACATTTCTTAGCTCAGTCTTTGGACAATTGGATCAGATAATTCCACTCTGAGGGTGTTGTGGTGTGATGGCAGGAGGTTTGGCAGCCTCAAAGTTCTCTAACTAGTACAACTCTAGGGCTATCCCTCCTTAACATGGGGAGCAAACCCTGCCTGCAGACCTTGTCAAAGGTCCCAGGAATGGAAGACTCTGGCACGTATAGGATCCAGGAAGAAGTGTGTACAGTAACCTGACAACGTCTCGAAGGACCATGGGTGGACTGGGAATAGAAAGGCGTCATGGGAAGGGGACAGAAACCCCCTGAGCATGGAGGGTAAGACCTGGCATCAGAAGTTCATAAAGTTCCCCTGAGCATGGTGAGCTCACCTGGAGCCCAGGTACTCAGGAGGCTGAGGCAGGAGGACAGCTTTCCAAGACCAGCCTGGGAATCTGGGGAGAAGCTGTGTCAAAATAAGATGCAATCAGGGCTGGGATGGGGCTCAGTGGAGGAGCACCTGGACTCAATCTCACTGCTGAAAACAAATGTTGGTAAAGTCCACTTTAAAGGCACTGTCAGGAAATATCATTGAAAAACAAAATCAAACCTTCACAAATGAAATTGTGGGGTCTGTGCTGACAGAATTGCAGACCAGCCTGAACTAGACAAGGAGAACCTTTCTGAGGGTCTGAGAGAGGAGAGATCTCGAATATCTCCATGGAAGGTGGTGTCAGGACAGGTGCTGGCTGGGGAGGAACCTCAGGAACCAGGTGAACTGCTCTCTCCTCCCTCAGCACCTGCTGCTGGGTGACCCTGAGCTCCCTGTGTGCTGAGCGCCCCCTGCTGGCCCTGGGCTCCCTGCAGGGAGGTTTGTGTGTTGGCTCAAACTGAGGTCCCCTCACTGAGTCTCTAGTACAGAAATAGGTGACCATGTCCTGGGTGGTCAGCTCAGCTGCAGGGAGAACTGGTTCTTGGTCGTGTCTCTGGAGATGGATGCTTGGCTCTTGAGGGATGGGCTCTAGTTAGTGCCACCACCACTACATATACGCTCTATCCACTCCAGCCCCTTCCCTGGGGGCTAACGGATTCAGCTCCAGCAGTAACCACTAGAGATGGAGTAACCAGACACAGTACAGGTGAGGGACAGGATCTGTGAGGGCTTCACCAGGCCAGGTCCTGACTCCTGCAGCTGCACCTGGCAAAAGACACCTGGGGACAAAGAGAGGGAGACCCTGTCAGTCATGTGATTTCTCAACCTCCCCATGGACTCAACTCTGGCACTGGGGACACTCACTGTGGGGAGCTGTGACCAGGCACAGGAGAAGACCCAGCAGCCTCATCTTCTAGACCACACCTGCCTTCCCAGAGAACTCAACCTGTATGAGCAGAGAGCTGTGAGCTCCCACAGCCCAGAGGGCATTTGAACCCAGAGCAGGAGGAGGAATTTGCATGTTGGTGAGGCTCTTCTTATATCTGGAGAGGCTGAGGCCACTGAGACAAGGACCTTAGTTCTCCTGAGATGTGTCCCTCTCTTGAACTCCTGTGGAGTTTTACCTGTGACAGGAGAGTAGTTGGTTTAAGGGGTGCTGGAAGGCTGTCAGAGTAGGAGCCCACCTTCCTGAGCACAGCACTGCCTCCCCCACTACTTCCTTCCTGAACCTTCGAGGGATCTCAGAATGATAGCAACTTGCCTATCATGCAAGATGCCCCAGGTTCAACTCCCAGCCCTGAAGGAAGAGCGCTCAATGGTGACTGATCAAAAGCACAGGGTTGAGGATGGTGTTCCCCATTTACAGGAAAAGAACACTCCCTTTTTTGTCATGAGTTGTTCTTCTTTCATTTCTGTGAAACTTGGGGGTTACACACCATGCAGGAAAGGAGGTAGAAGGGACCCATAAGAGGAGGGGCTATCTGCGGTGTGTCCATTGCCCTGTCCTCCACCCTGTGACCTGCTTGTCCTCCTGACTCTTCAGCCAATTCCTGTGGTCAGGAGTGGGCTGGAATTTGACCTGAGTTCTCCACTCATCTCTCCTGCCATCTGGTCTCCACCATAGGAGGACAGCATGCGTGTGTCTGGGACAGGTTGAGGGTCCTGGGAGCAGAGGCAGCTCTCACCTGCAGCCTGAGGCTGGGAGCCACTGGGTCCACCAAGAGCAGCAGAGCCAGGCTGACAGCAGACAGAGAGGGCATGCAGGTCAGGCTGGGGGAGGAGGGAGGCCCAGGTCTCCTTCCTTGAGTAGCTTCACTGCAGTGAGAACTGCCCTGGCCACAGCACCATCATTGGGAGGACACAGTGGACACTCTCCTTAGTCAGGGGGATTCACTGAGAGGACAAGTGTAGGTGTTGACCTCCTGATGAGGATTCAGGAACTGATCTCCTGCCTAACTGAGTGAACACAACCTACTAATGAGACATGTAGGCACCTGTCCTTATTCACTGTGGTGTTGATCATGACCTCACTGCAAACCCTGAACCTGCAGACACCCTCCTCCTGATCCTGGGGAGGCTCAGGGAAGACCTTGCTGGTCTCCATATTCCACCAACTGCAAATCCATGAGTGCCCTGTGGGTGAAGTCTCCAATTTCTAGAATGTCACCTGATTTAAAAGCTGGTCCTGCAGTCTAACCAAAGCAGAGACATTTTCAGATGATCCCACCTCCTGAATGTGGAAACCTGGATCCTCTATGTGACTCTTTCCCTTCCTCACTGGGCCAGGTGTGAGCTAGTGGCCTCCAGCGCCTGCTCTTCTTAAGTCCCTGATTAGGTCATGTGCCATGCACAGCCTTCACCTCAGTATCACTGTGACTGACTCCTGCATTTCTGTTTGGATCAAGATTTAATGGATTCAATATACTGTCTGTGTGCCCACAGCCCTGCCCTCTACCCTCTGCCCTTGCATGTGGGAAAACTTTAAGGATCATTGCAAAGAACACAGTCATAGTGCACAGAAAGTGTAGGGAGCGTGGCCCTCCCTTGCTACTCAAATAAACATTAGTACTCAGGATAAGACAGAAACAAGAGGACAGGGTGGAGGGATTCTCCTGGGCATGGGGATCTTGGAGGGTATTTCCTTACTAGGTAGTTCATGTCCATGGACAACTGAACAAATGTAACAGCTTGAAATTGAGTTTGACTTGGCTCAAGGGCTGAGGAGGTCTTGCTGTAGAATTCTGGACCAGAGCATGCTTCACATTCTTACTTCAAACAAAAATGTGGCTCCTCCTCTATCTGTACCACATAAGGAAGACTTAAATAATATTGAAAATTTCCCTCAACCTTACTCTTGTAGTCATCAAGGCTCAGAACTCAAGGTTGAATTTCAGAAAAATGTGAAACATCACAGGAACCTCAATCTGTATAGAAAGGCAAAACATTATTTACTGAAATTAAGATTGATAAAAATTAAGAAGCATAAATATATAGATTAGAGGAACTCCTGAGATGAAGAGAATCTACAATATACACTACAAAGTCTGCCCAGGACATTCTTCACCTTCTTCTCAGACTGAGATGTAGAGTTGATGAATCTCAACTTTACTGTTGATCCTAAGTTCTCTCCATAGGTTTTGATCTCCCTGCTAATTCTATGTACCCTAACTGGTTCTTAGGTCCTATTATTGTTCCTGAATCTACTTCTGCTCCTGAGTTACACCTGCAAGTCTTGACCTCACCTGTTGATCCAGGACTCAATGCTGGTCTTCAAATGTCTTGTTGGACCTCAGTTCCCCCTGCCTTCTGTACAACCCCCTTCAGGTCCCAGGTCACTGCAGGTCCTCAGCTCCACCTGCAGGCTGGTGAGTGACTGGACTCACACTGAGTTCCCTCACTGTTTGTCTTCTACTTGAATACACAGCTGTCTTCTCAGGTTTCTTGCTGGTGCATTGAGTATTAATGAATTGTGGCTCTTGGAATTGTCCCTGTTGATGCTGACTCTGGACCAATATAGGTCACAACTTCTGTAGGTTCAATTGATAAAGGGCACCTGGGAAAAAGTACTAGCAGTTGCTCAGGAACATCAAGGAACACTGAAGACTGACAGGGACTCAGGACCAGTTGTGTAATGATATCTGCTTCCACCACTATCTGTCCTTTACCCACTCCAGGCCCTTCCCTGGAGGCTGCAGAACCAGCTCACACCACAGTTGGGTAAAGAGAATCCAGACACAGCACAGGTGAGGGACAGGGTATATGAGGGCTTAATCTGGCCAGGCTGACTCCTGCAGCTGCACCATGGACAGGACACTGGAGGACAGGGACAATTATCTTTAGTCAGTCACACCAGAAGCTGGATGCTCCGTCCATCTCTTGAAATCCCTGGACTCTCACACATGGCAGGGAGGAGGGCAGACCCAGGACCTCCATGATGCAATGAACACCCCATGAGAAGAACCCAGGGCTGATCAGCCAGGGCTGGACTTTCAGTGTGACGCTGCACCTGCTTTGCTTGGGGGAGGCCTAGGACACAAGTGGGGAGCAGAAGGCAGGGACACCGTCCTCCACAGGAAGTGTGCTAACCTTGTGCTGGTCAGAGGCACTGGGAGGGAACCTCAGGATCCTCCCTGCTTCCTGCCTGGTCCTCCTCCTGCAGCCATTAGGAATGGGCAGGCCAATGTTCAGGGATTGGCAGCACCACACTTAGGGGTGTTTCCTGTAGGAGGGCACAGCCATGCAGAGGGAGGAGAAGCAGGTGGCACCCTCAGGGCCTTTGCTCTGCTCTGTGAAATCCAGGGGAGGGTTTGTGCTGCGGAAGGTCAGAGGGTGCCATGCGCCTTACTGGGGATGGAGAGGTGAGTTCAAGATACAGCTTGCTCCCACTCAGGCAGCTGTTGGCCTCCTGCCTTGAGTATCTTCCTAGCCTTGAATTCACCCTTGTCGGTGGTGCTCCTAGATCTGCAGGCCTTGCTGTCTCCAGGTCTCAAAGCATCTGGGTTCGTGAAATTTCTCTGGTTCCTACTGATTCAGTCTCATTGTGTTCCAGGTTAAGTCACATCAGGGTTTAGCTTGGCCCTCTGTGCAGACTGGGTCAGTGCTGGGTGAAATGGAGGCTCTGAGATTCCTCCCCCGCTTTTCACAGCAAACTCAGTGACTCATAATGCAACAGGTGTCTGGAGTCTGCACTGGAGATTCCCTTCCAGGTCTGAAGCCTGCCTGTGTCAATCATAACTGAGCTGAGACCAGAAGCAGGGCCATGAGGACAGGTGCAGAGCCTGTGGGTGCTGGGACAGCACATGTACCCTTCTCCCTGGCCTCCTGTGGAAATCACATGTACTGAGAGAGGAGGCCCTGCTCTGCAGTCCTGCAGCCCTGTGAGGACCCCACTCTCTGGCCCATGCTCAGCTCTGGGAACTGCACTGGTCAATAGGACAAATCTGCCTAGCTCCCTGTCCTCACCCAGCACAATATCATGTGCTCCCTGTCAGGAATTCAAGGCAGGATGATGACCATATGTGAGGGAATGTGAGTGGTGTTTTCTCTGTGATTTCCCAGGTGCTGTGTTAACAGATTTAGAAATGCAGGTTGTGATTTTTCCTGTAATATTGAACCAACACAGAGGAATCATGAACATGTTGAAATGCTTCACTTCAACCAGTGAGGACTATCCATATGGGGAGGTCTTAAATGAACTCAGCATGAGAAGCTGGAACAGTTGTTGGCAAAGCCTCAGCTAAGGTCACAGTGACAAACATTCTCCTACAGCCACAGTCTTCCTGAAAACCTGGGTTCCCTGCAGACAGGTAGGAGTAGGAGAGATGAGGCTCCTGGGAACTCCATAGTCCTGTGCAGGTTTATCCCCATCGGGTAATCACCAGGTTCTGAACTGTGCATGTACGAGTTTTTGATCAGGTGGGAGTCCACCATATGGCCCAGATATAGAGGCTGCTGGGTGCAAACTTCTGCACCCAGAGACCTTGAGGGTGTGTATGCAGGGATAGGTGGACCTGACTGTCCTCCTGTGCTGCAGGCTTGGACTACAGCAATGACCCATTGATGTTGGTCCCTCACTGTGAGCACTGCTGCTGCAGAGGTGCCTGCTGATCTCAGCCTCTGCTGCCTCCACACCTTTAGGTGGCTCCCTGTGCCTTGTCTGTCCTCATAGAAGTCAGTCTTTCTGGGTCCTCTCCTAGATCCTGTGACCACCTGGGAAGGTGTTGGCTTTCCTCACCTGCTCATCCTCGCTCACCTTCCCTGTCCTGAGGAAGCTGCTGTGCATGGCTCCTGCCACCTTAAGCCCAGGTACTTCCTCAAAGTATCAGGTGAGGCCCCTGCAGAGGCTGCTGAGGGCACTGAGCCAGGAGCACATTACTGTGTGGTGGACACTGCATGCAGGGCAGCTCTGCTCTGCTCAGCCTGTTGCTGTGAGAACCTGGCTGCTGTTCATTACTGTGGAGGGCAAGTGAGCTGCTCCTGTCCACTGTGGATCAAGTGACTCACTGCATAGTGCTGGTCACTTGCCTGTACTCATTTCTAACAACTGAGTGAGATGAGCTGGGCATCAAGGACTGGGCCCCTCTGCAGAGCTACAGGGTTAGGTGGGTTGGTTTTCATGAGCAGAGGGAGGCCCTGTTTGCATATCCTCCTGCTCTATAGCAGTTATGGGTGGAGGCCCAAGTAGAGCAGAAATGACAGCAGAGGGGAGGTTCATGGGCACAACTGTTACATAGTAGGACTCAGGAAACTAAAATTTCTTTTTTGTATATTTTCTTTCTTGCATATGTCATCCAATAAATTGTTTTACTCAAGAACAAAATTATGATAGAGTGATCACGGTCCCTTCAAGATGTGATTGTAAAATCACACAGAAGGAGAAGTGGTGGATCACTGTGTGCAACAGCTCATATCTGGCAGTGGCAGATGAGTATTGGGCTTCAGCATTCACCCTGGACATACTGCTCACCTGACTCTCCTCCAACTCCCAGGTGGACATGCTTGGTGACCTCCTCAGAGCCCATAGTGTGCATGAACTGAAACTTGGTGGGAGCTGGGATCACTCATGGTGGAGCAGACTGTGGGTGGGCCCTCTCTCAAGGGCACAGGGATGCCCTGGCCTCTGAACTCCTGACTGATGTCAGCCATGTGCAGGACAAGGAGGGGCAGAAAGAGCAGTGCAGGAAAGCTGGTGCTCTGAAGTTTGTCCAGGAGAGCAGCACATTTGTGGTGCTGCTCAGGAGCTGTAGCCAGGAGGGTGTGGCCAGCAGCTCCACAGAAAGCAGCCCAGGGCTTTGCACCCAGAGGATGGAAGATGGTTTTGGGATCCCAGGAATCAGCAAGTTCCAGCTTCACCAGCTCAGAGGCAGAGATGAAAATGTTGCAGATACCCAAGGCAGAGCATGTGGGAGAGAGCTCTGGGGTGCCTGGCCCTGGACTTCCCAGGGCATGGTTTCCCCTGTTCAACCAGCAAGGTGCTCAGAGGTTCCCAGTCATGGCTCAAGGGAGGCCAGGACCTGCTCCCTGCTGAGGCCGACCTTGACATCAGCCTCCCCATGCTGACTTTGCAGGCAGAGGGCAAGAGTGTCAGGGTCACACAGGTTCCACCAAAACTTGAAGGAAGGCCAGGGAGGCCAGATGGGGTGTCAGGGTCAGAGTCCTGCTGGCAGCCCTGGCAGGGTGATGCCTGGAGCTGAGAGATGAAGCAGGGCTGCTCTGGAGACCCAGGAGCAGAGGAGGCAGCAGTGAGCAGGGCTGGTCCAGGAAGCCGCAGGCTTCAGACCAAGCTTTCTACGAGGTAGGTCAGGGCTGTGTCCAGCTGGGCTGTGTGATGGGGCTGCTCTGACCCCTCACCCATCCCTTACTGCAGTGACCTTTAGGACAGACAGAGACACAGGTGTTCAGTGTATGTCCTGCTGGGCTCTAGTCCTTTTCAACAGGTCTGTGTCTTTTCTTTCACATGGGAATATTTGCTCCTGATCTAGAACATTGGGTAAGGAACTCCTGTTTGATATTTTAGGGCACAGAGGCCAGTTTTTCCTCAATTTTTTGGAGTCCTTGGACTGGACTTCTGAACTCTACTGGAGCATTTCCTTTAGGCACTGAAAGATCAGGACTGAATGTGCTCTGCATCATGAGAGGGAGTGAGATCTTTGTGTTCAGTGATAGAAGGATTATGATTGCATAATTGTCTGCCAAAATTCCACTTGTTAAGTGCATTATGAAGTCCCTATGGCTTTGGGGGAATGGTTGATCGCTTAGGACATGGGGACTCCTGGAATTTAGGTTAATCACTGTGGACATGCCATGAGAAGCGATTGCCAGACCCCAGTCTCTTCCTCCCTCCATTTTATTCCTAGTACAATGTGAGTGGTTTCTCACAGTGGGTTCTCTGTGTTGCAATGGGAACACCCAGGAAAGGCATTATGCAATGGACTCCTCTGCTCATGGATGGGAGCTTTCTCTATCATGAGCCAAAATTCATCTTCCTCTATGTGTATTAGTGATGTCAGTTATTTGCTTCAGGAATGCAAAGCTCATGAGCTAATTTTAGGTTATAATCTAGGAGAGAAGGTGGAGCCTGATGGACAGACTCCTACTGACCTCACTCCCCTGTCCACGAACAGAGCTGCGCTGTGACTGTGGAGGGAGAGGGTGGTTCAGGAGGGTGGAGGGGCTGTGTGGAGAGGCACAGGACATGACTGACACAGGAGCAGCTGGTCTGTTCTCACCCAGAGGGTGGTGATGGGCAGCATGCTCACCCGCACACCCAACAGAGCCTGCAGGAGGCATCCAGAAGGGTCTCCTCCCAGGAAGGAGTGTTGGGTGGTGAGTGAACTCCATGTTCCCACCTGACCAAGAGGCCATGTTCAGGCATCCAGGCCACTGCTCCTGCCTCCCCAAGATTTGCAGCTTGTTTTCCAAAACTACAATGACAGCTCAGGTGTGTTAGCCTTTGGTAGAATGGACTCCAGCATTCACAGTGCCTGGGGTCCACCCAGGTTTATAAAGTCTTTAATTACCACATTGAAATCCACAAGGAGAATGCTCACAGACACAGGATCCAAAAGTTAACTGAAGTTGGATATGGAACCTGAGAGAGAGAGATGCCAACAGAACTGCAGGAAATGGAAGAACCAGGGGCACAGGGAACATCAGAGTGCACCATGATTTGAAGCAGGTGCTGAGCAGTTTGCACACAGCCACCAAGACTCAGTCAGTGACTAGGTCCCTGGAAGTTACCTGAACAAATTCAAAGAGGAAACTTCAGAAGTCCAGTAGAGGAGAGCTGAGGAGAGGGACATGGCTGCCCTGCCTTCCCTAAGCAATGGGCTCCTACAGGAACTTGGACTCTGTGTGTGTGTGTGTATGTATATCTGAGGTACTTGGGAGGTTCTAATGCATGTGTGTTTCTGTGTGTGTGTGTGTTTGTGTGTGTATCTGACTTTCCTGGGAGGTCCTAAATTGTGTGTGTGAGGTTACTGAGAGGACCTACGTTGTGTGTGTGTGCATATGAAGACTCTGGGAGGTCCAAATGTGTTTTATTGGTGTGTGTGTGTGTGTGTGTGTGTGTATGTGACTGAGGTTCCTGGGAAGTCATTGTGTGTGTGTGTGTGTGTGTGTGTGTGTTGTGCAGTTTCCACATAGTCACCAAGAGTCAGTCAGTGACCATGTCCCTGGAAGTTTCCTGAACAAATTCAAAGACAAAACTTCAGAAGTCCAGGAGAGGAGAGCTGAGGAGAGGGACGTGGCTGCCCAACCCTCCCCTGAGCAACAGGCTCCTTCAGGAAGTTGGACCTGAGTCCAGTCAGGCTCCCTTCCCCTGCTTCCTCCAGGCAGAGGTCTGTACATGGTGGTGGGCTGATCCAGGGGAGCAGGACTGTTGGGTGGTCCAGCAGAAGGGTTGGAAGTTCTCAGACCACGAGGACAGGGACATGACTCCTTCATTCTTAATCAGAGGCACTTAGTCCTGCATGCAGCAGTCCCTCTGAATGACCAAATCACTAGACTGACTTTTGAATAACAATAATGGTGCTGATGCCTCCCTTCTCCAAGGACACTTCAGTTGTGGTAAATTGAGTTTCCTTTCAGTTTTACACAAGGAGTGTTTGCATTTCCAGGGAAATTCGTAAGAATGAGATTAAGAAAATAAGTAGTTACACATGCAGTAAACTTTAACAAAGGCTCTGTTTTACCTGGCACTGGGACATTTTCCAGGTCCTCTATATACATACATATAGACATATTATAGTGTTTCCTGACGTTACCTAAGCTTGAGAAAGACAAACCCCTACCAGCTTACAAAAAGTCTCTCTCTGCCCACTTTCTCATCTCTATCTGATGTGTGGTCCCATCCTGTTGCTCATGGCTCCCCAGGATCCCTGCTTGTCCTGAATTTCACCTCCTGGTCCTGAACTCTACCTGTTGGTCTTGATCTTCTGCTGCTGGTTCTGACCACTCTCCTTATCCTGAGTGTTCTATTGATCCTGAGCTCCACCCATGGGGCATGAGGTCCATGCTGATCTTGAGTTTCCTATGTTGGTGCTGATGCTATGTTTTTCCTTAGCTGTTCTGCAAGGAGGTTTGTGTCTGGGATCAGCCTGAAGTCCCCTCACTTTAAGTTCAGTATAGAAATGCACATTGGCCTTCTCAATGGTCACAGAGAGCAGTTGTAGTGAGAACTGGTTCTCGGACATGTCTGTGGAGAAGATGATTTAACTCTTCAGGAAGGGGTTACAAGTTGTACCTCCATTACTATCAATGGGCTCCATCCCCTGCAGCACCCTCCCCAAGGGTTGCAGATTCAGCTCTAATAGTTAACACTGGCTATAAATCTACACAGCTGAAGGACCTGGTCTGTGAGGGCTTCACCAGGCAAAGTCCCAGCTTCTGCAGCTGCACCTGGCACAGGAAACCTGGGACAAGGACTGGCAGACTCTGTCATTTATCTTCCGTCATAATCTCCCCATGGACCCAGCTCTGACGCTGGGGACACTCACCGTGCGGAGCTGTGACCAGGCACAGGAGAAGACCCAGCAGCCTCATCTTCTACACCACACCTGCCTTCCCAGAGAGCTCAGCCCTGTGTGAGCAGAGAGCTGTGAGCTCCCACAGCCATGAAGGCATTTGAACTCAGAGCAGGAGGAAGAATTTGCTTGTGCAATGAACCTCATATAGAAGGATGTAAGGGGTAGTGGCAGACACATTTCTCTGCTGGAAACAGATGACTGTTCCTCTTCTGCTTGCAGTCCACTTCCAAAGGGCCAGGGTGCCCTTATTCCAGGACATGTGGTTGGACTTTTCAGGGAGCAGGATGTGTTCACAAGTGAAAGACTCATTGGGAACATGGTGATCAGCATCACCTCCTAGAGATTATGGGGCTAATGGTTAATGGCTGTGCATGTGTGTGTAGTGATCACAGAAGGTCATGCTATGCATACGTATATCTAAGTCTAAAGTAGGGAATTATGATTCAATTACTTTTCCAGGCACCATAAGCACATGTGCACATGTTAAAGTTTGGGTTTTCAGAGATTGAGGCAGCATATAAATATTGCAATCTGTATAATCCAGAGTAACTTCCTTAGACTCAAGGTTTGTCATGTGATGGTAGTCCATGGGTAACTCATAGACTGAGATTCATGTTTCTTCATGTAAATTGTCCATGAATCTAGAAGTGTCAATGTCTACCTGGGAAGGGTTTGTCCACAAACTGCACACACTGTGATTTACAGTATTGCAGAAATTTTGCTCATATGGTGTTCATTTATAGCACTTTTGAAAGAGATGACAGGTCCCTTTTTCCTGTGGAAAGACCAGGTGCTGCAGCAGGATCTGGTCTTGGGGATGCTCCCCTTGGTGGAGAGCATTGAGGAGCAAGGGCCTTCTCAGAGATGGAAGAATTCATCTGTTGAAGGACAATCAGCTCAGGGATGTGGGTAACAGTTTCCTACATGTACCCTCCCAGTTGTCCCAGGTGGTGCACATCTTGTCCTCTACCTCATTTTTCTCATTCAGGGCACCATTTCCACTATGAACCTTCATTGTGGTTCAGTCCATCTGCACAGTCAAAGATTCTCAGAGGAAACAATTTCATCTGGACCTTGGGAGCTATTGACTTCATGTTAGCTCTCTGTAAATTGCCCACCTCAAGCTCATGTGGACCAAGGGTGCTGCCTGTGCCAAGTGTCAGGTATCTGTAAACCACATTGTGTGATGTGCCCTCCATGACCACGAGTCATTGGGGAGTGATCTCCTGAGCATGGTGGTTATAATCAGAGCCCAGGCCATCCTTCCTCACCACAAAGCCCGCAGGATGTGGATAGCACATATGACTTCCTATCATAAAAAGCAGAAATTGGGGATTGTAGCTGGAACTCTATGTGTGTCCTTGGTAGCAGGAAGTCTGAGGAATACGATATCATCTTCTACTCTAATGACACGGTTCCGTTTTGGACACTAAAATTTCACATATAATCTCTCATCACAGAGTCTGTAGTCACCTGCTCTGCTGTCACCCTATATTTCTGGTGGGCATTCGTCCTTTTTACTGGAACCACTTGATGTAGATGAAGTCTCCTGACTGGAATAGGTGTTGGAAATCAGTGGTCTCATGGGACTGGTTCTCTTGTAAGTTGAACCTATTGGGGAGACTTAACAACAGGTTGGCAGAGGAGCAGATTCTTGGTAAGGGTGGAGGACAAGCTGGGAAGCTTTAACACTTTAAACTTTTAGATGTCATTTGTCTACAACTTTCTGGACCCAAACTGGTCTTTATTTTTAATTTAATCCAATTACTTATCTACTTAGACTTTACTTTTAATTTTGTTATTGCCCCTCTATCTTTAGTGACTTCTTACTGCTGTAAGGAAAAAGGGTGATGACTGTTCTTGTGACTTCAATCTGAGATGGGGTGACATGTGGTGGGGCAAGCCATTTGGGGTCCCTCCTTAGAAATTGGGTATTTCTAGGGGTAGATGTCTGTTTCTATGAAAGAAACAAAAATACAGGCAGCACCCAGCAGATCTCAAGGGAGTTGCCCTTGTGGTTCCTGCTGGGCGCAAGTTATACATGAGAACACTGTAGAGCTCACAGGACCTTCTGTTTTCAAGATGTGGAACATCTCACCTGGGCCTGGCAAGAGAACCAAAACCAATTCTTACTGTCACCTTGAAGGAACTCAAGGCCCAGACTGAGGTTGTGGGGCCATAGAACTGGGAAATCCCAGGAGTCCTGGGGCAGCCCTACTGAGACAGGAATACCTGCTTCTTGCTTTCTGTCCAAAATATGCTCACATCATGGACTCTCCAAATTCACCTATACTCTCCATATTGGAGGGCTGTGGACTGTTTGCTTTTCTGACACACAGGTTGCTACCATCTGCTGGATTGTCCTGTCAGCCTGAGATCTTCCCTCTGCAGATCAATGACCAAGAGTGAAGCTCCCAAGCCTGAGTTAAGGTCAACTCTGGGAGGAGTGGTGAAGTTCCAGTCTGCAATCCCAAGAACACTGACCAGCTCCAGGTCCTGCCTTCTGCCAGTTTCTCTCTGTCAGATTTTCCTGGTACTTTGAGTAATTCCAACCTGGGGGGAATCTACTGGGTCTTGATGTGAAGTCTCCTGGTGGCAGATGAAGGAGGGATCCTGCTCCTGTGCTGAAGTACCATATCTGTACACTCCACCAGTATTAGCTAGAGTGAGACTCTTGTGCTGTTCAGCGGGGATAATTCTAACTCTACTGTGTAGACTGTTGGTGTGTGGTTTACAAATATTTCCTGAAACTGATTTTTTCAAAGTCATGTGGGTTGAAGATCCTTTTAAACTTGGACCACATGTCTTCTTCTGATCACAAATTCCCTTTTAATGACCTCTGCCTGCTGGTAATAATTTCCTGCTGCTACATTCCACATACACACCTTGATTTCCTTGGTCCCTCCTGTGCTGACCTGGTCACTCTCTGAACTTTGGTCACTCAGTAATTGCAGGAAGGTTTTCCCAAATTTGTGGGCAGTTCTGTCTTCATGCTTAAATGGAAGGTGGAGATTCTCATCATTGTGTTCCCACATTTCAGTTTTATTACATTTTGACAAATTGCTCATGTGGTTGGCTAGATGTGCATCTGACATGGAACCCACACATTTCTCCTTCAAGGAGCCAGGCTGGGCCTCCTCTGAGCACCCACTTCTCTCCTAGTCACAAGCCTCATCAGACTAGATCCCAGGGGATCCCTGGAGACAGGTTGGCACAGCTCCTGCACCAGGACTCAATGGTGGGGACTTGGGTGTGTCAGCATCTCATGGGTTATGCCCTCAGTGCCTCTAGGGACACAGTGTCTCTTCTTCACTGCAACAAAGTGGTGTCTGTCCTGCTGTCCTGATGGGCTCTGACTCCCAATTCCTGTCCTGCTCCTACCCAGCTGGTTAATGAAGTCACAACTGGTGGTGAATTGTGTTCTGCCCCTGTTTGGGTTTGAGTCGCTGTAACAGGTGACCTGTATATCTATGTGGCTAGGGGCCAACACCATGCATGACGCCCTTCATGACACAGAGCACAGCAGTGCACATGCCTGTGCAGCTCCCCAGGAACGTGTGGCAGAGAATTAAAGGAGGAACAGATTCCAGGGCCCTGATAATCAGGGGTAGAGAGGGAGCCACAGAAGTTGACAGGGAGACAGTTTATCCACATTGACCCATTGGGAGCCCAGGGAGAGGCAGAGCTCTGGTCAGCCTGAGCCCTCATGGAGGAGATACAAGACTGTGCCTTTTGTGCCCTCAGCACAGTCATAGGGACTGGGGCTGCAGGGTCCAGGCTGGTCATAGGGACCACCACGTAGTGGTGTAGTTGTCCTAGGAGTTTGAGAGCCAGCTCTTCAGGAATGGGTGAACCAAATACTGGCCAGTCACTGCATGGCCTTCCCTGGAGCTGATGGATCCAGGCCACTCCCATATTAGGAGAGCAGAGTGAGGACCCAGAGGAGTAGCTGGTCAGCCTGTGGGTCATAGTGGGTTCCTTCTGCCCAGGGACAGACACCTTCAAGCTAACCTGGGCCAGGTCCCTGTATGGGAACAAGGAGGTGGTTCTGGATGAGGACAGGAGCACCTTTCCATGAGTCCAGCCTGAGCAGAGCACTCCCAGGCAGGAGCTGTCCATAGCAGGAGTCTGCACAGAGCCAGGTGTCCCTCTGTGATCCCTGCAAGGAGAGGTTACAGAGGTCTCAGTCCACAGACAGTCTATGCCATTCCCCAGGCTCAAGGTGAGGTGGACATCATGGCAGAGGAGTGCGGGGAGGGAAGCAGCTCTGGACATCAACATGGCAGCCCACTGCTAAGTGAAATAAACCAATCTCTGATAAGTGGATGATGATACATAATAGGTATGGGGGTGGGAGGTGGGAGAAAATGGAGATTACATAAAAAATTATGTAAGGAAAATGATGGGGGGAGGAGGAAGAGGTATGAAAGATGGTGGAATGAGACAGACATCATTATCCAATGTACATATATGATTACAAGAATATTGTGAGTCTATATCATGCACAAACTTACAAACAAAAATTTGTACCCCATCTGTATACAATGAATCAAAATGCAGTCTGTGAAAATAAAATGTTACACACAATTATATTATAATAAAATTATACATGAAAACACACAAAAAACCAACAGTGGAAGCCCAGAGAGAGAGATTCCCTCACCACAGATGAATCAACTCCCACAGGCACACCCAGTGATCCACCTCCTCCAGCCACAGCCCATCTGCTCACAATGACCACCCAAGTCATCCATTAGAGGGGGATTAGGTGAAGGTTCTCTTACCAACCATCTCACCACAGAAGGTACTTGCCTTGTCTAACCATTGAGCTTATAGGGACCACATATCTTAACCCTAGATGATAGACATGCAAATTCATTGTATGAGTCCATTTTCCTAAGGTCAAAAGAAATGGGTACTTCTGATGAGCCCTACTTCCTCTCCCCTCTAACCCTGTATCTAAGTACAGTGCTGAGAAAGCCCTGGGGTACCTCTTCCTCTGGTGCTAGTTGACCTTAAACATCCCAGGTGGAATTTTCCCTGCTGACCCCTTATTCTGTAGGGGCTCAGCACCCTCCCTGGTTCCCTGAGGTCAGCTCAGTCCTGCTGCACCAACCCAGCTCTCATGGGGTGTCACTTTGGGGGACTCTAAGTGTCCCTCAATTCTCTTTGTGAGTGGAAGGAGTGGTTGAATTGAAATGGAGCAAATTAAAGTCCAGGCTGGAATAATTATGTGAAAACGAAACCAAACATCATGTTTACCTGTAATGCATAAAAATTGTATCCACTAAAGAAGAAAGTCTGAGGACTATTCCACAGCTGTAGGGCCAGAAACACCGCTCCTGAATCCTTGAGGAAGAGGTCACCATTGAGGGCCTGGGGCCACTTCCAAGTGTGCAGGATGACCTAGTAAGGAGGCAGACCCTTTCAACAGGAACAAGTCATTGGCATTCTGGGGATCAGGCTCGAGGACCCCATTACCTTTGGTCCTACTGACACATTGTTATAGATAGACCATGTGTGTCCTATGTCTGTCCCTCCATTTGAGTGTGGAGCAGATAAGTCCTGTTAAGTTTCCTTGAAGTTGTAGAAGTAACAGCAGCAAAGTGGTTCAGAAGGTTGAGGAGGAGAGAGACTAACCTCAGGATCCAGGAGGGAACTGAGTTGGACTCTCATGACTGTGGGGTCTGGAGTCTCCCAGATGTTGTCCTGATTACCCTGGTGAGGACTTCCATAGCAGAGGGCTGTCGGCCATGCTGGTCATGATGGTGGCTGTTTCCTGGGCCAGAGTCCAGCAGCACAGTGATAAAAGAATGTTGTAGTCACCCTCTCAGCAGTTCTAGGCACAGGGGTCATCAGTCTCCCTCCCTGGCTGTTCCTCAGCTCTATCCCCTCCTTCCCCAGGACTGCTGAGGTCAGTTTGAGTGCAGGATCACCTGGAGTCTCAGGCATCTGGGCAGCGAGGCTCCTGTTCTAAGGTGGCAGATCTGGTCTGTGGTGGGAAGATATTGGGAAGACAGGGATTCTGAGTGGGCTGGTTAAAGGGCCTTCTGCCCATCACTAGGGTTCAGCTGCTGTGATGACACAGTCTGTCCCACTGTAGAAACCTGGCCCTGGTCCTCAGCCCCACACTCTCCTTTAAGAAACATCAAAATGGAATTTCACATCAATGTGAATTTTCATCAATGACATTGGTCTGAAGACTTCTTTGCTGGATGTGTTTGTGTTTGGTTCTGGAAACAGGGTATTACTGGATTTATACAATGATACTTTCATTGTTCTCTTCTCCTGTTCATGAAGTAATCTGAGGAAATTAGTCTTAACTCTTCTTTTAGGTTTTTTGAGGATCAACTGAGAATCAGTCTGGTTCTGGGCTCTACTCTCTTGGAAGAACTTTAAATACTGCTGAACTTTATTGAATGATTATTTTCTTTCATAGTTCTATATTCTAGTGCTTCAATTTGTGGAGGTCACAAGCATTGATAGTTTTGTCAATATCTTCAAGTTTCTAGTTACTGGAAGCTGATTTGTCAATATACTTTCTAAGAATCTGGATGTCAGAGAAGTGTGTAGCAATACCTCTGCTTTCTCTCTCTCTTTTTTATCCTTTGTATTTTGTATTTTTTTTACTTCATGTAGTTTGTTCAAGGCTTTGCAATCATCATGTTGTTCTCTAGGAACCATCTGTGTTTTTTGATTTTTTGTATTGTGAATTGAAACTCTGGATAGAGCAATGAAGCAAGAGAAGGAAATTAAGTGGATACAGAGGAAAGTAGGAAGTATGAATATGTCTGCTTGCTGGTGATATAATCCAATGTCTAGTAGAACCAATATCTCCAACAGAATGCCTCTAGATAAAATAAAGAACTTCATCAATGTAGTCAAATACATCATGCATACACAAATAAACCACTTTCCTATATTTCTAAAATGCATTTGCTGAAAAGAAATCAGGAAACCTGTCCCATTCAAAATATCCATAAAAAGTACTTGGAAATAAATCAACCAAGGAAGTGAAAGAGCTCTATTATGGAAAAAAATGTACACCAGAGGGACTAATTGAAGAACTTAGAGATGAAAAGAACTCCCATGTTCTTGTGCAGATAGAGTTAATTTTATTAATTGGCAAAACCACTCAAAATGTTACACATATTCAATGAAATCACTAGCAAATTCAAAGACATTTTACATAAAAACAGAAAAAGGGTCTGAATATTTGTGTGGAGAAGTTACGAATTCACAATAGCTAAAGCAATCCTTAGCAAGAAGAGTCATGCTGAAGATATGATATTATCTGAACTTAAAGTAATTGACAGAGCTATAGTAACTAAAACAGCTTGGTCCTGGCACCAAAAAGACATCAAGTCCAATGGACTAGAATAGAACATACAGAGACAAATCAAAAAAGTGCAGTTATCTGGCACTTGACAAACGTTTCAAATTTTTTTGGAGAAAAGACAGCCTTTTCAACAGCTAGTACAAAGAAAACTCAATATCCATGTGTAAGATAATAAAATAGATCACTGCCTCTAACCCTACATAATATCAACTCAATGTGGATCAAAATCTAAGAATTAGACTGAAATCTCTGCAAATGCTAGAAGCAAATACAGTAACAATCGTCATGTGTAATGGCAGAGGAAAAGACTTCCTCAACCAGGTTATTAAAATCCACAAACAAAACCAGGAGTCAGTAAGGAGGACAGCATGCAATTAAAAATTCCACACAACAATGGAAACAGTGAAGAGTGTGAGGAAAGAGCCTTCAGAATGGGAGTTGCTTGCCACCTGCTTCCAGAGAGGGCATTGATTTCCAGAATATATGAAGAACCACTTCATGACAAGACCCAAATAACTCAATAAATAAATGGGAAAGAACTGAAAAGACACTTCTCAAGAGAAGTTACAGAGATAGAAAAATATAGGAAGCATGTCAATATTCCTAGCAGCCAGGAAATGCAAATTAGAACTACACTGAGTTTTCTTCCCACTCCATTTAGAAGGCCACCTTCAAGAAGATATATACTAATAAATGCTGGCAAGGATTTGGGAACGAAATATATAGATGTATTGTTGGTGGTACTCAAATTAGTGCTGACATTCTGAGAAGCAGAATGGAGATCAGGAATCGACTGCCCTATGACCCAGAATCCCACTGCTCAGAATTGATCACATGCAACCAAAATCAGCACACCATAGCAATATATCCACATCTGTGTTTACAGCAGTGTTTCTCACAAGAACTATATTGCAGAGTGTTCCCAGATGCCATCAACTGAAGAATGGATAAAGGAAAGGTGGTGTACATAGAAAATAGTTTCACTCAGTCACAGGGAAGATTGAAATTAGGTCATTTGCTGGTCAAAGAATGGAACTGGAGAAAGTCATGTTAAGTTTTATAAGGCAGATTCAGAGGGTGAACTGTCAAGTGCTTACTCAATGTTATGGTATGAAAGTGAGGTGTCCCCCAATACTTCACATGTGACAATGCTGGAAGGTTCAGAGGAGAAATGATTGACTTGTAAATGTCTTAACCCAATCAGTGAATGAATCTCTTATGGGATTAATTGAAGAGGTAGGGGGTGAATGGAGGAGATTGGAATTGGGGTGTGGTTTGGGATATATATCTGTATCTGTAGAGTGGTTTCTCTCTGTTTTCTGCAAGCTGCTTGCCTCAGCCACACTACTCTGCCATGATGTTCTGCCTCATCTCAAACTCCAAGGAGTGGAGCCTGTCTTCTGTGGACTAAGACTTCTGAAACCATGAGTCCTCAAATAATTCTTTCCTCCTAAATTTTTTCTAGTCAGATCCATTAGTCACAGCAGTGAAAAAAGCTACTAGAAGAGAAATGGGTACCAGGAGTAGGATCATTGCTGTTATTAACTTGACCATGTGGTTCAGAATCTTTTGCACTTTCCTGGAGTTGGTGGGAGGAAATATGAGATGCTTAGAAATACAATCTGGAAATGCTTTAGATTGATGTAAGCAGAGACTAATGGCCAATTTTGGTAGTAGCTCAGAAGAACAGAATGGCACCAGGACTGTGGTCAGTGAAGAGAGTGCTCATGAGGATTCAGAAATGGAGGAAACTATTGTAAGTTGAAGTGAAGACCATTTGTGTTTTGTTTGTTGAGAAATTGTCCACATTTTGCTCATGTCCAGAGGCTTCCTCGGAGGCTAATTTTAGAAGCAATGGACTTCTTACTCTGGCAGTAGCAATGGCTTGGCAGCACAGCATAGCATTGAGGAAGTGGCATGGATATTGCTGGCTGCATTTAGCCAAGTTTGTTGGAAAAAGCAGGTCAGAAAGCAGAGAAAAAATATTCTTAATAGGTGGACTTGAAAGGCAGGAGTAAAACTAGGATTAAGTAAGTTGCAGTTCTTAAAAACTTTGAGCCATGCCTGGACCATGCCTAGGAACAATGCTAAAGACCATTCTTGGAGATAATGCTAAAGACCATTCATGGAGATAATGCTAAGTACCATGCCTAGAGACAATGCTAAAGACCACGGCTAGAGACAATGCTAAAGACCATGCCTAGAGACAGTGACAAAGAAGGCTTGAGGGCATCTTAGGAGTTGGCACGACCACACCATCTCAAGCTCAAGGGAGTAATGGTGCAAATTCTCCTGAGAAGGGACCAGTGGGGCACCTTTCTTGAACAAGGGGGCCTAGGAAGTTTTTCCAGTGAGCTCAGCCACCCAGACCCTCAGAGGCTTCTGCAGCCAGGGTCCCTGGAGGCTTGGCTACTGCTCCAGATAGTGGCAGAACTTGGTGTTAAACATGTGGTGCTGGTTCTGCAGGAATGTAGGGTGCTGGAATTAGGGGGTCATGGAGGCTTCCACTGAGATTTTATAGGAAGGCCTGGGAGGCCAGGCAAGGTGCACAGGGTAGAGTCCCTGTGGTCATACCTTGTGAAGTCAAAGTGTGGAGATGTGAGAAGGAAGCCAAAGCTGTGATGCAAACTCCTGAGATTAAAAAAATGCCAGTAATGTGGGACACTGCCCTGAGAGCACAACAGGAATTGAGCAGAAACAAGCCAACAGGAAGCACTCTTGAGCTGCAAAACACAAGGTCAGGTAAGAGGGGTGGAGTTACACCCGACATTTGGAGAGAATATCAAGATACTATGCACCTCAAATACTGGACATTCAACTATAGGATATGTTTGCCCAGTTGGATTTCAGTAATGCTTTGATGCTATCCCTTCCCTTTATGGCCCTAATTTTGTAAATGGAAATGTTTACTCAGTACCTTTATGTGTTGGATCTTTTAAATTGCTTTTAATGTTACAGTTGCTCTCAAGGCTAGAATGCCTGAGATCCAGAGAAATCTGTGGACTTGAACTTTGAGCAATCTCAGCACTGCTGAAACTATGGGGCAACTTGAAAATGAACAAGATATGTTTTTCCTTGTATATGGTTGTGACTTCTGGGAGTCAGGGGAGAACATTATGGTTTGGATGCTAGGTGTCACGTGGATGTTCACAAGTGAGACAATGCAGGACAGTTCAGAGGAGAAGTGATTGGACTGTAAATGTCTTAACCCAATCAGTGAGTGAATCCCATGTGGGATTAACTGAAGTGGGATGCTGTGGCTGGAGGAAATTGGAATTAGGGCATGACTTTGGGGTATCTGTTTTGTATCTGGAGAGTGAAGACTCTCTGCTTCCAGATCACCATTATATGAGAAGCTTCCTCCTATCACCTATTCTGCCATGATGTTCAGCCTCATCTCAAAACTCAAGGAATAGAGCAGCCTTCTATGGATTAAGACCTCTGAAAACCTGAGGCCTCAAATAAACCTTTCCTCCTAAAATTTTTCTATTCAGATCCTTTTAGTCAGATCAGTGAAAAACTCTGACTAAAATACTCACAAATGAAATTCTAGACCAAAAAGAAAAACAGCTGACAGCAATCCCTGGGAACTAGAAGAGGAAACAGGAAGTAGATAAGGGTTTGAGGGTGAGGTTCAGGAACAGGAGACAGGAGGGAGGAGGATTGAAATTAACCAAGCTACACCATGTACCTGCAGGAGGTGCCACAGTGAATGTCTCTTATGTTCTCTAAAAGGCACTAAGGTAAAACAAGCACACAAATGAACAAAAGGCCCCAACTCCCCAACCAAACACCCACAAACACACAAAAGTTCGGTTGCAACAAGAAAGAGAGAATATTAAGGAGGAAGGGTAAACGGGAGGGAGAGGAAAATGGCAGGGATGGAAGTGGAGGAGGTCATACACCATGACTGTGCAGTTATGTCTATTGAAATGCTATATCACTTATGATTATGAGTCACTAATGAAAAAGTAAATATAAATTGAAAAACAAATTGATCTCTTCAGAGACGCTACCAATTAGTACAGAAAACATGTCCACAGAGCTCCCCTGGGAAGATGGTACATGGAGAGGGCCCAATGCAGCAATCAGCCCTCAACCCCTCTCAACTGCTCCTGGGTGACCCTGAGCTCCCTGTGTGCTGAGTGCCAGCTGCTGGCCCTGGGCACCCTGCAGGGAGGTTTGTGTCTCATCTCACACTGAGGTCCCTTCACTGTGTATCTGGCACAGTAATAGGTGGCTGTGTCCTTGGCTCTCAGACTGCTCATTTGCATGTACAGCATGTTCTTGGAGTTGTCTCTGGAGATGGTGAATCGGCTCTTCACAGGTCTGGGTAGTAGATGTTACAATTAACATCCTTGTTAATTGCTGCAACCCACTCCAGTCCTTTCCCTGGAGCCGAACAGACCCAATTCATTCCATAGCTAGTGATGGTGAATCCCGAGGCTGCACAAGAGGGTTCAAAGTCCCCCCAGGCTGCACCAGGCCTCGCCCAATCTCCACCAGCTGCACGTCACACTGCACATGTGCAAACACAGAGGAAGCCTGGTTAGGACTCTCACTCATCCACTCATCACTCATATACTCTTTCTCTCACTCCTGTCCACTCACACTCAGGATCTCTGTTCTCCATTAATCACCTCTGAAAACAGCCACATGGAAAAGCCAGCTGAGAACACAGTCCATGGTGAGCAGCCTGTGTTGATTCCTGACCACTGAATGAGATCAACTGCAGTCCAGGAATGGGTTCTTCTGCAGAACTACAGGGTCAGGGTGGGCTGGATTTCATGAGCAGAGGGAGACCTTATTTGTGTGTCCTCCTGCTATACAGCAACTCTGGGTGGAGACCCAGATACAGAAGCATTGAGAGCAGATGGGAGTGTCATGGGCAGTCATGTTCCCATAAGGCTGCTGCTCACTCACCTCAGCTTGTCCTTGTGGTCACGAATGGTGAGAACAATTGACATCCTTTTCCAGGCCACCTGGATTCCCCTAGGGCTGATAGAGTGATTACTTGTCCTCTCAGGGTCCTCTCTGCCATGTCCCTCATGGAGAAACAAAGGGTTTACTGCTGGAGGAGGATGTTGGAGGTTTTTGTATTTCCCAAAATACTTATCTACTCAATGACCACTGAGGAGACAATACTGTTTTTATGGGGGGTGGTTTGAAAGGTCTGGCCATATCAGGTCTGGCTTCTTTACAGCCACTGAGCTGCCTGACGATCCTTTACTTACAATATGCACATATAAGGGGGCAAGAACCAGCAGGAGCTCATTCTGTGATGTACAAGATGGGGATAAGTTAAGGGAGCCATCCTCATGGGGGGAAATTCTATTAGGAGACAGGGAACCACTTCCAAGCACTAGAACATACTCCCCAGCAATTCCTAGAATCCAGGCCTCTGTGTTCCTTCTAAATAAGGAGGGCTCCCACACTGGTATGCTGAGTCCCCAGTGTGATCCCAGCCCTGCTCCGGGCATCCAGCCCAGCTGCCCCTTTGCCTCCAGCCTTCCTGCCATGTGGTGGTGCATCCTCAGGAAGCCCTGGGCAGGAACAGCATCATCTTGATATCTGCATTCCTGGTCTCCAGAACCTGCTGCAGTACAGCTCTCTCATTGAACACCATCAGCCTCTGGAGCTGCTCAGAGCCCCACAGACTGCAGTCCACTCACACTGGTGCTGGTGACAGAGGTAGTCAAAGTAAACAACTAAGTATGCAGCCCTGGGACTGGGTAAAGTGTCTGTGCCAGGTTGATCTAGGTGCTGGAATAATCTCTCCAGTAGCAAACCAGGCAGCACCCATGTGGCTAATTCTGCAGGCACACAGGTGCCAATGCTGCCAAGGTGAGTTTTCTTCCACCTGTGTCCAGAGGAAGACCTGGGAGGTCCAGACATAGCTTTGTCACAGGTGTAGCACCTACAAAGTGGCCCTGGGACCATGGATAGTGGAGCCTGGAAGCAAGGTCCACTGTGGACCCACCCCTCTAGTTCTACCAGCTGCAGGGTCAGCTAGGAGAGTAGCAGGCAAGAGACTCCAACCTGTGAAACACAGCCTGGGGAGAGCAGAGACACGGGGTGGGACAACCTGAGGAGTGAGGACAGGACAATTGTCCAGTGTGCCCACCAGGTGGGACCTGGAGGCCAAGGGATGAGTTCTTAACTCAGGTCCCAGGAGTATTGAAGCAGAAAGCATGATCACCACATTTTCCCTTTGTGAGCATGTGGAAAATATGCTGTCCACAGGGGAGGAATGGACCTTAGCTAAAAAGAATGTCATGCTGTCCCTCCTGGCCATGGGCATGGACCTGGAGCACATGGACTTAGCTCACCTAAGTCAGGAAGAGGGAGACCATCATCACACCAGCATCATGTGGGGAAGCTACTGCATCAGCCTCCTGGACAGAGAGAGGACCAGTGGTCCCTGGAGATGGGAAGGTGCAGGGAGGTGAGGGTGGGGTGGGTGGTGAGGACCAGGTGCAGAGAGGGCCTTGTCCTGGTGCCCTGCAGCTCACATGCACCTGTGGCCACAACCAGCCTGTACTTCACAGTGACTGAAGCTCAGCAGCTGGGGGACTCCCAACACCAGGGAGGGACAGGAGGTGAAGGACAGGTGGTGTGCTCAGCCTAGGTCCATCATGGTGCTTTCACCCATGTGTCAGGGTGCTGTCCTCTGCCTCACAAGGATTTGGTTTCAGTGTAACTATGAAAATACAGATGGGATAATTAGCTGTGTGTCTGATGGAGAGTGAGGCTGACATTCTTGGTAATGTTGATGATCACACACCCTCACGTGTGAAAGACAGTGTATAACACATCTTTATTTGGTTCCTTCAAAAAACTCTACCCTCCAATTCTTAAATCTAATGTACTTAACTATTTGCAGATACTATCCTCAGAAGAGCACATTAAACCATCAAATACAGACTCCCTGCTAATGAGGGCCACTGTGTTCAGGGAGCATCATCCCAGCATCCACCAGGGATCAGGAAGGGTCTGAGTGAGGCCCCCAGGGTAAGTCCTGAGGTTTCATTGAGGCAAAATGGACAGAAACTGAACCTAGGAGAAAGGAAGCCCCTGGGAAAAAGCTTTTTTGAAATCTGATGCAACATCCATTTTTTTCAATTAAATGCACACAAAATTTTGTAGAAGGTACTCTTAGCAGGTTCATAAACTTAAAGACTTCCAAGACATTCAGCAGAAGAAATCAATGCATTTTTACTTTCTAGGAAGAAAAACAGAATATAAGTTGAGAAGACAATGGTAGATACAGGAATTCAAATGAATGAGAAAGGAAGCAACTTCTGTGCTTTGTGTCTGTCCATCCACCTCTGAACATGAGGATGAGGCAGAGGAGGCAGGAACTCAACCACTGGGGAAAGCGAGCTCTGGGACAATTCTGTCTTTGTTCAGTGGCAATATCCATCTTGCTTCGTAAATAACCACATGTTGTCTATATTTGTTTGTTATTCAGGCATTTCTCTGGTCATCAGAGGCCTACAACAAAGGAAAACCAGGTTTTTCATTTAACATGAAGAAAAAAGGTAAATGAATTGAAGAGACGATACCACACAGAAAAAATTCAGGAAGTCAAGGTAGGCAGGAAGCAACTTCTCTACTATAATGTTATGTTTATGTGACTGAGAAAACGTCAAAGTGAACAACATCAATTTACATAACTATAAGTCAAATTAGCAAATAAAATGATCAGAAATATGAAACTGCACTCTCAATTGGTCACATTAAAGTTTCCATGGACTCAATGCTGTAGCTCTCAACACAGATTATGAAAACACATGGAGTTATTTAATTGAATGGTATGAACCAGGATCAGCTTAGGACACACTGGGATATATAATTTGCTGAAGCTCATCCTCACCCAGACTGGAGCTAGACTCTTAGGACCACTGGGCACTGACATGAACAAGAACGCAGCCCAGGGCATCCCTATCTGTGACCCTGCAATCCAGCTGCAGGACTGGAAACTGAGGTAGGCTGAAGCTGCCTCTCCCCGGCCAGGGGTCCTGGGCTTCTCAGACTTGGGGTCACCTTGCAGTAACTTGGGCATCAGAGTGGTCCTGTGCACAGAGTGTGGTCAGGGTCCTGAAACCAGTGGCAGAGCCAACCTGCAGCTCCCAGAGTCCATGCAGAGCTGACTACCTTCACTCCTGGGACTTTACACAGGGACTTACAAGACCTTGATCAGGTCATCACTTTCCACAGGTCATGCACAGTTGCTGGATGAGTTGGTGTCTCCACGCTTTGGAGTCCTAAGTGTGGGGTGTGGGTGTCTAGTGCCTCATCATGAGGGGTAGACAGCTCACACACACCAAAGCTCACTCTGAGCATACACATGTCTGGTTATTTGACCATATTTAGGACTTGTGGTCAGCATTTATTGGCTCAGTCTTTGGACAATTGGATCATTTAATTCCACTCTGTGGGTGCTGTGCTGTGATGGCAGGAGGTTTGACAACCACCCTAGGGCTGTCCCACCTTAACATGGGGAACAAACACTGCCTGCAGACCTTGTCAACGGTCCCCAGGAGTGGAAGTCTCTGTCACAAGTAGGATCCAGGAAGAAGTGTGGATTTTGAACTGACAATGTCTGCAAAGACCCTGGGTGGACCGGGAATGGGAAGGAATCATGGGACAGGAATCCAATGAGCGTGGAGTGTTAAGACCTGGCATCAGAAGTTCATAAAGTTCCCCTGAGCATGGTGAGCTCACCTGAAACCCAGGTATTCAGTAGGTTGAGGCAGGAGGACAACTTTCCAAGACCAGCCTGAAAATCTGGGGAGAAACAGTGTCAAAATAAGATGCAATCAGGGCTGGGATGGGGCTCAGTGGAGGAGCACCTGTGACTCAATCTCACTGCTGAAAACAAACATTGGTAAAGTCCACTTAAAGGCACTGTCCAGGAAATGTCATTGAAAAACAAAATCAAACCTTCACATATGAAATTGTGTGGTCTGTGCTGACAGAATTTCGGACTATCCTGAAGTAGACAAGAAAAATCTTTCTGAGTGTTGCCACCTGCAGCAAGGAGACTGTGGGAAAGAATCGGAGGTGGACTGGGAATGAACAACTTCTTTATTTTTCTTTAGGGGTGCTTCCTTGCTTGCTTCCTTGCTTGCTTTTCTCCCCAGCAGATGCCTTGGTGCCAACACCAGCTCCGCATTCCAGGATGGTTAAGGCCTCTCTTTGCCTTGTGGGACAAGATACCAGTGGCGTTTTCCTCGGTCCAAGTGCAGGTCTTGTGGGCTGAAGTGCCGATCTCACATAGAGCGGCGCCGCCAGGAGCCCAATGCTCCCGCGTGCTCCCTCACTAGACACCTCACACGCCCGGTTTCTGGGTCCGCAGTGCAAGCGTAGCCAGGGCTGCGTGCACGTGTAAGGGTGGGGGAGGAGGCATGGTGCGCTAGCAGGCGGACGTGTCCACGTGCTGGCCTGTCCACCCACACGCGTGCACGTGCCCTCTTCTCCAAACAGCAGCAAGTATGTCTCTACATCTCCCCCTTTTTGTTTTAAAAGGTGAAGAAAACGTTAATGGATGCATAATAGCTATCACTACATCTGGATCCACTGTGCCTGTCTTAGTCATCCACATGCCTTACTGACATTCTTACCAATCATCGGATTACCAAGAAGCTTGATATTATTGTCTTGGCTCCTGTCTTAGGTTGATATGTCAGTCACATGAGACTTTCCTGTCTTTGACTACTAGCCATCCATTTGAGACAGCCAAGCACTGAGGAGAAGTTCCACTTTCTAATGCGGCAAGTGCGCATCATCTTGGTGTTTATCAATGACTGAGTGATCATTGACTTGTCCGACGAGTCTTGTCAGCACCCACACTGGAGAGGTTGCATCCTGTGGAAAGATACAAACAGATCCTTGCCCCCATATTAACACTGGGTCCAGACCCTTCCACATCTCTGTAAGGACATCTTTCCAGAAGGCTAGCGGTTTGTGTTGCTGATGAAGATACCAATGTCTGTCTCCAACACAATAACCCTCTGAATCTATAGTTAAAAAATTTAAAGTAAAATGATCTATAGCCAATCTATCTCTGGGGGTAACCCAATTTCCCCCTTTTTCTTTTAAAAGCATGAGCTTGAGCGTTTGATTAGCATGCTCCACTATGCCTTGGCCTTAATTACTTAAGGAATTCCTTAAGGAATTCTAGTTTTATGAGTGATTTGAAACTTAAGACAAAACTGAGTAAAAGATGATGAAGTATAATCAGGGCCATTATCTGTCTTAAGCATTTTAGAAATGCCCATAGCTACAAAAGCTTGTAAGCAATGAGAGATAACATCTTTAACTTTTTCTGCAGAATGGAGAGAAGCAAAAGTCAATCCTGAACATGTGTCAAGAGACACATGAATAAATTTTAGTTTACCAAAGCTGGGATCATGAGTAACATCCATTTGCCATAAATGATTGGGTAAAAGCCCTCTGGTATTGATGCCTACATGTGGAACTGGAGAATGAATAACACAAGATTGGCATCCCTTAACAATAGTCCTAGCTTGTTCTTTAGTTATTTTAAATCTACGTTGTGATGTCGTACTGTTAATATGAAATTGAGCATGAAATTGAGCAGCCTGTTCTACTGAAGAAAGTATGAAAATAGTTTTGAGTTGTAAGATCAGCTTTATGATTACCCTCATGTAGAGGACCAGGCAAATTGGTATGAGCTCTTATATGTCCAACAAACATAGGTTCTTTACGTTCCCATAAGAGCTTTTGTGTTTGAAGAAATAACCTAAAAGCTGGAGTATGAAGAGCTATAGGTCCAGCCAATTCTAATTGAGGAATTGCTTGAGCAATATAATCACTGCCTGTAAAAAAGATTTATGAGTTGTTCTTGAATTCTATAAGGGCTATGACCACAGCTTCCATTTCTACCAATTGAGCAGACTTATGAGAAGTAATATGAGTGATAGTATTTTGGCAAGTGACCACTGCAGAAGTACCATTAGAGGATTCATATGTAAAAATATTTAATGCTCTCGGAATAGGTTGTTTTTTAACTACCGAGGAAATATAACAGGATGGTTTAAACCAAAGGGTAATAAGGGAGATTTAGGAGTATGATTATCAAAATTTGCAGAAGTAGAGCATTTAGAAAGAGACTACATATCATTAGCACATACAATTTATTTTTGTTGGGCAGAATAAGGAGTTATAATGGCGGTAGGATGTATACCAAACACTCTAACTGCACTTTTTATCCCTTGAAGAATGAGTTGTGCCACCATAGAGGTATAAGGTTCAATTATATTTTTAGGAGAGGTGGATAAATGTATCCACATTAATGGTCCATCTTGCCAGAAAACACCTGTGGGCATATATTGAGAAGGAATTACTACAAATAGAAGTGGTTTTAAGAAATTAATTCTATCACACTGAGGACACTCAATAGCCCTTTCTACTCTACTTGAAGCTTTTCTAGCTTCATTAGTTAAAGATCTTGGAGAAGATGGATCAGGATCCCCATGGAGTATGTCAAATTAGAGCTTTATTTCTCCTGTGGAGAGGCCCAAAGTTGGCCGAAGCAATTAATATCCCCCAGTAGTTTTTGGAAGTCATTTAAAGTGGTCAATCGATCTTTACTGAGCTGGATATTTTCAGGTTTGATGAATGTGTCCATAATTTGAAAACCTAGATACAAGATAGGGGATCTAGTTTGTACTTTTGCTTCTGCTATGATCAACCCATGTTGTTTTAGGCTGATAGCCTTATCCCCAAATATCTCAAGGAGGCTCTGATGATCAGGATGAGCTAATAGAATGTCATCCATATAATGGAGACAGATGAGGTTTGGATACTTTTTTCTTATGGGTTGTAAAACTTGGTCTACAAAAATCTGACACATAGTTGGACTGTTTGCCATGCCTTGAGGCAAAACTTTCCAATAATATCTTTGATCTGGTCCTCATGATTAATAGAAGGAACTGTAAAACATTAAGTAAGGCTTCCTCTATAAACCATGGGCTCACTGTTGCTAAGGTTTGAACATATGACTTTACAGTAGATTCTTTTACTGCTGTACCTTACTCATTAATAAATCTTTTATGACTTTGGTCATCCCATTCTTTGAGATTTCCGACCCCATTATAAATTAGTTTCCTTCCCTCGTCCTATACCACTCTGGCCAGAAAGTCCCACAAGGTTCCTCAGTACTTACCCACTGTGCCAAGTCCCCGTATGGGCCACCACTTGTTGCCACCTGCAGCAACGAGACCACGGGAAAGTATTGGAGGTGGACAGGTAATGAACAACTTCTTTATTTTTCTTTAGGGGTGCTTCCTTGCTTGCTTCCTTGCTTGCTTCTCTTCCCAAGTACACGCCTTGGTGCCAAAACCAGCTCACCTTCCAGGATGGTTAAGGCCTCTCTTTGCCTTGTGGGACAAGATGCCAGTGGCATATTCCCGGTCCAAGTGCAGGTCTTGCGGCCTGAAGTGCCCATCTCGCATAGATCAGCGACCCCAGGAGCCGACGTTCCTGCGTGCTCCGTCATTGGAAGCCTCACACAAGCGGTTGCTGGGGCCGCAGTGCAAGCGCAGCGGGGCCACGTGTGCACGTAAGGGCAGGGGAAAAGGCGTGGCACTCCAGCAGGCGGGTGCGGTCCTCCCGCACATGCGCGTGCGTATGCGGCCTCCTCCCCAAACAGCTGCAAGCATGTCTCTACATCTGAGTGTTTGAGAGAGGAGAGAACTCAAATATCTCCATGGAATGTGGTGTCAGGACTGGTGCTGTCTGGGGAGGAACATCAGGAACCAAGGTGAACTGCTCTCTCCTCCTTGTGCACCTGCTCCTGGGTGATGCTGAGCTCCCTGTGTGCTGAGCGCCCCCTGCTGACCCTAGGGACCCTGCAGGGAGGTTTGTGACTGGGCTCACACTGAGGACCCCTCACTGTGTGTCTGGCACAGTAACAGGTGGTCTTGTCCTGGGTAGTCATGGAGCTCAGCTGCAGGGAGAACTGGTTCTTGGATGTGTCTCTGGAGATGGACGTTTGGCTCTTGAGGGATGGGTTGTAGTTAGTGCTACCACCACTACATATGAGCCCTATCCACTCCAGCCCCTTCCCTGGGGGCTAGTGGATCCACCTCCAGCAGTAATTACTAGAGATGGAGTAACCAGACACAGCACAGGTGAGGGTCAGTGTCTGTGAGGGCTTCACCAGGCCAGGTCCGAACTCCTGCAGCTGGACCTGGCACAGGACACCTGGGGACAAGGACAGGGAGACTCTGTCATTCACGTGCAGGCACAACATACACATGGACCCAGCTCTGACACTGGGTGCACTCACCTTGGGGAGCTGTGACCAGGCATAGGAGAAGACCCAGCAGCCTCATCTTCTAGACCACACCTGCCTTCCCAGAGAGCTCAGCCCTGTGTGAGCAGAGAGCTGTGAGCTCCCACAGCCAGAGGGCATTTGAACCCAGAGCAGGAGAAGGAATTTGCATGTGGCTGAGTCTCTTCATATATCTGGGGAGGCTGAGGCCAGGCTGCCCAGCTCCTTAGTGCTTTTGAGATGTGTCCCTCCCTTCCACCCAAGTGGAGCTTTATCTGTGGCAGGAGAGCAGTTGGTTTAGGGGGTGCTGAAAGGACGTCAGAGGAGGTTCCCACCTTCCTCATCCCAGCACTGACTCCCCAAGCCCTTCTAACTGTACCTGGGAGCATCTAAGAGTGTCAGGAACATGCCTAGCATGCAAGAAGCCCAGATTCAACTCCTAGCCCTGAAGGAAGTGCCCTCAATGGTGACTGAACAAGAGGACAGGGCTGAGGATGGTGTTCCATGTGTGCAGGAAAATTGCTCTCCATTTTTTCTCATGAATATTTCTTCCCTTATCTCTGTGAAATTTGGGGATTACAGACTGTACAGGATAGGAGGGAGCAGGGGATCATAAAAGGAGGGTCTACCTGCTGTGTGCCTACTGCCCTACCCTCCACCCTCTGACCCGCTTATCCTCCTGAGTGTTCAGCAAATGCCTGTGGACAGGAGTGGTCTGGAATCTGCCCTGAGATCTTCCACTCATCTGTTCTGCCCTCTGGTCTCCACCATGAGAGGACAGGATGGGTGAGTCAGGGCCAATGTGAGGGTCCTGGGAGCAGAGGCAGCTCTCACCTGCAGCCTGAGGCTGAGAGCCACTGGGTCCACCAAGAGCAGCAGAGCCAGGCTGACGCAGACATGGAGGGCATGCAGGGCAGGCTGGGTAAGGGAGGGATGCCCAAGGCTCCTTCCATATGCAGCATCACTGCAGTGAGAACTACCCTGCCAACAGCACCATCATTTGGAGGACACTGTGGACACTCTCCTTAGGGGGATTCTCTGAGAGGACAAGTGTAGGTGCTGATCTCCTGATGAGGATTTAGGAACTGATCTTCTGCCTATCTGTGTGAACACAACCTACTAATGAGACATAGAAGGCACCTGTCCTTATTCACTGTGGTGTTGACCATGACCTCACTGCAAACACTGAACCTGCAGACACCCTCCTCCTGGTCCTGGGGAGGCTCAGGGAAGATCTTGCAAGTCTCCATGTGTATACCAACTGCAAATCTATGTGTGCCCTGTGGTTGAAGTTAACAATTTCTCTAAACTCACCTGACTTAACAGCTGGTCCTGCAGGCTAAAAAATGCAGACATATTTTCAGATGATCCTACCTCCTGAATTTGGAAACCTGAACCCTCTATGAGACTCTTTCCCTTCCTCACCTGGGCTAGGTGTGAGCCAATGGACTCCAGTAGCCTGCTCTTCATAAGACCCTGTTTATGTAATGTGCCCATGCACAGCCTTCACCTCAGTCTCACAGATACTGACTCCTGAATTTCTGTTATGATCAGGATTTCATTGATCCAATATATTGTCTGTGTGCCCCAGCTCTGCTCTCCACCTTCTGACCTTGCATGTGGGAAACTTCTAAGGATCATTGCAAAGAACACAGTCACAGTGCCCAGACAGTGCAGGGAGCGTGTCCCTCCCTTTCTGCTCAAAAAAACATTAGTTCACAGGACAAGACTGAAACAAGAGGACAGGGTGGATGGATCCTCCTGGGCATGGGGATCTGGGAGGGAAGTTCCTTCCAGGCAGTTCATGTCCATGGACAACTGCACAAATACAACTACTTTGAACTTGAGTTTGAACTGGCTCAAGGGCTGAGGAATTCTTGCTGTGGAAGTCTGGACCAGGTCACACTTCACATTCTTTTGAATATTCCTGTGATCCTGCTTCAAACAAAGATGTGGCTCCCCTTCTATCTGCACCACATAAGAAGGAGTTACATAATTTTGAAAAGTTCCCTCAGCCTTACTGTTATAGTCATCAAGGTTCAGAACTCAAGATTGAATTTCAGATATATGTGAAGCATCACAGGAATCTGAATCTAGTATAGAAAAACAAAACTTTATTTTCTGAAATTAAGATTAATAAATTTAAGAAGCATAATTAGACAGAAGACTAGCGAATTTCCTGAGATGAAAATAGAAACCACAATATATAAAACAAAGTCTGCCCAGGACTTTCTTCACCTTCTCCTGGGGCTGAGATGTGAAGCTGATGGTCCTGAACTCCCTGCCGGTCCTATGTGCCCTGCTGGTCTTGAGGGCCCTGTACTGCTCCTGCCTGTTCCCTCCTCCTGAGCGTCCCTCCTGCATCTGAAGTTGCTGCTGATATTGAATTCTTCCTGCTGGTCCTGGATTCTTCCTTCTTTTCCTGATCCCCTGGTGGCCCTGAGGGATTGCTACTGCTCTTGAGCCTCTTGCTGGTCCTGAGCTCCCTCTGTTGATCCTAAGTGCTCTCCATAGTTCTTGATCTCACCGTTGATCCTACGTACCCATTACTGGTCCTTAAATCCTGTTAGTGGTCCTGAATCTACTTCTGCTCCTGAGCTGCACCTGCACATCTTGACCTCACTTGTTGATCCAGGACTCAATGCTTGTCTTCAAATTCCCTATTGGTCCTCAGCTCCTCCTGCCTCTTGGATATCCCCCTTCAGGTTCCAGGTCCCTTCAGGTCCTCACCTCCACCTGCAGGCTGGTGAGTGACTGGGCTCACACTGAGTTACCTCACTGTGTGTCTCCCACTTGAATACACAGCTGTATGCTCAGGTTTCTTGCTGGTGAGTTGAGTGTTAATAAATGTGGCTCTTGGAAGTGTCCCTGCTGATGCTGACTCTGGACCAATACAGGTCACAACTTCTGCAGGTGCAACTGACAAAGGGACCCTGGGAAAAAGTACCAGCATGTGCTCAGGAACATCAAGTACCACTGAACACTGACAGGGACCCAGGGCCAGCGGTGTAATGGTATCTGTTTCCACTACTATCTGTCCTTCTAACACTCTCCAGTCCCTTTACTGGAGTCTGGCAGATACAGAACACACAACAGCTAGGTAATGAGAATCCAGACACAGCACAGATGAGGGTCAGAGTCTATGAGGGCTTAACCTGGTCTTAACCTGACTCGTGCATCTCCACCATGTACAGGACACTAGGGAATAAGGTGCATCACCTCCAGTCACTCAACTAGAAGCTGCATGCCCCGTCCATCTCCTGATATCCCTGGATTCTCAGAAATGGCAGGCAGAAGGGCAGCCCCAGGACCTCCATCCTGCAATGAAAGTCCCATGAGTAGGACCCAAGGTTGCTCAGCTAAGATTGGGCTTTCAGCCTGAGACTGGGGCTGCTTTGCCTATGGGAGGCCTAGGATACAAGTGGGGAACACAGTGGCAGGGCAAAAGTGTTTACCAGTGTGCTGTCCTCTGCTGTTCAGAGGCAGTGGGAGGCAACCTCAGGGTCCTCCCTGCTTCCTGCTTGGTCCTCCTACTGCAGCCATCAGGAATGGGAATGTCAGTGTTCAGGGATTGGCCACACCACACTTATGGGTGTTTCCTGAAGGAGGGCACAGCTATGCACAGGGAGGAGAGCAGGTGGCATCCTCAGGTCCTTTTCTCTGTGCTGTGAACTCCAGGGGAGGTTTTGGGGTGAGGCAGGGCAGAGGGTGCCATGGGCCTTTCTTGGGATGGAGAGGCGAGAACAAAAGACAGCCTGTTCCCACTCAGGCAGCTGTTGGCCTCCTGCCTTAAATATCTTCCTATCCTTGACTTCACCCTTGACTGTGGTGCTCCTAGACCTCCAGATCTTGCTGTCTCTAGGTCTCAAAGCGTCTGCATTCCTGAAGAAACAATGGGTCTTTACCACTAAAAAAATTAAAAATAATTTTACAACCGTGCAATGAGTCCCTGAAAACCTCTGGAGAAAATAGTTAAAGAACTGCCTTTGTCTTCAACAGGCTGGTTAAATTCTAACGATGGTTTTGTTTATGTGTGATGGTGATGTAAAAGAATAAGATTTCACAACATTCCTTCCTTCCTACAAAGAATAAGTCACCCCTATAATAAACGTTGGTGCACAATGCCCTGTTCTGGAAAAAAAGAGCTACATAAGACAATGTAACTTATTCAGTAAAAAAACTTGGCCATGAGAACCACTGCGACTGCTGAGCTCCTGTAGCCCTTAACTCAGCAATTTAGATATTAACCAGATGGATCTTGTAGAGATGGTCACGTGAGATTACTTGTCTATCGCTTTAATCGCGAGAATAATAAGAATAGTCTTAAGTCACATAGAGTTTAGATATTAAGGAAATAAACATTGTATTAACTCATTGACATAGTTAGATCTCTGCGTCCTTGTGATTCAGTCTCAGTGTAACCCAGGTTAAGTCACATCAGGGCTCATCATGTCCCTCTGAGAAGGCTGGAGGTCAGCGCTGGGTGGACCATGGCCCTAGTGGACAGGAGTTCTGAGATTCCTCCCTGGCCCTGCCCAGCAGGATCAGGGCCTGATAATGCAACAGGTGTCTGGAGTCTGCACTGGAGATTCCCTTCCAGCTCTGCACCCTGACTGTGTCCAGCATAACTGAGATGAGACTAGGAGCAGGGCCATGAGGACAGGTGCAGAGCCTATGGGTGCTGGGGCAGACCATGCCCCATTTCCCTGGCCTCCTGTGGAAATCATATGTGCTGAGAGAGGAGGCCCTGCCCGGCAGCCCTGCAGCCCTCTGAGGACCCCACTCTCTGGCCCATGCTCAGCTCTGGGAACTGCACTGGTCCAGAGCACAAAGCAGCCCAGCTCCCTGTCCTCACCCAGCACAATGTCAAGTGTTCCTTGTCAGGAATTCAAGGCAGGATGATGACCATATGTGAGGGAATGTGAGTGGTGTTTTCTCTGTGCTTTCCCAGGGTGCTGTGTTAACAGATTTAGAAATGCAGGTTGCAATTTTTGCTGTAAACTTGAGCCAACACTGAGAGTAATTGTGAACATGGTGAAATGCTTCACATGAACCAGTGAGGACAATGTATACAACAAGGTTTTAAATGAACTCAGCATAAGAAGCTGGGGCAGTTGGTGGCAAAGCCATGGTTCCTGATATCCAGAGTGCTCCCTGCAGACACTTGGAAGCAGGAGAGCAGAGGCTCCTGGGAACTCCATAGTCCTGTGCAGGTTTGTCCCCAGCTGTTGATTTCCCAGGTCCTGAACAGTGCATGTAGGCGTTTATGAGCAGGTGAGAGTCCACCAGGAGGCCCAGCATGCAGAGGGTGCTGGACACAAATTCCAGCACCCAGGGCCCTGAGGGGTTTGTGTACAGGGTAAGGTGGACCTGACTGTCCTCCTGTGCTGCCAGCTTGGTCTATATCAATGGCCCATTGATGTGGGTCCCTCACTGTCAGCACTGCTACTGCAGAGGTGCCTGCTGAGCACAGCCTCTGCTGCCTCCACACCTTCAGGTGGCTCCCTGTGTCCTGTCTGTCCTCACAGGAGTCAAGCCTCCTGGGTCTTTTCCTAGATCCCATGCCCACCTGGACAGGTGATGGCTTTCTTCACCTGCTCATCCTCGCTCCCTTCTCCTGTTCTGAGGAAGCTACTGTGCATGTCTCCTGCCACCTTAAGCCACTTCCTCAGTCATCTGCTTCAGGTCCTGCAGAGCCTGCTGAGGGCCCTGAACCATGAGCACATTGCTGTGTGGTGGATGCTGCATGCAGGACAGCTCTGCTCTGCTCAGGCTATTGCTGTTCAGAGCCTGGTGATATCCATGGCTTTGGGGGATGAGTGTGCTGCTGCTGTCCACTGTGGAAGAAGGGGTGGACTCTATACATTGTGCTTCATTTGTCCATTCTCAGTACTGACCACTGAATGGGATGAGCTCGAGTCCAGGGCTGGGCTCCTGTGCAGAGCTGCAGGGTCAGGGTGGCTGGTTTTCATGAGCAGAGGGAGGCCCTATTTGCATAGTCCTCCTGCTACTATAGCAGCTCTCGGTGGAGGCCCAGGCAGAGCAGCACTGAGAGCAGATGGGAGTGTCATGGGCCAGAGCAGTGCACATAGTAGCTCTGAGGAAAGTGAAATTTCTTTTGCATATATTTTTTTCTTTTTTGCATATGTCATCCAATAAATTGTTGTAAATATGAACAAAATTATGATAGAGGAATCAGGGTCACCTTCAAGATGTGATTGTAAAATCACACAGAGGGACTACTGGTGGATCACTGTGTGCAACAGCTCATATCTGGTTAGTGGCAGGTGAGTATTTGGGTTTTTCTCTTATTCTGAACAGAATGCTCCCCTGACACTCCAGCACCCAGGTGGACACAAAAAGCCCATTGTGTGCATGACCCCACACTTGGTGGAGCTGGGCTCACTCATGCTGGAGCAGACTGTGGGTGGGGACTCTCAAGGGCACAGTGATGCCCTGGCCTGTGAACTCCTGACTGCTGTCAGTCATGTGCAGGACAGGGAGGGGCAGAAAGAGCAGTGCAGGAGAGCTGGTGCTCTGCAGTTTGTCCAGGAGAGCAACCCTTTTGTGGTGCTGCCCAGGAGCTGTAGCCAGGAGGGTGTGGCCAGCAGCTCCACAGAGGGCAGCCCAGGGCTTTGCACCCAGAGGATGGAAGGTGGTCTTGGGATCCCAGGAATCAGCAAGGCCCAGCTTCACCAGCTCAGAGGCAGAGATGAAAATGTAGTAGACACCCAAGGCAGAGCATGTGGGAGAGAGCCCTAGGGAGCCTGACCCTGGCACTGCCCAGGCATGGTTTCCCCTGTTCAACCACCGAGGTGCTCAGAGGTCCCCAGTCATGGCTCAAGGGAGGCCAGGATTTTCTCCCTGCTGAGGCCACCTTGTCATCAGCCTCCCCATGCTGGCTTTGCAGGCAGAAGGCAAGAGGGTCAGGGTCACACAGGTTCCACTAGGATTTGAAGGAAGTTCAGGGAGGTCAGATGGGGTGTCAGGGGTCAGAGTCCTGCTGGCAGCCCTGGCAGGGTGATGCCTGGAGCTGAGAGATGAAGCAGGGCTGCTGTGGAGACCCAGGAGCAGAGGACCAGCAGTGAGCAGGGCTGGCCCAGGAAGCCGCAGACCTCAGACCAGGCTCCCTAAGAGGGAGGACAGGGGTTGTGTCCAGGTGGGATGGGTGGAGGGCTGCTCTGACCCCACCCATCCCTCACTGCAGTGACCTTGAGGACAGACATGGACACAAGGGTTTAGTGTATGTCCTGCTGGGCTCTAGTCCTTTTCAACAGGTCTGTGTCTTTTCCTTTTCAAATGGGAATATTTGCTCCTTCTCTAGAATATTGGGGTAAGGAACTCCTGTTTGATTTTTAAGGCACACAAGCCAGTTTTCCCTCAATCTTTTGGAGTCTTGGACTGGACTTCTGAGTTCTGCTAGAGCATTTCCTTTAGGCGCTGAAAGATTAGGACTGAATGTGTTCTGCATCATGAGAGGGAGTGAGATCTTTGTGCTCAGTGATAGAAGGATTATGACTGCATAATTGTCTGCCAAAATTCCATTTGGTAAGAGCATTCTGCAGCCCCTGGGGCTTTTGGGGAATGGCTGCATCCTTAGGACATGGGGACTCCTGGAATTTATTTTAATCACTGTGGACATGCCATGCAAGGGTATGGTCAGACCCCAGTCTCTTCCTCCCTCCCATTTGATTTCTAATAAAATGTGAGTGGTTTCCCACAGTAGGGTTCTCTGTTTGCATGTGGAACACCCAGGAAAGGCATTTATGCAATGGACTCCTCTGCTCATGGATGGGAGCTTTCACTATCATGAGCCAAAATTCATCTTCCTCTATGTGTATTATTGATCTCAGTTATTTGCTTCAGGGATGCAAAGCTCATGAACTAATTTTAGGTTATAATCTAGGAGAGAAGGCAGAGCCTGATTCTCCTGTCCATGTGAAAAGCTGGTCTCACAGAAGCAGAGCTGGACTGTGACTGTGGAGGGAGAGGGAGGTTCAGGAGGGTGGAGGGGCTGAGTGAAGAGGCACAGGACATGACTGACGTAGGAGCAGCTGGTCTGTTCTCACCCAGATGGTGGTGATGGGCAGCACGCTCACCTGCACACCCAACAGAGCCTACATGTGGCATCCCGAAAACTCTCCTCCCAGGAAGGAGAGTGCTGGGTGGTGGGTGAACTCCGTGTTCCCTGCTGACCAGCAGGCCATGCTCAGGCACCGAGGCCACTGCTCCTGCCTCCCCAAGATATGCAGCCAAATTCACAACCTAAAATGACAGCCTGGTGTGTTGACCATTGGTAGAGGAGGCTGCAGCATGCACAGGGCCTGGGGTCCACCCTGCACCTCAGAAGTTCACAAATTCCTTGATGCCCATGTTGAAATCCACAAGGAAAATGCCCACAGGTCCAGGATCCAGAAGCTAGCTGAAGCTGGAGATGGAACCTGAGAGAGGGAAGCAACAGAACTGCAGCAAAGGAAAGAACCAGGGGCACATGAACATGAGAGTTCACCCTGACTATGAAGCAGGTGCTGAGCAGTTTCCACACAGTCACCAAGAGTCAGTCAATGACCATTTCCCCAGAAGTTATCCTGAACAAATTCAAAGAGGAAACTTCAGAAGACCAGGAGAGGAGAGCTGAGGAGAGGGACACTGTTGCTCACAGCTCCCCTGAGCAATGGGCTCCTTCAGGACCTTGGACCCTGCGTCCCCTGCTTCCTCCAGTCACAGGGCTGTACATGGAGGTGGGCTGAGCCAGGGGAGCAGGATGGTTGGGTGGTCCAGCAGTAGGGTTAGAAGTTCTCAGACCACGAGGACAGGGACATGACCCCTTCATTCTTAATCAGACGCACTGAGTCCTGCATGCAGCAGAACCTCTCGATGACATGATTTCTGGGAAACCCATCATTCAAGAACTTATTCTTCTCAGCATTGGTAGCCATTGTTTGATCCATTTCCCTCTTTAATAAACTGATGCTTATTTCAACTGGTACAGTCTTTCCATCTTCAATGTGCTTTTCAGTGAGTCCACCATACTGTGAATCTGGGTTCTTCCTTTCATCACGGAGAAGTTCTCCCAGAGAGGTGTGTGTAGCCCTATTTTTCGAAGATGCGGGCGCACTGGGTCCCCTTGCCGGCGCCTGGGACGCCGAGTACAAACACGATCAGCGGCTTCATGAGGCTGGGAGGGTAGAGAAGTGCCCGGCGGGTCAGCAGCGCGAAGCTTGGGCCCAATACGTGCAGCCACCTGCAGCAGCAGCACCTCAGCATACACCGCGTCTCCCACAGCGCCCAGCAACGCGTGGGCAGGGCGAGGCCAGGCGGGGCGGAGACTGTGGAAAAAGGGGCGGGCGCAGTGGGCGCCTCGGCCCGGCCACGGTACTCAGTAAAGTTTAACAGAGGGTCTGTTCAGTACTTGGGGCTGGGAAAGTCTACAGATCCTCTACAGAAGATGCATTGTAGGGTCTCCAGAGCTTATGTAAGGTAGAGAAAGAGAGGAAACCCCACAGGCTGTCAGGAAACCCCTCTCTCCCCAGCTTGCCCTCTGCACCTGCTCCTTGGTTCCTTCCTGTTGCTCATGGCTCCCCAGTAACCCCTGCTTATCTTGAGCTCCCCATGTTGGTCCTGAGCTCTACCTCCTGTTCCTCAGTTCCCTTTCTGATCCAGAGACCTTGTGGATCTCGAGCTATACCTGCTGGTCTTACACTACCATGCAGGGAGGTTTGTTCCTGGGACCACACTGACATCCCTCACTGTGAGTCCAGCACAGTAATACACAGCCACATCCTCATTGGTCACAGAACTCCACTGCAGGAGAACGGATTCTTGTGTGTGTCTCTGGACATGGTGACTTGACCCTTCAGGGAGAGGTAGTAAGTTGTGCCTCCATTACCAAGAATGTGCCCCATTCACTGCAGCCCCTTTCCTGGAGGCTGATGGATCCAGTTCCAGCTGTAACCAATAGTGATGTAGTAATTAGACACAGAAAGGTGAGGAAACAGGTCTGTGATGTCTTCACCACCCTGGTCCTGAATACTGCAGCTGCACCTGGGACAGGAGACTGGGGACAGAGGACCACAGTGAGTCAAGGACTCAGATGCAGCTGCACAAAACTTCCTCCCTGAATCCATGACACACGTACATTTGGGCACAAACATCAAAAGGAATTAAAACCAGGATTTCTCCATGGTCTTCAGAGCAGGTTCCCAATCCTAGAAAATAACTTCCAGATGGAGAACCTGAATATGAGTCAGTGGGTGCTGTGCTTTAACCTGGCTGCCTAAGTGTACATTTTTCAGTGGGTGAGGCTTGAATCAAGGATGTAGAGGGAGGGACCAGACACTTCTCTCTGGGGGAGGCTACTGTTTATGCCCACAGAGAGTTCTGTTCCCTGCCTGGGGTGCACTTCACCAGACCCATGGAGCCCTCATTCCAGGATATGACATGTGGTGGGACATTTCAGGGGGCAGGATGTGTTCACACATGAGACATGGCTTTGAGAACGTGGTCACCAGCCTCACCTCTCTATACTTACATCTTACTCTGAATTGTGGAATTACAATTCTGAAAACTGTACAGTCACCATAAGCTCTTGTTAAACTTTGGGTTTTCAGAGTTTGATGCAGCATCTGAATGTTTCAATCTATATGATTCAGAGGAAATTCTCTTACGCCCAATTCTTGTCAAGTGTTGGCAGGTGTTGGGAGACTCATGGGACTGAGATTCACGTTTCTACATGTAAATTTTTCTCAACTGTTTATAGTGTAAAAAGCTACCCTGGGAGGGTTTGTTTACAAGAAGCTGCATACGTTGAGATTTTGGGTGGTGTAGACATTTTGCAAACATGGAGTCCATACCTAGCACAGTTGAAAGATCTGACAGTCCTTTCTTCCCAGATTTTCCTGTGGATTGATGAGGTGCTGCAGGAGCATCCTTTACCGCAGATGCTCCCCATGGTGGAGAGTGTTGAGGAACAAGGTCCTCTACAAGAAGGAATTAGTCATCTGTTGAAGGACCTTCAGTTCAGGGATCTGGGTACAATTTCCTGAAGGTGCCCTCCCAGCTATCCTAGGTGGTGCTGATCTTGTTCTCTATCCCTGTCTTTCACATTCACTGAAACCTTTCCACTATGTTGGAGAGAGGACTTTCATGATGGTTCCATCCATCTTCACAGTCAAAGCTTCTCAGAAGAATCAAGTTCCACTGGACCCAGGGAGCTACTGGTGTCATGCTAAGTCTCTGTAAATTGCCCACCTCAAGCTCATGTGGGCTCATGGTGCTCCCTGTGCCAAGAATCAGGTCTCTGTGAACCACACTCTGTGACGTGCCTTCCATGACCATGTGTCACTTCATCCTGGATGGTGGAGAGATCTCCTGAGTGTGGTGGTGACAAGCAGAGCTCAGCCCATCCCTCCTCACCATGAGACCACCAGGATGTGAACAGCATGTATGATTTCCAGTCTGAAAAGGCAGAAATTGGGGATTGCAGCAGGAACTCTATGTGTGATAGTTACAGCAGGAAACCCAATGAATATGACACTGACATCTATGAGTGCCAAGATTTCCTTTTGAACACTGAAATTATGTATGAGCCCTCATTATGTGTGATGGGTTGATATACTTGACTCCATGGAAACGTTACAGGCCAGGCTATGTGTTTAACAACTACACAGACTCCATTTAACCTTGAGACTCCATGTTATGTAGGAAATGCTTGTCACATGGGAAAGTCCCACCTCTGTACCCATCAACAGTTGCTTAGCATGACTTGTTTGGCAATAAAAAATGATGAATTGGCAATTCTTGTATAATGAAAAATTGTTCTTTTTTTGATTCCTGTTATCCCAAACAACGTACCATGTTGATGATTATGTCAACAGTAATTTTCTAGATATCAGTAACCATTTTTAGTTTGTAACTCAGTAAAGTCATTTTGACCCCCTTTCCCCTGTGCTAATGACTTCAGATCCCAAGATGTTAGTTTATAATTTAGAATCATAGCAACATACACTTATGACTGATGTACTGACTTTTGATATAAAAACATGTTCAATGCTGAAGCAGGGGCTGCACTGCCAATAGCTATTTTCGGGGCATTGTTTGTGACACTCAGCTGGCTGTCTTAATAAAGACTCTAAATTTGGACTTCTCAGTGGTGATCAGTCTGTTTTTAAGTTGCCCACCATAACACATGGAGTCCAGAGGGTCACCTCTCTGCTGTTTCCTGACATGCCACAGCTTGGGTAGGTCAGAGAACCTGAGCCCATTGCCCTCACACATGTTTCTAGTGATACAGGTCCAGCATTCTGGAAAAATCCCTTTCCTTTCTATAATTTTATGACAGGGTTTTCAATGAACCATATTGTAAGTTCATTATACACTTCAGTTTAATTATGAGGTGCATAAAATCCCTTGTGTGAGATGTTGCAAGAATTTGCAGAGGTGACAGGATCAGGCTCTGAAGGTTGTGGGATAATCAGTGGATCAATGCACCAACATGGATTAAGTGGGTGTTATAAATATAGACAGGTAGGCAGTATCTGTAGGATACAGGTCCCCCATCGGGTTCATATTTGGGGATTATATTTTGTCTCTAAGGAGTGGATCACTCTCTCTCACCTACACCTCAGTCAATGATTCCTCTTGGCATTATCCTGAACAGTGATCCTCCGCAACACTCTTTCATGATGATCTGCATTAACTTGTACCCAGGGAATTAGAGTCAGACACATGTGGACTGAACTGTTCTTCCCATCCAGTGTTCTTGACAGGTATTTTGACCATGGCAATACAAATACTGACTGAAATAGAAATAGGTATGCTTAAGAGGGGTCATTAAAACTGACCTGTTCCTATAGTCCAGAAGCTTTAGGAGTTTTATGATGTTGGTGTGAAGAAAAGAGAAAAATTTGGAAACAAGAACTGCACCAGCTTTAGAATGCTGTAAGTGGTGTGTGATGGAGGTTCTGATGGGAGCCAAGAAGACCAGAATGTGAATTGGAGGGTGGATACTAAAGACTGGGCTCATGGGCATTCAGAGGAGGACTCTACTGGGAAGTGGACTACAGTCCATTCATACACATTGAATTCTGACTGGAAAGCTGTCCACATTTTACCCATGTCCTGAGACTTTTTGTGAAGGTGAGTTTATATGTAATGGACTCATTTATATGGCAGAGGAAATTTTCAGCCAGTGCATCTTTCAGGAAGGCATGGATAAGTCTGCCTGCTTTTAGCCAAGTTCAGCGTGATGTTGAGGAGCAGAAAGCAGAGAAAAGAGATGTGAAAACTTGCAGTTTGGTTGGACATGTGTGAGTAAAACTTGGGCTAGGGAAATTGGGATTCTTAAAGACATGACAGCCACTTGAAAATTGCTAATACTTTCCACATAAACAGGAGAAAAGTTGGGATCATGGCATCTCAGAAATTGGCAAGACCACAGCCATCTCAGGATCAAGGGTATAAAAGGAACAATTCCTTTAGAAGAGACCATGTGGACACCCTACTTTCACAGGCAAGAATACACAGTTGTTTCACCATTCTCCACCATTGATGCATGCAGAGGTCACTGTACCATGGTCCAGGAGGCCTGGTGCTACTGGAGAGGGTGGCAGACCTGGGGACTAACCACAAGGTGCTGGTTCTGCAGGATTGCAGGATGGTGGGTATAGGGAGAAGTCTTCCATTAAGATTTCAGGGAAGGTGGGGAAGGCCAGAAATTGTAGGGTCAGAGGCCCTGCATGCTGTTCTGAGCGAATGATGCATAAAAATGCGAGGTCAAACGTGCCATTCCAGGGGCAAACTGCAAGATAAGAGATGCCAGCAACCTGGAATTTAAGCCAAGGAAAGCTGCATGAATGAAGCACAGACAAGTCACAAGGGAGGCCATGAGGGCAGCAACCAGCAACGTCACTGGAGCTGAGAGACACCAGCCTTTGGATGAAACAGCTGATGCCATGTGCCCTGGTGTTGGACATGGAGCTACAGAACTGTGCAGCTGGATTTTAGTCTTCTCTTCATTCTATGCCTGCTTTCTAACTTGTGGACAGGAAATATTCACTCTGTGCCTTTATATGTTAAATGTATGTCACTTGTTTTGAACTTACTCCCACTGTTAGGAGTTTGCCTTGAGCCTCAAGAGATTTTGTACTTGGGCTTTTTGGTGAATCCTCAAAGTTGACTCATGGCATCTTGATATGTGAGATGGGCATAAACTTTTGGGGATTGGAATAGAATACTAAGGTTTAGAAATGGGCTGTTCCCAAGAGCCCATGTGTGGCAATAATTTTTAGAGTTTAAAAGATTAGATGATGAGTATTGCAAACTAATTAGTAGATTCATACAAGGACGTGTTTTATATGGGTGGCAACCAAATGTAGGATGGGCATGTTGTTGGACATAGGTCACTGGTGTGTGCTTTGGATTTTTATTATGTCCCTGGTGAGCAGAGCTCTCCCTCCCTCTCCCTCTCCCTCTCTCTGTCAGCTGTTACTATATGCTGAGCATCTTTCTTCCACCACACTCCTCTGCCATGACCACCTCAGCTATGGACTAGAGCTATGTAATTCACTGCCTGTGGACTGAGACCTCTGAAATTGTAAGCAGAAATAACTGTGTCCTCTTCACATGGTCTTTGACATATATATCAGTCACAGCAATGCAAATGGTGACTAAGACCCTCTCCAATGTCACTTAAAGAGCAATTTAAATAGTAATCAGGCTGTCTTCCCACAGAACACGGTAGAGGAGAAGCAGTAGAATGAGACAGAATGGCACATGAACATGCTCCATTGTGTGAGGACTTGACAGGAAAGAAGGGTGCTGTGGGACAGGGAGGGAGGAACAGACCCCAAATTCCAGAGCCAGGTGAGCCTGTTACACTCCAGGGGCCTTCCTGCCATGAGGTATAGCATGAAAAAGAACAAGACAAACAACAATTTTTGTGAATATAAAATATACAAAATTGTAAAATACTAGGTTAAAACTAATCTTTTCAATGTGAGATATTGAAAATTATAAAACATTCTAAGAAAAATATAACAAGGCAATTAAAGGAAACCCAGAGTCCCTGTTGTAGAAATATTATAGTACTACCCTGTTTTAATTCTCAGAGTTATGGTTTTAGAGCACTTCCTATTATAACCCTATTGGAATTTTTTTTACAGAATTAGAAATCTGTTTACAACATATTTTGATGTGAAAAAAGACCCTGAATATTCAAAACATATTTTTAATTTATCATAGGTATCTAACACTGCATTCATTTTGATGTAATAATACAAGGCTGGATGATCATTTTCTCCCATTCTGTCCTCATGACTTCCCATTCCCTCCTGTTCTTCCTCCTCCTAGTCCCTTCCTATACTCTGCTCATCTCTCTGTTGCAGGTTGGAGAAGGACTGTCCCCAAACTCCTGCATTTGTTCAGAAGTGTCAGACTTGGGAAGACAAGGTCATGAACTCTGGAACTTTTAAGTGATCCTAGTTTGATGGACAAGAAGGGTGGTGATTTAAGCAGGTGAGGTGTGATGAGGAGGGGAGTCACTGGGGGTGTCCTGGAGGGTTCCCTCTTCCCTGTAGGCCCCATAATTTTCCCAGAGCTTGGTGGCCACCATGAGGTGAGCACCTTCTTTCCATTGCTGTGCTTCCACCAGGAGGCTCTGCCTCCCTCAGGTGCAGAAAATGGAGTGACCTTCTACAACCTGGAGACAGAACAAAGCTTACCTGCTCTTCATTCATCTTGTCAGGTGTTTTCCCATAGGGAAGGAAAGATGACTGCCACAGAAATTACTACCAGAAGAGGGGTCCATCTATGACAAGCTTATCTATGAGATTTGAAAGTCTTTAGAGCTGGTTTTAGGAGAGAAAGTGGAAAAGCCTGAGGATGCAGGATGGAGAAGCCTTACAAGGTGTAAGCAGACCTCATGGGCTATTGTGTTGGGAGCTCAGAGGGCCAGAAGACTGATAGGAATGAGAACCGTGCTCATGAGGATTCCAAGGGAAATGAGGACTCCCTTGGGAGCTGGAATGGAGGCAATTCCTGATGTATTCCATCAAAGAACATGCCTACACGTTCCCATTCCTGAGGAGTCCTGGAAAGATTAATTAAAGGTAAGGAACTCATTAATCTGGAGGTGGAAGATTCAAGGCAGCACAGCTGCAGGAGGTGGCATAGATACTGCTCTTTGTCATGTTCAAAGTCTATGGTGATAATCAGGAGCAGAATACAGAGCAGAAAGATTTGAAAACTGGGACATGAGTAATAATTGTACATGTAAAACTGGGGATAAGGAAGTTGGGGTTTTGGAAGAGATTACAGACAAATGGGGATTCTGTGCACTCTACCCAGACAATAGTAGAGATGACTCAAGGACCTCTCAGGAATTTGCAAGGTCACACCCATTTCAGGGTCAGGAATGTAGAAGGGAGATCCCATGAGAAGAGATAGTGGGGCATCTGCTCATATCAGGGAACTAGGAAGTGGCTTCTCCATGCTCTTCCCTGGGAAATAAGAGACCAGAGCATCCATAACCCCAGTGTGCTCAGTTCCTGCTTGAGTTTCCAGCATACCTTGATTAGTTGTTCATGGAGGCCTCCACTGATCCTTCAAAGCAGTTCTGGAAGGCCAGACAATGTGTAGAATGGCCAGAATCCCTTTGGTCATCCTGAGGAAGATGATGCTTATACCTGTGAATGTGAGCCTGAGGCTGGAATGGAGACCCCAGAATATAAGAGATGGCAGTCATGTGCACTGTCTCCCCTGGAGGGCTGCTGGCTGTGGAGCGGAGCCAGGATATGGGAGAGGCCATGAGGGCAGCAACAGGCAGCACCACAGGTTCAGGCAGGCCAATCACTTAGGAGAACGCTCCTCTCCTTCTTGTGACCCTGAAGCCACAGGACTGGCTTGCCCAGGTGGGTTTTTTTCCATTTTTTCCCCATCATTTCTCTCTATAGCCCAAGTCCTTCTGCTTTAAATGGAATGTTTATTTATGCCACTGTGTATTGGGTACATGTGACCTGCTTCTGATTTTGAAAGGGCCTATCAGCCAAGTGTTTGCCTTTAGTGAGGTGAGACTTTGAAGTTGGTCTTTTGGAAATTGCAGGGACTGTTCACACCATGACGACTCTCAGAGAAGAACCACATTCACTTTGCACTGTGAGATGGACATGAGCTTTGGGATCCAAGGTTGTAAGTTTATGTTGTGGATATGAGGTGACCTCCCACAACTTCTGTCTTATTGCTGGTATTGAAAAGATGAGAGTGTGAGTTGGAAACACATCAGTCCATCCTAGTCAGAATGGACTACCTGGGTGGAACCTGTAGGTGGGTAAGGAGTGCCTGAAGGAAGTAGTCCCTGACCTCCAGTCCCCTCTTGACTTTGTCTCTTATATCTGCCCACCTAGACCTAAACCTGTTTCCTCCACCTCCATTCTGCCTTGGGGATTTGACTCACTGAGACCCAGGATGATAGAGTTGGATGACCATGTACTGACCCTCTGAAACTATCAGTCAGGATGAAATTTCTTATTCTAGATATGTCTTGATGTTGTTTGGTCAGCAGGATGTATTAATTAAGTTCATTGAACATGTTGTATTGATTACATCTCAACTAAGCACTTAAATAGGTGAATAGATAATTTTTAAAATAATGACAGATGAATGACAGATTACAAACAGAGAGACCTGTGTTTGATTATATACACACAGACACAAACATATGGAGAGATGAGAAAAGCAGGTAAGAAATGAACATTATGGAAAATAGAAAGGTGGTAGATAGGTGATGGATAGACTGGTTGAGCTTGTCACAGGTCATCAACAAGAGGGTAGCAGCGTTGCTTGAGGCTCTGGTGTCTGGAGGACCCACAGGTGGAGGACTGTGTGCTTCATAACTGTGCACATGTGTGGACCTGCCACAATGTCTTTGCATCCTAAGAATGGTGACTGCCACTTTTCCCCATGCCCTGAACTCCTAGGACTCCAAGTCTCCTGCTCACATAACAACTAGATATAGTCACAGGCCAGGTCTGGCTGGGCCTCATCTTTAAGGACCTCAGGATGGGTAGAGCTGGGTTCCAGCTCCCACAGGTGTATGACCTTGCCCTTGTCCTTGTCCTTCCTCTATGTGGGCACCCTGCTTCTTCCTAGGTCCATGCTCAGGACACTCACTCCCACTCCAGGGGACACACGTGTGAGGAGTGGGCTGTGTCCTCTATGCACAGAGACCAGGTGTGCTGTGGGTTTCCAGGTTATGGAGGAGAGTCACAGCAAATTCACTTTTGAGAAGCAGTGAGACAAGGCTTAAGGTGGGCACCAGAGTCCCTGAGCCTCAGCAGAACTGGCATTTGGGGTCTTGTTTGTGAGACATGAGGAGCATTGAGCTTCCTACCACCCAGGTGCCAGGAGAAGCCCCACTGCCCTGCAGACACCCAGACTGACTCCAGACACTACCATGGACCTTGGGGTGGAGCAAAGCAGTAGCAGGACACTGTGTAACCCCTTCCACATGCAGGATGCTACCTGCCCAGGAAAGCTCAGACAAAGACTGACCAGGGTGGGCAGATCTCATCAGGGAGAGAGCAGGTGGAGATGTGGCCAAGGGAGGAGGACATGTGGTAAGTCACCAGGAGAACCATGTTGTCAATGGATGATCCTTTGATGACAGTTAAGGACAGTGTGGGTGACTGAGCAGCAGACACAGGTTCCCATTTCAGGTGTGTGTGTGTGTGTGTGTGTGTGTGTGTGTGTGTGTGTCTGAGATCTCTGGGACCCTGGGTTCTGCTCTGGAAGATGAGTCTGCACAATGGTGTGAAGTTCCACCTGCCTGCCCTGGGGAGGTGTGAGTCCAGGTCAGTGTGTAAAGAGCACCTGGGAGAAATTGAGGACCTTAGAGATGGAAAGACCTCCCCTGTTCTTGTATAGTCAGAATTAATATTATTAAGTGGCCAAACCACTCAAAATGTTACATAGATTCAATAAAATCTCCAACAAATACCAAAGACATTGAAAAGAGAAACAGAAAAAGTACTGAATATTTGTGTGGATAAATTACAAACACACAATAGCTAAAGCAATCCTAAGCAGGAAGAGCGAGGCTGGAGATACGATAATATCTGACCTCAAATTATTTGAGGCTCTCATAACTGTGCACATGTGTGGACCTAAAGCAGCATGGACCTGGCACCAAACAGACAAAAAGACAAATGGACTAGAAGAGAAGATACAGAGACCAACACACATAAGTGCAGTTATCTGACAATATCCAAAATATTGTTGGAGAAAGACAGCATTTTCAACAGACAATGCTAAGAAAACTCAATATCCATATGTAAAATAATAAAAGAGATCACTGCCTCTAACCCTACAAAGTCAACTCAAAGTGGATCAGAAAACTAAGAATTAGACTAGAATATCTGCAAGTACTAGAAGTAAATACTGCATCAACTCTCCTGTGTAATTACAGACGCAATGACTTCCTCAACCAGGTTACTAAAGTGCATAAATAAAATGAAGAATTAGTAAGGAGGACAGTATGCAATGAAAAGTTTCTGTACAGCATTGGAAACAATCAGGAGTGTGAGGAGAGTCCTTCAGCATTGGAGATCTTAGACACTTGGTCCCAGCTATGGCGCTGATATCAAGAAAATAACACCAGAAATGTTTAAATATAAGACGCAAATAACACAATAAATAAATTGGAAGGAATGAAACTAACACTTCTCAAGAGAAGAAACACAGTGTTCAACAAATATGGGAACATGCTCAATATTTCTTATAATTAGAAAACGCAAATTGAAACTACATTGAGATTTCATGATACTCTATTTAGAAGTCAATCATCAAGAAATCAAATAACAAAAAATGCTGGCAAGGATGTAGGGATGATGTACACAGATGTATTGTAGGTGGAACTATAAATTAGTGCTGCCATATTAGAAATCAGAATGGAGATGCAGAATGGAACACCATATAATGCAGTATCCCACTAATCAGTACTGGTCACATAGAACTAAATTCAGCATACCATGGCTATATAGTCAAATCAATGTTTATAGTAATTATTCTCACAACAGCTATACTATGGAATGTTCCCAATGCCCATCAGAGGATGAATGGATAAAGGAAAGGTGGTGTATACTCAGAACAGGGTTTCACACAGTCACAAGGAAGAATGAAGTTAGGGAACTTGCTGATCAATGGATGGAAATGGAGAATGTCTTGGTGAGTTTCATGAGCCACATGCAGAGGGTGAAATGTTAAGTGTTTATTCTGATATGCAAATTATAGACTGGAAAATAAGTAAAGGAAAGGGAGGAATTCCCTACAATTAGAAGAGGGATCACGGATTAGAGAAGGGGACTGAGGGTGATGTTGGAGGAGCAGGAGAAGGGAGGGGAGGTGGAATGAAACTGACCGAACTACCCTGTGTACCTGCAGGAGGGGCCTCAGTGAATGTCCCCTTATGTTCTCTAAGAAGCACTAATGTACACAAAACCATTAAAACGTCTGTTGAGAAAAGAAACGGAAAGGATAAGAGGATGGGTAAAGAGGAGGAGGGAGAGGGAAATGGCAGGGATGGAAGTGGAGGAGGTCATATACCAAGACTGTGCAATTATGTCAAATTGAATATCACATATAATTATGAGACACAAAAGAAAAAGGAAGTACAAATTTAAAATCAAATTGTTCTCTTCAGAGACATTATGGATCAGTAGAGAAAATATGTCCACAGGGCTCCCCTGGAAAGCTGGTATGGAGGGGCTCCCAGATGCAGCAAATCAGCCTCAACTCCTCTGCACCTGCTCCTGGGTGACCCTGAGCTCCCTGTGTGCTGAGCGCCCTTGCTGGCCCTGGGCACCCTGCAGGGAGGTTTGTGTCTGGGTTCACACTGAGGTCCCCTCACTGTGTCTCTGGCACAGTAATAGGTGGCCGTGTCCTCGGCTCTCAGGCTGCTCATTTGCAGGTACAGCGTGTTCTTGGAGTTGTCTCTGGAGATGGTGAATCGGCCTTTCACAGAGTCTGGGTAGTAGGTGCTACCACCATAGCTAATTGCTGCAACCCATTCCAGTCCCTTCCCTGGAGCCTGGCAGACCCAGTTCATCCAGTAGTTACTGAAAGTGAATCCAACAGATGCACAGGAGAGTCGCAGGGACTCCCAAGGCTGCAACAGGCCTCCCCCAGACTCCACCAGCTGCACCTAGCACTGCACACCTGCAAAGGCTGCAACAGGCCTCCCTCAGACTCCACCACCTGCACCTCACACTGCACACCTGCAAACACAGAGGCAGCCTGGTCAGGACACTCACTCATCCACTCTTTCTCTCACTCCTGTCCACTCACACACTCAGGATCTCTGTTCTCCATTAATCACCTTTGAAAACAGCCACAAGGAAAACCCAGGTGAGCACACAGTCCATGGTGAGCAGCCTGTGTTGAGTCCTGACCACTGAGTGGGATGAGCTGGAGTCCAGGGCTGGGCTCCTGTGCAGAGCTGCAGGGTCAGGGTGGCTGGTTTTCATGAGCAGAGGGAGGCCCTATTTGCATGTCCTCCTGCTCTATAGCAGCTCTGGGTGGAGGCCCAGTTAGAGTAGTACTGTGAGCAGATTGGAGTGTCATGGGCATCCAAATGCACTTAAGGTTGCTGTCCTGTCTCACTCAGCATGTCCTTGTGATCCCAAAATGGTGAGAACAATTGACATCCTTGGCCAGGCCACCGAGATTTTCCTAGGGCTGGTTGAGTGGTTTCCTGACGTGCTGAGAATTAATGTTTTCTCATCCCCACTCAGGGGTACCAGCTCCATCTGCCTCTCTTTGCTTCCTACCTTCCTGTTATGTGGTGTTGTATGCCCAGGAAGGCCCTGGGCAGGAGCTACCCCTTGATATTTGCATCCATGTGCCAGAGAACCTGCAGCAATACAGATCCTCACTGTAAATCATCAGCCTCAGGAGATGCTCAGAGCAGCACAGACCAGACTTACCACACACTGGTGCTGGAGCCTGAGGTGTAAACACCTAAAGATGTGGATGCACTCCTGGGCTGTGTAAATGGTTGGTCTGTGCCAGTGTTAACAGGGCTGCTCACCAGCAGCAAACCTGGCAGCACCCATGTGACTGACTCTGCAGGCACACAGGTGCCAATGCTGCCGAGGTGAGTTCTCTTCCATCTGTGTCCAGAGGAAGACCTGGGTGGACCTGGGCTCAGGCAGAGCTTTGTCGCAGGTGCAGCACCTACAAAGAGACCCTGGGGCCATGGCTGGTGGAGCCTGGAAGCAAGGCCCACTATGGACCCACCCCTCTAGGTCTACCAGCTGCAGGGCCAGCTAGGAGAGCAGCAGGCAAGAGACTCAACCTGTGCAGCACAGCCTGGGTGAGCAGAGACATGGGGTGGGACAGTTTGAGGATTGTGGTTCACTGAAATACCACAGTACCACGTGCCCACCAGGTGGGATTTGGAAGCCAAGGGTGAGTCCTTAACTCAGGTCTTAGGAGTGTTGAGTCACTATTCATGATCACCACGCTCTCTGTTAATTTAGATGTGGAAAATAAGCAGCACAGCCTGGGGAGAGCAGAGACATGGGGTGGGACAGTCTGAGGACTGGGGTCAGGAACACTGTCCAGTGTGCCCACCAGGTGGGACGTGGAGGCCAAGGGGTGACCCTTAGTGGTGATATGGAAAACATGCTGTTCCCAGAGGAGGAATGAACCTTAGCCAAGGAGAATGGCGTCCTGTCCCTCCTGGCCATGGACATGGACCTGGAGCACATGGACCTAGCTGACCTAAGTCACGCAGCAGGAGACCATCACCACACCAGCATCATGTGGGGAAGCTACTGCATCAGCCTCCTGGACAGAGAGAAGACCAGTGAACCCTGGAGATGGGAAGGTGCAGGGAGTTGAGGGTGGGGTGGTGGTGAGGACCAGGTGCAGAGAGGGCCTTGTCCTGGTGCCTGCAGCTCACATGCACCTGTGGACACAGCCAGGCTGTGCTTCACAGTGACTGCAGCCCAGCAGCTGGGGGCTCCCAACACCAGGGAGGGACAGGTGATGGACAGCTCATGTGCGCAGCCTGGGTCCATCATGACCCCTTCACCCCTGTGCTGGGTGTTCTCCTCTGCCTCACAAGGACTGGGTTTCATTGTAACTCTGTGAATACAGCTGGAATGACCAGCTATGTGTCCATGGAGAGTGAGGCTGACGTTCTTGGTAATGTTGATGATCACACACCCTCACCTGTGAAAGACAGTATTCAACACATCTTGTTTACTTGGTTCCTTCAAATACATTCAACTCTCCAATCCTTAAATCTAATCTACTTAACTGTGTGCAGATACTATCCTCAGAAAAGCACATTAAACAATCAAATACAGACTCCCTGACAATGAGGGACACTGTGTTCGGGGAGCATCATCCCAGCATCCACCAGGGATCACGAAGGGACTGAGTGAGGCCCCCAAGCAAGTCCTGAGGTTTCATTGAGGCAAAGGTGACAGACACTGAACCACTGGGGAAAGGGAGCCCCTGGGAAAAAGCTTTTTAAAATCTGATGCAACATCTACTTTGATCAATTAAATGCACATAAAATTTTATAGAAGGTACTCTTATTAGGCTCATATACTTAAAGACATCCAAGACATTCAGCAGAGGAAATCAATGCCTATTTACTTTGTAGGAAGAAAAACAGAATATAAGTTGAGAAGATGATGGTAGGTAAGGAATTCAGATGAAGGAGACAGGAAGCGACTTCTGAGCTTTGTATCTGTCCATCCACCTCTGAATATGAGGATGAGGCAGAGGAGGCAGGAACTGAACCATGGGAAAAGTGAGCTCCTGGGAAATTCTGTCTTTGTTCAGGTGCAATATCCATGTTGTTCACTAAAATACCACAAGCTGTCTATGTTTGATTGTTATTCAGGTATTTCTCAGGTCATCAGAGGACTACAACACAGGAAAACCAGTTTTTTCATTAATATGAAGAAAAATAGCAAATGAAATGAAGAGATGATACCACATAGAATAATTTCAGGAAGATAAAGTGGGCAGGAAGCAACTTCTCTACTATAAAGTTATGTTTATATGATTGTGAATGTGTCAACGTGAACAACACAAACTTACATAAGTCACAATTAGAGAATTAAAATTATAAAACAAATGAAACTGCACTCTCCATTGGTAACATAAAATTTTACATGGATTCAGTGCTGTAGCTCTTCACACAGATTGTGAAAACACATAGAGTGATTTGATAGTATGGCATGAACCAGAAGTAGTTTATTACAATCTGGGATATAAAAATTGCTGAAGCTCATTTTCACCCGGACTGGAGTTGGACTTGCAGGACAGTTGGGCACTGATGAGAGCAAGAACAGAGCCCAGGGTGTCCCTCTCTGTGACCCTCCAATTCAGCCACAGGACTGGAAACATAGGCAGGCCTATGATGCCTCTCCCCAGCAGTCACGTGTCCTGGGCTTCTCAGACTTGGGGTCGCCTTGCTGCTATGTGGGGATCAGAGTGGACCTGTGCACATAGTGTGGACAGGGTCCTGAGGCCAGTGGCAGAGCCAACCTGCAGCTCCCACAGTCCATGCAGAGCTGACCACCCTCCCTCCTGGGACTTTACACAGGGAGCCCTTTCTCTCCAAGACCTTGCTCAGGTCACCCCTGTCCACAGGCCATGCACAGCTGCAGGAGGAGTGGGTGTCTCCACCCTTTGGAGTCCTAGGTGTGGGAGTGTGGGTGTCCAGAGCCTCATCATGAGGGGTAGACAGTTCACACACACCACAGTTCACACTTAACATACACATGTCTGTTTATTTGACCAGGTTTAGAATTTGTGGTCTGCATTTCTTAGCCTAATCTTTGGACATGTGGATCAGATAATTCGACACTGAGGGTGCTGTGATGTGATGGCAGTAAGTGTGGCAGCCTCAATGGTCTCTAACTACTACAACCCTAGGGCTATCCCTCCTTAACATGGGGGAACAAACACTGCCTGCAGACCTTGTCGAAAGTAACCAGGAGTGGAAGGCTCTGGCATGTGTAGGATCCAGGAAGAAGTGTGTACTGTGACCTGACAATGTCTAGAAAGACACTGGGTGAACTGGGAATGGGGAAGAGTTTGGGAAGGGGACAGGGATCCCCTGAGCATGGAGGGGTAAGACTTGGCATCAGAAGTTCATAAAGGTACCCTGAGCATGGTGAGCTCACATGTAACCAAGGTATTGTGGAGGCTGAGGTAGGAGGACAGCTTTCCAAGACCAGCCTGGGTATCTGGGGATAAACTGTGTCAAAATAAGATGAAATCAAGGCTGGGACGGGGCTCCGTGGAGGAGCACCTGGGACTGAATATAACTACTCAAAATAAATATTGGTAAATTTCATTTTAAAGGCACTGCTCAGGAAGTGTCATTGAAAAGCAAAAACAAATCTTCACAAACAAAACTGTGTGGTCTGTGGTGAAAGAATTTCAGACTGGCCTGAACTATACAAGAAAAACCTTTCTGAGGGATTGAGAGAGTGGAGAACTCATATATCTCCACGGAAGGTGGTGTCAGGTCAGGTGCTGTCTGGGGAGGATCCTCAAGAACCAAGGTGTACTACTCTCTCCTCTGTGTGCACCTCCTGCTGGGCTGACTCTGAGCTCCCTGTGTGCTTAGCGCCCTCTGATGGCCCTGGATCTCTGCAGGGAGGTTTGTGTCTGGGCTCACACTGAGGTGCCCTTCACTGTGTCTCTGGCACAGTAATAGGTGGACATGTCCTGGGAGGTCAGGGACCTCAGCTGCAGGGGGTACTGGTTCTTGGACATGTCTCTTGAGATAGACACTCAGTTCCTGAGGCATGGGCTGTTGTTAGTGCTACCACCTTAACAAATGTACGCTATCCTTTTTAGTCCCTTCCCTGGGGGCTGATGGATCCAGCTCCAGCAGTACTTGCTGGTGGTGATTGAGAATCCAAACATGGCACAGGTGAGGGACTGGGTCTGCGAGGGCTTAGCCAGGCCACATCCCAACTCCTGCAGCTGCACCTGGAACAGGATGCCTGGGGACAAGGACAGGAAGTCCTGGTCAGTCACCTGCAGTCACACTCTCACCATGGTTCTAGCTCTGACACTGTGGACACTGTCCTTGGGGAGCTGTGACTGGGCACAGGAGAAGATCCAGCAGACTCATTTCTAGACCACAATTGCCTTCCCAGAGAGCTCAGCCCTGTGTGAGCAGAGAGCTGTGAGCTCCCACAGTCCACAGAGCATTTGAACCAAGAGAAGGAGGAGGAATTTCCATGTGATTGAGGCTCTTCTTACATCTGAAGAGGCTGAGGTCAGGCTGCCCAGGTCCTTAGCACTCCTGAGATGTGTCCCTCTTGAACCCAAGTGGAGTTTTATCTGTGACAGGAGAGCATTTGGAATAAGGTGTGCTGGAAGTCTGTCAGAGGAGTAGCCCACCATCCTAAGTCCAGCACTAGCACACAGACTTTGTTCCCTGGACCTGGGAGAATCTCAGAGTGGCAGGAACTTGCCTAGCATGCAAGTGGCCCCAGGTTAAACACCAGCCCTGAAGGAAGAACCCTCAATGGTGACTGAACAATAGCACAGAACTGAGGATGGTGTTCCCCAAGTCTAGGAAAAGAGCCCTTTCTTTGTTCTCATGAATATTTCTTCTGTTACTTCTGTGAAATTTGAGAGGTACAACCTGGGAAAGTGAGGATGGACCAAGAAGACATAAGGGGAAAGGCTACCTTCTGTGAGCCCACTCTCCTTCCCTCCAACCTGTGACCCACATGTCCTCTTGACTGTTGAGCCAATCCTATAGACAGGAATGGGCTGGAAACTGCCCAGAATTTCTCCATTCATTTGTCCTGCCTTCTGTTCTCCACAATGAGAGGACAGCATGAGAGGGGCTGGACCACAGTGAGGGTCCTGGGAGCAGAGGCAGCTCACAAGTAATGCCTGAGGCTGAGAGCCACTGGGTTCACCAAGAGCACTGGAGACAGGCTGACAGCTGAAAGGGCATGCTGGTTTGGAGAGGGAGGCCCAGGGCTCCTTCCTTGTGCAGCATCACTGCAGTGAGAAATGCTCTGCCCACAGCACCATTATTTGGAGGACAGAGTGGACACTCTCCTTAGTCAGGGGGATTCACTGAGAGGACAAGTGTAGGTGCTGATCTCCTGATGAGGATTCAGGAATTGATCTGCTGCCTAACTGAGTGAACCCAACCTACTAATAAGAAATGTTAGGCACCTGTCCTTATTCATTGTGGTGACGATCATGACCTCACTGCAAACACTGAACCTGCAGATACCTTCCTGCAGGTCCTGAAAATGCTCAGCGAAAACCTTGCTGGCCTCCATGTTTCCACCAACTGCAAATCCTTATGTGCCCTGTGGATGAAGTTTCTAATTTCTAGAGAATCAACTGATTCAAAAGCAGCTCCTGCATTCTAACCAAATCAGAGACATTTTTAGATTATCCCAGGCTCCTGAAGTTGAAAACCTGGGTCCTTTATGTGACTCTTTCCCTTCCTCACCTGGGCCAGGTGTGAGCCAGTAGTCTCCAGCAGCCTGCTCTTCATAAGGCCCTGCTGAGGTAATGTGCCCATGCACAGCCTTCACCTCAGCCTCGCTGTGACTGACTCCTGCATTTCTGTTATGATCAAGGTTTCATGGATCCAATATATTGTCTGTGTGCCCACAGCCCTGCCCTCTATCCTCTGCCATTGCATTTGGGAAATGTCTAAGTATCATTGAAAGAACACAGTCACAGTGCACAGACAGTGCAGGGTTCCGGGCCTTCGCTTTCTGCTCAAAAAAAAAAAAAAAAAAAACTTAGTTCACTGGCCTTGACAGAAAAAAGAGGACATGATGGACAGATCCTCCTGGGCATGGATATCTGGAAGGAAAGTTCCTTCTCAGGCAGCTCATGTACATGGACAGCTATACAAATACAACTTTGAACATGGGTTTGATATGGCTCAAAAGCTGAGGAGGTCTTGCTGTAGAAGTCTGGACCAGGGCATGCTTCACATTTTTTTTCCATGTTCCTGTGATCCTACTTCAAACAAAGATGTGGCTCCTCCTCTGTCTGCATGCTTAAGAAGAAGGAGTTATATAATATTGAAAAGTTCCCTCAGTCTTAGTGTAATAAATCATGGCTCAGAACTCAAGGTTGAATATCAGAAATATGTGAATCATCACAGGGATATGAATCTAGTATAGAAAAGCAAAACATTATTTACTGAAATTAAGATGGACAAAAATTAAGAAGTTCAAATAAACAGAAGACTGGAGGAATTCTTGAGATGAAAAGTGATACCACAATTTACACAGCAAAGTCTGCCCAGAACATTCTTCACCTTTTTCTCCGGGCTGAGATGTGAGGCTGATGGTCTTGAACTCTGTGCTGGTCCTGTGTGCCCTGCTGGTCCTGAGGGCCCTCTGTTACTCATGGTGGTTCCCTCCTGCTCATGAGTGTCCCTCTTCTGCATCTTAAGTTGCTGCTGATCTTGAGCTCTTCCTGCTGGTCCTGGGTTCTTCCTTCTTTTCCTGGTCACCTGGTGGCCCTGAGTTCTTCCTACTGCCCATGAGCCTCTTGCTGGTCCTGAGTTCCCTCTGTTGATCCTATGTGCTCTCCATAGGTCTTGATTTCCATGCCTATTCTAAGTACCCCTAACTGTTCATTAGGTCCTGTTAGTTGTCCTGAATCTATTTCTGCTGAGCTGCAACTGCACATCTTTACCTCACCTGTTGATACAGGACTCAATGCTTGTCTTCAAATGCCCTGTTGTTCCTCAGCTCCCCCTTCCCCTTGGATATCCCCCTGCAGGGTCCCAGGTCACTGCAGGTCCTCACCTCCACCTGCAGGCTGGTGACTGGGCTCACACTGAGTTCCCTAACTGTAAGTCTCCCACTTGAATACACATCTGTATGCTCGGGATTCTTGCTGGTGAGTTGAGTGCTAATGAAGTTGGCTGTTGGAAATATCCCTGGTGATGATGACACTGTACCAATACAGGTCACAATTTCTGCAGGTGCAATTGACAATGAACCCCTGGGAAAAAGTACCAGCATGTGCTCAGAAACCTCAAGGAACATTGAAGACTGGCAGGGACTCAGGACCAGTTGTGTAATGGTATCTGCTTCCAACATTACCTGTCCTTCTAACCCACTATAGGAATTTCCTTGGAAGCTGGCAGATCCAGCTCCACCATAGTTGGGTAAAGAAAATCCAGACACAGCACAGGTGAGGGACAGGTTCTATGAGTGCTTAACCTGGCCAGTTTGGACTCCTGCATATGCACCAGGGACAGGACACCTGGGGACAAGGAGCATCACCTCCATCCAGTCAGTCACACCAGAAGCTGGATGCCCCCTTTATCTCTTGAAATCCCTCGACTCTCACAAATGGCAGGGAGAATGGCAGCCCAGGTCCTTCATGCTTCAATGAACACCCTATGAAATGGACCCAGGGCTGCTCAGCCAGGGCTGGGCTTTTAGCCTGAGACTCAGGCTGCTTTGCATGGGGGAGGACTAGATACAATTGGGGAGCAGGTGGCAGGGCCACCATCCTTCTCAGGGAGTGTGCTGACCTTGTGCTGCTCAGATGCAATGGGAGGCAACCTCAGTACTCCCTGATTCCTGCGTGGTTCTCCTCCTGCAGCCATCAGGAATGTACAGGCCAATATTCAGGGGTTGGCAGCACCACATATAGGGGGTTTCTTGTAGGAGTGCACAGCCATGCTTAGGAAAGAGACAGGAGGTGTCTCCCTCAGTTCCTTTGCTCTGTGCTGCGAACTCCAGGGGAGGGTTTGGGGTGGGGCAGGGCAGAGGGTGCAATAGGCCTTTCAGAGGATGGAGGGGAAGTTCAAGAGACAGCCTGCTCCCACTCAGGCACCTTTTGGTCTCCTACCTTGAATATGTTCCTAGCCTTGACCTCACCCTTGGCTGTGGTGCTCCTAGACCTCCAGACCTTGCTGTCTCCAGGACTCATAGGGTATGAGTTTGTGCAGTGTCCCTGGGTCCTTGTGAGTCAGACTCGGAGTGCACAGATTAAGTCATATCAGAGCTCAGCATGGCTCTCTGAAAGATGGAGGTCAGTGCTGGGTGGAATAGATGCTCTGAGATACCTCCCTTGCTCTGCCCATTAGACTCAGTGACTGACAATGCAACAGGTGTCTGCAGTTTGCACTGGAGATTCGCTTCCAGCTCTGCAACCTGCCTGCATCAATTGTAACTGAGATGAGACTCAGGAGTAGGGCCATGAGGACAGGTGAAGAGACTTTGTGGGCTGGGGCAGCACATGTCATCTTCCCCTGATCTCCTGTTGAAATCATATGTGCTGAGAGAGGAGGCCCTGCCCTGCAGACCTGCAGCCCTGTGAGGACCCCACTCTCTGGCCCATGCTCAGCTCTGGGAACTGCACTGGTCCAGAGGACAAAGCAGCCCAGCTCCCTGTCCTCACCCAGCACAATGTCAAGTGCTCCCTGTCAGGAATTCAAGGCAGGATGAAGAACATATGTGAGGGAATGTGAGTAGTGTTTTCTCTGTGCTTTCCCAGGGAGTTGTGTTAAAAGATTTCGAAATGTAGGTTGTATTTTTTCCTGAAACTTGAGAAAACACAAAGAGGAATTGTGAACATGGTGAAATGCTTCACCTCAACCAGGGAGGACAATACATATGGGGAGGTTTTAAATGAAGTCAGCATGAGAAACTGGAGCAGTTGGTGGCAAAGTCTTAGGTAAGGCCACAGTGACAGGGAGCAAGCAAACATTCTGATACAGCCACATTTCCTGATATCCTGAGTGCTCCCTGCAGACACTTAGGAGCAAGAGTGTAGAGGCTACTGGAAACTCCATAGTCCTGTGCAGGTTTATCCACAGCTGTTGATTTCCCAGGTCCTTAACTGTGCATGTAGGAGTCCATGAGCAGGTGAGAGTCCACCAGGAGGACAAGCATGCAGAGGCTGCTGGGCAAAAAATCCTTCACCCAGGCCCCTGAGGTGTCTGTGGAAGGGAAAGGTGGACCCCAGCTGTCCTCCTGTGCTGCCAGCTTGGACTGTAGCAGCAGCTCATTGATGTGGGCCTCTCACTGTGAGCACTGCTGCTGTAGAGGTGCCTGCTGAGCACGGCCTCTGCTGCCTCCACACATTCAGGTGACTCCCTGTGTCCTGTCTGTCCTCACAGGAGTCAGTCCTCCTGGGTCTTTTCCTAGATACCATGCCCACCTGGACACGTGGTGGCTTTCCTCAACTTGCTCATCCTCACTCACTTCCTCTGTCCTGAGGAAGCTACTGTGCATGGCTCCTGCCACCTTAAGCCACAGACTCTTCTTCAAAGCATCAGGTGAGGCCCCTGCAGAGCCTGCTGAGGGCACTGAGCATGGATCATATTGCTGTGTTCTGGACACTGCATACAGGGCATGCTCTGCTATGCTCAGTCTGTTGATGTGAGGAGCCTGGTGCTGTCCATGGCTGTGGAGGGTGAGTGTGCTTCTCCTGACCCCTGTTCATCAAGGGGTGGAGTCACTACATAGTGCTTGTCCTTTGTCACTGCTCAGTGCTGACCACTGAATGGGATGAGCTGGAGTCCAGGGCTGGGCTCCTGTGCAGAGCTGCAGGGTCAGGGTGGCTGGTTTTCATGATCAGAGGGAGGCCCTATTTGCATGTCCTCCTGCTCTATAGCAGCTCTGGGTGGAGGCCCAGGTAGTGCAGCGCTGAGAGCAGAGGGGAGTGTCATGGGCCAGACCAGGGCACATAGAAGCTCTCAGGAAACTGAAATTTCTTTTGCATATACTTTTTCTTTTTTGCATATGTCATCCAAAAAATTGTTTTTTTCTTATGAACATAATTATGATAGAGGGATCAGAGTCACCTTCAAGATGTGATTGCAAAATCACACAGAAAGAGTAGTGGTGGATCACTGTGTGCAACAGCTCATATGTGGCAAATTGCAGGTATGGATTTGGATTTTGCTCTCACCCTGGACAGAATGCTCACCTGACCCTTTTCCAGCTTCCAGGTGGACACTCCTGGTGACCTCCTCAGTGCCCATAGTGTGCATGACCTGACACTTGGTGGGAGGTGGGCTCACTCATGGTGGAGCAGACTGTGGGTGGGGACTGTATCATGACTTTATTTTTAATTTTTTCATTATCGCTCTAGTTTTAGGGACTTATTACTGCTGTAAGGATAAAGGGCAATGACCGCTCTTGTGACTTCCATCTGAGAAGGGGCAACATGCAGTGGGGCAAGCAGTTTGGAGTCCCTCTTTAGAATTTGGGTCTTTCTAGGGGTAAATGTCTGGTTCTATGAAAGAAACAAAAAGACATTAATACTGAAATGAGGTTAACAGAAAATAAATATTGTAGCATCAGGAACATGTCAATGAATATCATGAAGATGTTAGAAATCAATAATCTCTTAACAGAAGGTGGAAGAGCTGAGACATTGTTTCCATAAAAAGGCCTAACAAAGTCTAACAGGGCGGGAGATGATAAGTCCTTTATTTGTAAATCTTGAACAGTGTCGGTGTTATCAGGAATGTAAACACAACATTTAATTAACTTACCTAATGTCATCTGATTATTGTAAAATATTTTTTTATTAGCATGATCTCTTTGTTTAGTAGACATCCCCTTATTTTTGTTATTTAGGACTAGAGAATCATACTAGCCAAATCGTTTAAGTTTACCTGTATAGGAGTTTAAGAAGATCTGTTGGCCTTAAACTGAATAAAACTTATAACTCTGGAAGTTTCTTTTGATAATTATCAGATACTCTTGGCTAAGAATCTTTTTTGTTACATACAGTTTTATTTATTTTGGGGAGTCTAACACAAGTGTACATCTGAACTTACATTAAAATAACTATTGATTTAGTTTTTCAAATGTCCAGGTATGACTGTGTTTTTGTTTTAACTGTTTCTGCTAGGTGTTTAAGATCAAGCTTCTCAAATTGACCTTGTTTCTATTTGGTGTTAAGAGTCAGCTGAATTCCCACAGGGGCCACTCATGGGGAACGTGAGAGCAGCTTCTTAGCTCCTTCAGTGCCATTCACTAGGTAGGGTCTCCTTGATGAGGTGACTTCCTTTGGAAGGATTAGCAATGTCTCCCTTTTCCAAGAATCCTCCTCTGCATCAGGTGAAGTAATTGACTTCTCATACTCTAGTGGTCTCATTAATCTCCCTGATCAGGAGGTCGTGTGGCCCAGAGTTGCAAATCTCCTTAGAGAAGTCCTCTTGTTCCCTGAGTTAAGGCTGACTCTGAGTGCAAGATACAAATATTCATTTTATTGGCCCTTTTATTTTAATCTCAATCTTTAAGTCTTGATTTTAAACATCTGGCAAGTCCATCTCACCAGTCAATGAGAATGGCGATACACCATATCAAAATCTCTGGGACACTATGAAAGCGGTACTAAGGGGAAATTCATTGCATGGAGCACATGCCAGAAAAGAATGAAAAGTAAACAACTAAATGACCTAACATTACAGCTCAAAGCCCTAGAAAAAGAAGAACAGAATAACAACAAAATAGTAGAAGACAGGAAATAATTAAAATCACAGCTGAAATCAATAAAATTGAAACCAAAGAAACAATTCAAAAAATTGACAAAACAAAAACTTGGTTCTTTGAGGAAGTAAACAAAATAGACAAGCCCTTAGCCACACTAACAAAGAGAAGGAGAGAGAGAATTCAAATTACTAAAATTCGTGATGACAAAGGAAATATCACGACAGACACCACTGAAATACAAAACATAATGAGAAACTACTTTGAAAATCTGCATTCCAAAAAATCGAAACTACCGAAGACATTGACAAATTTTTGGAGACATATGCTCCTCCCAAACTGAACCAGGAGGACATACACAATTTAAACAGATCAATATCAGGCAATGAAATAGAATAAACCATTAAAAACCTACCATCGAAGGAAAGCCCAGGACCAGATGATTCTCAGTCGAGTTCTACAAGAACTTCAAAGAAGAACTCATTCCAATATTTCTCAAAATATTCCAGGAAATAGAAAAGGAGGGTACCATGCCAAACTCATTCTATAAAGCTAATATCACCCTCATAGCCAAACCAGGCAGAGACACATCAAGGAAAGAAAAATTTAGGCCAATGTCCTTGATGAACATAGATGCAAATATCCTTAATAAAATATTGGCAAACCGTATCCAAAAATGTATTAAGAAAATCGTGCACCACAATCAAGTGGGGGTGGATCTCTGGAATGCAAGGATGGTTTAACATCCGTAAATCAATGAACATAATCCATCTTGTCAATAGACTTAAGGATAAGAATCATATGCTTATTTCAATTGATGTAGAAAAAGTGTTCAACAAAATACAACACCCCTTCATGCTCAAAACACTAGAAAAAACAGGGATAGTAGGAACATACCTGAACATTGTAAAGGCTATTTACGCTAAGCCCATGGCCAAAATCAGTCTTAATAGAGAAAAACCAAAAGCATTCCCTTTTAAAATGGGAACAAGACAGGGATGTTCTTTTTCACCACTTCTATTCAACATTGTCCTTGAAATTCTAGTCAGAGCAATGAGAGAGACCAAAGAAATTAAAGGGATACAAATAGGAAAAGAGGAACTTAAGCTGTCACTATTTGCTGATGACATGATTCTATATTTAGAGGATCCAAAAAACTCCTGCAGAAAACTTCTAGACCTCATCAATGAATTCAGCAAAATAGCATGCTATAAAATCAACACGCATATATCTAAAGCATTTTTATATGCAAGTGATGAAACATCTGAAAGGGAAATGAGGAAAACAACTCCATTTGCAATAGCCTAGAAAAAAATAAAATCCTTGGGAATCAATATAACCAAAGAGGTAAAAGATATCTACGATGAAAACTTCAAAACATTGAAGAAGGAAATTGAGGAAGACATTAGAAGATGGAAAGATTTTCCATGTTCTTGGATAGGCAGAATTCATATTGTCAAAATGGCCATACTACTAAAAGTGCTATACAGATTCAATGCAATTCCAATTAAAATCCCAATGATGTGCCTTACAGAAATAGAGCAAGTAATCATAAAATTCATCTGGAAGAATAAGAAACCCAGAATAACTAAAGCAATCCTTAGCAGGAAGAATGAAATATGGGGTATCGCAATACCAGACCTTCAACTATACTACAAAGCAATAGTAATAAAAATGGCATGGTATTGAGACCAAAATAAGTAGATCAATGCAGAATAGTGGACACAAACCCAAATAAATACAATTTTTCATACTAGACAAATATGACAAAAATATGCAATAGAGAATGATAGCCTCTTCAACAAATGGTGCTGGGAAAACTGGAAATCCATATGCAACAGAATGAATCTAAAACCCTATGTCTCACCCTGCACAAAAATCAACTCACAATGGATCAAAGACCTTGAAATCAGACCAGAGACCCTGCATCTGATAGAAGAAAAAGTAGGTCCAAATCTTCACCTTGCTGTCTTAGGATCAGACTTCCTTAACAGGACACCCATAGCACAAGAAATAAAAGCACGAATCAATAACTGGGATAGATTCAAACTAAATAGCTTTCTCTCAGCAAAGGAAACTATCAGCAATGTGAACAGAGAGCCTACAGAATGGGAGAAAATCCTTGCCACTCATACTTCAGGTAGAGCACTAATTTCCATAAAATATAAAGAACTCAAAAACACTACATGAAGAATACAAATAACCCAATCAACAAATGGCTAAGGATATGAAGAGACACTTCACAGAATATCTACAAGCAATCAACAAAGATTGTCACCGCCCGCAGCAAGAATCCTGCAGATATTTGTTACCACCTGCGGCAACAATCTCGCGGGTATTTATTGGAAGTGGACTGGAAATAAACTACTTCTATTCCTGAGCTGCCTCCTTGCTTGTTTTCTTATTCTCTATCTTATAGAGGAAGAGAAGCTTGCTTGCATTTAGAGAAAGAGAGGCTTTGAGAGGGAGTTTTGATAAAGAGGCTTGCTACGCTTACAAAGGTCTATTTCTTCTTAGATTTCTGCTGCTTCTTCTTAGAGGTGTGTCCTGCATCCTGCAAACTAAAGGTGCGTGCTAGAGGTGTGTGCTAAAGGTGCTGTCTATCAGAGGTGCTTCTTAGTGGTGCGTCCAACATACTGCGATCTGTGATCTGCGACCTAGTGGTGTGTTCTTAGTCCTCCGCTCTGCAATCTGCAATCTGCCTTCTGTCTTCTGCCTACTGCTTACTGCTTTCTGCCTACTGTTTGCTTATATTCCCTCCAGGAGGCAGAGGGTAGGGTCATGCCAGTTAAGCGAAGATCAGGTGAGGAGCCAGCTGCCCAATCATGGGAAAGGTCAAAACGAGCAGGCACTAGCAGGAGCACTCGGGAACACATGTGCACTCATTGTGTGCATGGACTCACTTGAATATGGCCAATGACAAAGCACCTGAATGTGTTTATGTTATACGACTTCCTCACTGCCGATGTGATCAAAACAACTTCTGGCTGACTGCCAGGCCTCCATTTTGGCGTAGTCCGCATGGCATAGTCCCCAACAAAACATATGAAAAAATGTTCATCATCTTTTGTAATCAGAGAAATGCAAATGAAAACTACACTAAGATTCTATCTCACCCCAATTAGAATGGTCTTTATCAAGAATACAAGCAACAATAGGTTTTGGAGAGGATGTGGGGAAAAGGTACACTCATACATTACTGGTGGGACTGCAAATTAGTGCAGCCACTCTGGAAAGCAGTATGGAGATTCCTTAGAAAACTTGGAATGGACACACCATTTGACCCAGCTATCCCACTCCTTGGCCTTTATACAAAGGACTTAAAATCAGCATACTACAGAGATGCAGCCACATCAATGTTCATAGCTGCTCAATTCACAATAGCCAGATTGTGGAACCTAACCTAGATGTCCTTCAATTGATGAATGGATAAAGAAACTGTGATATATATATATATATACACACACACAATGGAATATTCCTCAGGTATAAAGAATAATAAAATTATGGCATTTGCAGGCAAATGGATGAAATTGGAGAATATCATGCTAAGTGAGATAAGCCAATCTCAAAAAACCAAAGGATGAATGATCTGGCTGATAAGCGGAAGATGACACATAATGGGTGATGGGAGGGTGGCAAGAATGGGGGAAGGAGGGACTATATAGAGGGAAAAGAGGGGTGTGAATTGTGGGGGAAGGAAAAATAACAGAATGAATCAAAAATTATTACCCTATGTAAATGTATGTTTACGCAAATGGTATGCTGTTTCTCCATGTACAAACAGAAACAACATGTATCCCATTTGTTTACAATAAAAATAAATTAAAATTTAAAAATTATTTTGAATCTGTTTTGACAGAAATAACATTAAAGGAACATGAAGAAAGAGGGAAACCTCTTACTGAGCATATTCTGCTTCATTTTTTAAATCAGAATCTCCCCAGATGGAACCCGTGAATCCTGTAAGACGTGGTTCCAAAGCCCACATGGCTGGAAAACAAACCCCTGCTCAGTGAGTGAGACTCTTCCTCCTGACAGAGCTGAGGTTGAGGGGAGAGACAAGGAGTCATTTTCTACTGCACAGGAAGGAGGAAAATAGGTGAAAGGACCATCAGGAGGCAGTGGGACGGAGGACCAGGCAGCTGTGGTGCTGAGGACAGCTGGGCAGGACATTCAGCTTGTGGGATTTGGTGTCATGCTGCAGCCACAGGACAGGGCTTATCAGGACTCCCACACTGACCCCCAGAGCTCACAGCACCCTGGGGTCCTGCAAGTCACCCTAAAGCCCAAAGTGATGGCAGGGCCAGGGAAGTTTCAGCAGAGCAATGTTCGTTCTAAGACTCTGCCCCATTTTTCCTGGTCACTTGCACTTTCCAAATCTGTCCTTGCAGAGGACGCCAGGAGGGCCTGGACAGCAAGACTCAGAGATCCTCCTCCAGATCCCAGAGACTGTCCTGATGGGAATCCCAGCAACCCACCTCTTTACCAATGGGAAAAGACCAGCCAGGTTCGCTGAGCTTCTCAGATCTGATTGCAGTGACTAGAATGGAGGGATTTCTGCCTCCATGTTCCTGTGAGAGTGCGTTCCTGGTACATCAGAACTTTGTCTTCAGAGACGACATGGCAGGAGCACCGTCACATGTTCAAGGTGTTCCCTGGAGATCTCTCTGGAGAAAAAACTGCAGACCCTGAACACCAGCACAGTCTCCATGGGCACCTGTTCCTGGCTCTGGCCCTGTACTCTTTCTCCTGAGGTACCCTGCAGGTCGTGAGCTCACTGCTTTTCTGAGCTCCCTGCCCTGGTCTTGAGCTCCCTGCTGGTCCTGAGTTGTCTATACTGACAGTGAGCTCCCTGATGGTCCTGAGCTCTCTCTCTGCTGACACTGAGCTCCACATGCTGCCCTGAGCTCCTCCTGTTTCTTAGCTCCCATTTGTTCCTAGGCTACCTGCTGGTCTTGATCTCCTTGTCCTGTGCCTGAGCTCCCTACTGATCCTTAGCTCCCCCTTGTGATTCCTGCACATCCTGTACTGTCCTGAGTTCCCTGCTGGTCTTCATTTCCCTGTTGGTCCTGAGACACCTACTTTTCCTGAGTGTTAAGTGCTGGTCCTGAGTGCTCACTACTGGTCCTGAGCTCTTCTGCTGGTCTTGATCTTTCTGCTGGAACTGAGCACTTGTTGGACCTGATCTCCATGTTGGGACATTTGTGTATTGAAAACACACATCCACTATGTGTCCCAGTGATACATGAACACATTTTCAGTTTTCAGGCAGTGAAGCTAATGCAAGTTAATTCTGGTTGTGTCGGTGGTGACTCTGACTCTCGACTCAAGGATTGGGTTAGAGTGTTTGAGGCTACCAAAATTTATCCAGTCAACCCACTGTTCACCTGGGCCACATCCAAGTCCCCAGGATGACCAAGGAAGAAGACAGTCCCTTCCACAAGGACAAGTCACAGGGGTCTTGATGGCTCTGGATGAGGACCTGTTACTTTAATCCTTCTGACATACTGATATGGATGGGCCTTGTGTGTCTTATGTCTGGCCCTCCACTTGAGTGTGGGGCAGACAGGTCCTATTTAATATCCCTGGAAGCTGAGGAATAGCAGCAGCAAAGAGGTTCACAAGGATTGATGAGAGAGACAGTGGTCATATGGCCAAAGAGAGAACTGACTCTAACTCTAAAGAACCTGGGGTCTTGAATTTCCCAGACCGAGTCCAGATTTCCCTGGTGAGGCTTCCACAGCAGAGCGATGTTGGCTGTACTGGTCGTGATTGTGACTGTTTCCAGGGATAGAGTCCAGTAGCACTGTAATGGAAGGACTTCAGAGTCACCCTACCAGCAGCACCATGCACAAGGGTCATAAAACTTCTTCCCTGACTTTTCCTCATGTCTGTCCTCTACTTCACCCAGGACTGCTGAGTACAGGTCAGATGCAGGGCCACCTGGAGTATCAGGCAGGATCCGGGCAATTAGGTTCCTGTCATAACATGGCAGGTCTGAGGTGGGAAAATGTTGGCAAGACATGGCTCCTGAGTGGCCTCCTGTTGTCACTGGGGCTCAGCGACTGTGTTGACATAGCCTGGCTGCCTGTCCCACTGCAGAAAACTAGCCCTGACCCTCGCCCCACACCTTCCATTTACAAGCAGCAAAAGTGTCAGGACCAGTGCTGAGTCTCATGATTCCTTGGGAGACAGAGGGCCATGAGCCTGAGGTTCATCAGGTGTCCTGGTCACTGACCCAGGACTAGCTTCTTCATTGCTGTACAGAGAATCCCAAGGAAATACTTAATCAGGGAATTCCACTGAAGCCTCTCATCATGATTTGATGGAAATGACTCATCAGTGTCCTCTGAGCTTCCTCATCATGTGATCCTGGTGACCACAGAGGAGTCCCTTCACCTCAATGATGAAGCTCTGCATGCTGCTCATGTGAAAATGCACCTACATCTAAGTATGTAGTGCAGGGAGTCTGCAGAGTCAGAGTGGTGAGAGTGGACACCCTTGTCCTGGTCCTGAATTTAGAGGATCTGTTTCAGGTTACCTCCATTCAGTATGGTGGTGGCCTTGGAGTTGTCGTGAGTAGCCCTTATGAGGTTGAGGTCAGGCCCTAGCACCACTCTCTTCTCCAGTGCTTTAAACATGACTGGTGCTGAATTTGTCAAGTGCTTTTTCTGCACCTGTTTTTGTGGTGTTTTGACTCTTGTACTCATTTCCATTAATGTGGTGAATCACACATTGATATTACATTATTGATCTGTATATGTTGGACCAACCTCCCCTCCCTGTACTGATCCCCACTTGATCGTGGTACACCACCTTCTTACATGTTCTTGAATGCAGTGTGCCAATATTTTATTAAGGAAGTTCACATCTCTTTTCATCAATGACATTGGTCTGAACTCTTCTTTGCTGGATGTGTCTCTGTGTTTGGTTCTGGTAACTGGGTGATACTGGTTTTACAGAATGATTTTTAGAGTGATTTCCCCTTCTCCTGTTCATGGAATAAACTGAGGAAATTAGCCCTATCTCTTCTTTAAAGTTCTTTTAAAGAATCAATAAAGAATCAGACTGTTTCTGGAGTTTTCTGTCTTGGAAGAACTTTAATGGCTGTTCAGTTTCACTGGTTGATATTTTTCTGTTTAGATTTCTGTATTCTTCTGCTTCAATTTATGTAGGTCACAAGTGTTGAGAATTTTGCTCATATCTTCAAGTATATTGCAGGATGATTTTTCAAAATAATTTCTAATAATCTTATGGATGTAGAAGAGTCTGTAGCAAAAACTGTTTTGTCTCTAATTTTTTAAATTAGCATTCCTGTTTCTTTATTTTATTTACTTTGTTCAGGACTTTTCAATCATCATTTTGTTTTCTAGAAACCATCTCTTTGTTTCTTTGATTTTTTTGTACTGTGAACTTAGTCCCTGGAACTCTGGCCAGAGCAACCAGGGAAGAGAAGGAAATTAAATGGGTAGAGAAGAAAGTAGGAAGCATGAATATGTCTGATTGCTGATTATATGATCCAATATCTGGAAGAACCAATATCTCCATCAGAATGCCTCTCCATGTAATAAAGAACATTAGAACATTAGCCAAATGCATAATGCATACATAAATAAACCAATTTTCTACACTTCTAAAGTGAGTCTGCTGAGAAAGAAATCAGGAAACATGTCCCATTCAAAATAACCATAAAAATCACTGGGAAAAAAATCAATCACAGAAGTTAACGAGTTCTATAATGGAAACAAGGAACAACACAGGGAGAAATTGAGGAACTTAGAAATGGAAAGACCTCTGCTTCTGACTACTGTATAGTCAGAATTAATATTATTAAGTGGATAAACCAGTCAAAATGTTACACAGGCACAATGAAATCTCCAGGCAATACCCAAAGACATTTTAAAGAAAACCAGAAAAAAGACTGACTATTTATATGGATAAATTATAAACAAACAATAGCTAAAGCAATCCTAAGCAGGAAGAGCAAGGCTGGAGATATGACATTATCTGACCTCAAATTATTTGACAGAGCTATAGTAACTAAAGCAGCATGGTCCTGGCACCAAGCACACATGAAGACTAATGGAATACAAGATACAGTGACCAACACACATTAGTGCAGTTATCTGGCACTTGACAAAGTTTCCAATGTCTTGATGTAGAAACGACAGTCTTTTTCAAAAAGAGTATTGGCAAAACTGAACATTTATATGTAAAAGAATGTAATAGATCATTATCTGTCACCCAAGAAAAAGTCATCCCAAGTGGATCAGAAATCTAAGAATTATACTAGAAAGTCTGCACATGCTAGAAGTAAATACTGCATCAGTGCTCCTGTGTGATGGCAGAGACACGGAATTCCTCAACTAGGTTACTAATGTGCATAAATGAAATAAAATGCAGATGGGAGGACACTATGCAATTAAATTTTTTTACAGGACTGGGAACAATCAAAAGCATGAGGAGACAGTCATCAGAATGGGAGATCTTTGCCACCGAGTCCCAGATAGGGCATTGATATCCAGAATACATAAAGAACCCCAAACACTTACTGACAGGACACAGATAACCAATATATAAATGGAAAAGAACTAAACAGACACTTTTCAACAGAAATGACAGAAGACACCAACAAATATGGGAGCATGCTCAATATTCCTAGTAATGAGGAAAGGCAAATTGAAACTTCATTGAGATTTCATCTCTCTCCAATCACAAGGCAATCATGAAGAACACAATAATAAATGCTGGTGAGCATGTGGTGAAGAGATGCACAGATGTATCATTGGTTTTCCTTCACATAAGTGATTCCATTCTTGAAAGTAGATTTGAGAGGAGGAGTGGACCACCATAAGACCCAGCATCCCACTCCTCATTAGTGATCACACAGAGCTAAACTCAGCACACCATGGCTATTATAGCCAATCAATGTTACAGCAGGGTTTCTCATAACAGAATATTATGGAACATTCCCAGATGCCCATCAACAGATGAATGGATGCAGGAAAGTTGGTGTATACTCAGAACAGAATTCCACTCAGCCCCAAGGAAGAGTGAAGTCAGAGCCTTTGCTGGACAATGGATGGAAATGGATAATGTCAGGTAGGTATCATAAGCCAGATTCAGAGGGTGAAATGTCAAGTGTTCACTCTCAAATGCAAATTTTAGAACAGAACAGTAAAAGTGAGTTTGGAGCAATCCCTTGAAACTAGAAGATAAGTAAATAGAGATGTAAATTGAGGGGGAGGTCAGAGGAGCAGGAGAATGTTGGGAGGGGGTGGAATAAATTGGCCAAACTACCCTGTGCACCTGTAGGATGTGCCTCAGTGAAAGTCCCCTATATTCTATAAGAAGCACTCCCATAAACAAAACCATAAAAAGATCTGTTGAGAAAAGAAGGGGAGAAGGGTACAGAGGAGGAGTAAAGAGGAGAATGGAGAGAAAAATAACAGGGACAGAAGTGGAGGAGGTCATAATCCATGTCTGTGGAATTATGGCAAATTGAATATAATTTATAATAATGAGGCACAAATGAAAAAGAAAGCATGAATTGATAACCCCATTTTCTCTCCAGAGCCTTCACCACAAAGCTCCCCTGGGAAGCAGGTATATGGAGAGGCCCCCAGAGCAGGAAACAAGACCCAATGCCTCTGCACCTGCTCTCTTGGCTGACATGTGCGCTGGCCCTGTTGCCAGGTAGGGAGGTTTGTGTCTGGGCTCACACTGAGGTCCCCTCACTGTGTGCAGTACAGTAATAGGTGGCCGTGTCCTCAACTCTCAGGCTGCTCATTTGCAGGTACAGCGTGTTCTTTGCATCATCTCTGGAGATGGTGAATCGGCCTTTTACAGATGCTCCATATTCAGTGGTGTAACTATTAGCTTTGTTTCTTATAAGAACAACACACTCCAGGCCCTTCCCTGGAGCCTGGCGGACCCAGTCCATGTAGTAGTCACTGAAGGTGAATCCAGACGCTGCACAGGAGAGTCGCAGGGACCCCCCAGGCTGCACCAGGCCTCCCCCAGACTCCACCAGCTGCACCTCACACTGCACACCTGCAAACACAGAGGCAAGCCTGGTCAGGACACTCACTCATCCACTCTTTCTCTCACTCCTGTCCACTCACACACTCAGGATCTCTGTTCTCCATTAATCACCTTTGAAAACAGCCAGAAGGAAAACCCAGCTGAGCACACAGTCCATGGTGAGCAGCCTGTGTTGAGTCCTGACCACTGAGTGGGATGAGCTGGAGTCCAGGGCTGGGCTCCTGTGCAGAGCTGCAGGTTCAGTGTGGCTGGTTTTCATGAGCAGAGGGAGGCCCTATTTGCATGTCCTCCTGCTCTATAGCAGCTCTGGGTGGAGGCCCAGGCAGAGCAGCACTGAGAGCAGGTGGGAGTGTCATGGGCAGCCATGTTCCCTTAAGACTGCTGGAGGAAAGGGTTAATTAACTGCCAGATGAGGATTTCGGAGTATTTTGTATTTTCCAAAATACTTATCTACTCAATGACCACAAAAGGGACAATACTCTATGAGAGAGGGGTGTGACAGGACTGGCTATACCAGCTCTGACATCTTTACAAACACTGTGTCACCCACATCTTTTATTTATAATATGTAGGTAAAAGGGGCAAGGACCAGCAGGAGCTTCTTCTGTAATGGACAAGATAGGGTTGAGTTAGGGGAGCCATGCACTTAGGGGGAAATTCCAGAAGGAGACAGGGAAACACTCCCAGCACTGCAAAATACTTCCCAGCAGATTCTAGAAGTCAGACCTCTGTGTTCCAAGGCTCAACCTAGTCATATTCTGCTAAATAAGGAGGGTCTCCCACACTGGCATGCTGAGTCCCCAGTGTGATCCCAGCCCCACTCCGGGCATCCAGCCCAGCTGCCCCTCTCTGCCTCCTGCCTTCCTGCCGTGTGGTGATGCAGCCTCAGGAAGCCCTGGGCAGGAGCAGCACCTTGAGGTCTGCATCCTGGTCTCCAGAACCTGCTGCAGTACAGCTCTCTCATTGCACATCATCAGCCTCTGGAGATGCTCAGAGCCCCACAGCCTGGAGTCAGCTCACACTGGAGCTGGTGACAGAGGTAGTCACAGTAAACAGCTAAGGATGCAGCCCTGGACTGGGTAAAGTGTCTGTGCCAGGGTGATCTGGGTGCTGGAATCGTCTCTCCAGCAGCAAACCTGGCAGCACCCATGTGGCTGACTCTGCAGGCACTCAGGTGCCAATGCTGCGGAGGTGAGTTCTCTTCCATCTGTATCGAGAGGAAGACCTGGGTGTCACTGGGTCTCAGGCAGGGCTTTGTCACAGATGCAGCACCTACAAAGAGACCCCTGGGCCATGGCTAGTGGAGCCTGGAATCAAGGCCCACTATGGACCCACCCCTCTAGGTCTACCAGCTGCAGGGTCAGCTAGGAGAGCAGCAGGCAAGTGAATCCAACCTGTGCAGCACAGCCTGAGGAGAGAAGAGACATAGGGTGGGAAAGACTGAGAATTGGGACAGGACAATTGTCCAGTGTGCCCACCAGGTGAGACCTGGAGGCCAAAAGGTGAGTCTTAACTTAGGTCCCAGAAATGGTGAAACACTTTTCATAATCAACACATTGTCCTTTAGTAGCAATGTGGAAAATATGCTGTCCACAGAGGAGGAATGAACGTTAGCCAAAAGAATGGCATCCTGTCCCTCCTGGTCGTGGGCATGGACCTGGAGCACATGGACCTAGTTGACCTTAAGTCAAGGAGAGGTGAATATTACCACACCAGCATCATGTGGGGAAGCTACTGCATCAGGCTCCTGGACAGAGAGAGGACCAGTGGACCCTGGAGATGGGAAGGTGCAGGGAGGGTGAGGGTGGGGTGGGTGGTGAGGACCAGGTGCAGAGAGGGCCTTGTCCTGGTGCCCTGCAGCTCACATGCACCTGTGGCCACAGCCAGGCTGTGCTTCACAGTGACTGCAGCCCAGCAGCTGGGGGCTCCCAACACCAGGGAGGGACAGGTGATGGACAGCTGGTGTGCACAGCCTGGTCCATCATGGCCCCCTCCCCCATGTGTCAGGGTGCTGTCCTCTGCCTCACAAGGACTGGATTTCAGTTTGACTCAAAAATACAGCTTGAATCACCAGCTGTGTCTGATGGAGAGAGAGGCTGACGTTCTTAGTGATGTTGATGATCACACACCCTCACCTGTGAAAGACAATACACAACACATCTTTGTTTATTTGATTCCTTCAAATATATTCAATTCTCCAGTTCTTAAATCTAATGTATGTAACTATGTGCAGATACTGTCCTCAGAAAAGCATATTTAAACAATCCAATACAGAGTCCCTGACAATGAGGGACACTGTGTCCAGGGAGCATCATCCCAGCATCCACAAGAGTCAGGAAGGGGCTGAGCAAGGGCCCCAGAGCACGTCCTAAGCTTTCTTTGAGGCAAAGGTAACAGAAACCAAACCACTGGGGAAAGGGAGCCCTGGGGTAAATGCTTTTTGAAACCTGATGTGACATCCATTTTGTTCAATTAAAAGCACACAAATTTTGTAGAAGATATTCTTAGCAGGCTCATAAACTCAAAGACTTCCAAGATATTCATCTGAGGAAATCAATGCATATTAACTTTGTAGGAAGTAAAACAGAATATAAATGAGAAGATGATGGTAGGTACAGGAATTCAGATGAATGAGATAGGAAGTGACTTATGCACTTTGCATCTGTCCATCCACCTCTGAATATGAGGATGAGACAGAGGAGTCAGGAACTGAACCACTGGGGAAAGTGAGCCCCTGGGACAATTCTATCTTTGTTCAGGTGCAATATCCATGTTGATCTCTAAAATACCACAAGTCATCTATGTGTGATTGTTATTCAGGCATTTCTCAGGCCATCAGAGGCATGCAAAAAAGGAAAACCAGTTTTATTTTTTTATTTAACATGAAGAAAAATAGAAAATAAATTGAAGAGATTGTTATCACATAGAAAAATTTCAGGAAGACAAGAGAGGCAGGAAGCAACTTCTCTGCTATAAAGTTATGTTATGAGACTGTAAATATGTCAAAGTAAACAACACAAACTTACATAGCTATAAGACACAATTAGAGAATTAAAATGATAAAAGTATGAATCTGCACTCTCACTTGGTAACATGAAAGTTCACATGGACTCAGTGCTGTAGCTCTCAACACAGATTGTGAAAACACATGGAGTGATTTAATTGTACAGCATGAACCAGGACCAGCTTAGGACACTCTGGGGTATACAGATTGCTGAAGCTCATCCTCACCCAGATTGCAGCTGGACTCTCAGGACAGCTGGGCACTGACATGAGCAGGAACAGAGCCCAGGGCGTCCCTCTCTGTTACCCTGCAATCCAGCCACAGGGCTGGAATCCCAGGCAGGTGAAGCTGCCTCACCACAGCAGCCAAGTGTCCTGGGTTTCTCAGACTTGGGGTCACCTTGCAGTCACCTGGGGATCATGGTGGTCCTGTGGACACAGTGTGGTCAGGGTCCTGAGGCTAGTAGCAGAGCCACCTGCAACTCCCACAGGCCATGAGAGCTGACCATCCTCCCTATTGGTACATTACACAGGGAGCCTTTTTCTCCAAGACCTTGCTCAGGTCACTCCTGTCCACAGGGCATGCACAGGTGCAGGAGTAGTGGGTGTCTGCCACCCTTTGGAGTTCTAGGTATGGGGTGTGGGTGTTCCAGAGCCTCATTATGAGGGGTAGACAACTCACATACACCAAAGCTCATTATTAACATACACTTGTCTGTTTATTTAACCAGGTTTAGGACTTGTGGTCAGCATTTCTTAGATCAGCCTTTGGACATTGGATCATTTAATTCCACTCTGAGGGTGCTGTGCTGTGATGGCAGGAGGTTTGACAGCCTCAATGGTCTCTAACTAGTACAACCCTAGGGCTGTCCCTCCTTAACATGGGAAACAAACACTACCTGCAGACCTTGTCAAAGGTCCCAGGAGTGGAAGACTCTGACATGTGTAGGATCCAGGAAGAAGTGTGTACTGTGACCTGACAATGTCTGGAAAGACACTGGGTGGACTGGGAATGGGAAGGAGTCATGGGAAGGGGACAGGGACCCCTGAGCATGGAGGGTTAAGACTTGGCATCAGAAGTTCATAAAGTTCCCCTGAGCATGGTGAGCTCGCTTGTAACGCCAATAGTGAGGAGGTTGAGGCAAAAGGACAAATTACCAAGACAGGCCTGGGAATCTGGGGAGAAGCTGTGTCAAAGTAAGATGAAATAAGAGCTGGGATGGGGATCCTTGTAGGAGCTCCTGGGACTCAATCTCACTGCTGAAAACAAATATTGGTAAAGTTCATTTTCAAGGCACTGCTCAGGAAATGACATTGAAAACAAAAACAAACAAACCTTCACAAATGAAATTGTGTGGTCCATGCTGATGGAATTTCAGACTAACCTGAGCTATAAAAGAAAAACCTTCCTGAGGGTTTCAGAGAGGAGAGAACTTGAATACCTCCATGGAAGGTCATTTCAAGGCAGGTGCTGGCTGGGGAGGAACCTCAGGAATCAAGTTGAACTGTTCTCTTCTATACTTGCACCTGCGGCTGGGCTGACCTGAGCTCCCTGTGTGATGAGCGCCCCCTGCTGGCCCTAGGGACCCTGCGGGGAGGTGTGTGTCTGGGTTCACAGAGGTCTCTTCACTGTGTGTCTAGCACAGTAATAGGTGGCCTTATCCTGGGTGGTCAGGGAGCTCAGCTGCAGGAAAAATTGGTTCTGTGACACTCTTCTCTTGAGAGATGGGTTGTAGTTAGTGTTACCATCACTACATTTGAACCCTATCCACTCCTGCCCCTTCCCTGAGGTTTTATGAATCCAGTTTTGCTGTAATAGCTGGTTGTGATGGAGAACTCAGACACAGCACAGGTGAGGGCTTCATCAGGCCAGGTCCAAACTCCTGAATCTACACTGGGCAGAGAACACCTGGGGACAAGGACAGGCAGATCTGTCAGTTACATACAGTCATTCCCTCCCCATGGTCCCAGCTCTGACACTGGGGACACTCACCTTGGGGAGCTGTGACCAGGCACAGGAGAAGACCTAGCAGCCTCATCTTCTAGACCACACCTGCCTTCCCAGAGAGCTCAGCCCTGTGTGAGCAGAGAAGCTGTGAGCTCCCACAGCCCAGAGGGCATTTGAACCCACAGCAGGAGGAGGAATTTGCATGTGACTGAGTCTCTTCTTATATCTGGAGATGCTGAGGCCAGGATGCTCAGGTCCTTAGTGCTCCTGGGATGTGTCCCTTTCATGAACCCAAGTGGAGCTTTACCTGTTCAGGAGAGCAGTTGGTCATAGTTGCTGGAATATTGTCAGAGGAGTAGCCAACCTTTCTTAGTCCAGCACTGCCTCCCCAACCATTTCTCCCTGGACCTGTGAAGGATGTCATAATGGTAGGAACTACCCTATCTTGTAAGAGACCCCAAGTTCAACTCCCAATCCTGAAGGAAGAGCCCTCAATGGTGAATGAGCAACAGAAAAGGGCAGAGAAAGGTGTTCCCCACATCCAAATTAAGAGCCCTCCCTTTCTACACATGACTATTTCTTCTCTTATCTCTGTGACAATTGGGGGTTACAGGCTGGGTAGGAAAGGAGGGAGCAGAGACTCATAAGAGGAGTAGTTTCCTGCTGTGTGCCCACTGCTCTGCCCTCCACCATATGACCTGCTTCTCCTCCTGAATGTTAAGCCAATGCCTGTGGACAGAAGTGAGTTGAAATCTGCTCTGAGATCTTCTACTCATCTGTCCTGCCCTCTGGTCTCCACCATGAGAGGACAGCATGGGTGAGGCTGCCCAGGTGAGGGTCCTAGGAGTAGAGGCAGCTGTCCCCTGCACCCTGAGTCTTGGGTCCACTGGGTCCACCAAGAGCAGCAGAGCCCAGGCTGACAGCAGACAGGGAGGGCATGCAGGGCAGGCTGGGTGAGGAGGGAGGTCCAGGGATCCTTCCTTGTGCAGCATCACTGCAGTGAGAACTTCCCTGCCTACAGCACCATCATTTGGAGGACACAGTGGACACTCTCCTTAGTCAGGGGGATTCACTGAGAGGACAAGTGTATGTGCTGATCTCCTGATGAGGATTCAGGAACTGATCTCCTGCCTAACTGAGTGAACACAACCTACTAATAAGACATGTAGGCACCTGTCCTTATTCACTGTGATGTTGACCATGACCTCACTGCAAACCCTGAACCTGCAGATATCCTCCTCCTGGTGCTGGGGAGGCTCAGGGAGGACCTTGCTGGTCTCTATGTTTCCACCAACAGCAAATTCTTATGTGCCCCGTGAGTGAAGTTTCCAATTTCTAGAATATCACCTGATTTTAATGCTGGTCCTGCAGTCTAACCAAATCAGAGACATTTTCAGATGATCCCACCTCCTGAATGTGGAAACCTGGACCCTCTATGAGACTTTTTCCCTTCCTCACCTGGGCCAGGTGTGAGCCAGTTGCCTCCAGTAGCCTGCTCTTCATAAAGCCCTGTTTAGGTAATGTGCCCATGCACAGCCTTCACCTCAGCCTCACTGTGACTGACTCCTGCATTTCTGTTATGATCAAGCTTTCATGGATCCAATATATTCTCTCTGTAGCCCAGGCCCTGCCCCCCACCCTCTGACCTTGCATTTGTGAAACATTTATGGATCATTGAAACAACACAGCTACAGTGCACAGACAGTGCAGGAGCATGTCCCTCTCATGCTGCTCAAAAAACATTAGTTCACAGAACGAGACAGACATAAGAGGACAGGGTGTGGGGATCAACCTGGGCATGGGGTTCTGGGAGGGAAGTTCCTTCCAGGCAGCTCATGTCCATGGACAACTGCAAAAATACAACAACTTCGAACTTGAGTTTGACTTGGCCCAAGGACTGAAGAGTTCTTGCTGTAGAATTCTGGACCAGGGCATGCTTCACAATCTTTTCCATGTTCCTGTCATCCTACTTCAAACAAAGATGTGTCTCTCTCTATCTACATCACATAAGAAGAAGGAGTTACATAATATTGAAAGTTCCCACCACCTTACTGTTATACTAATCATGGCTCAAAAGTCAAGATTGATATTCAGAAATATGTGAAGCATCACAGGAATCTGAATCTAGTGTAGGGAAACAAGCATTATTTTCTGAAATTAAGATCGATAAAAATTAAGAAGTGCAATTATACGGAAGACTAGAGGAATTCCTGAGATGAAAAGAGAAACCATAATATACACAACGAAGTCTGCCCAGGATTATTCTTCAACTTCTTCTCTGACTGAGATGTGAAGCTGATGGTCCTGAACTCCCTGCTGGTCCTATGTGCCCTGCTTTTCCTATGTGCCCTGCTGGTCCTGAGGGCCTTCTACATCTCCTGCATGTTCCCTCCTGCTCGTGAGGGTGCCTCCTGCATCTGAAGATGCTGCTGATCTTGAGTTCTTCCTGCTGGTCCTGGGTACTTTTTCTTGTACCTGATCCCCTGGTGGCCCTGAGTTCTTGCTACAGCTCCTGACCCTCTTGCTGGTTCTGTGCTCCCTCTGTTGATCATAGGTGATTCCCATAGTTCTTGAACCCCCTGCTGATCCCAAGTACCCCTAACTGGTCCTTAGGTCCTTTAGTGGTCCTGAAACTTCTTCTGCTCCTGAGCTGCACCAGCAGGACTTAACCTCACCTGTCGATCCAGGAATCAATGCTTGTCTTCAAATGACCTGTTGGTCCTCAGCTCCTCCTGCCTCTTGGATATCCCCCTTCAGGTTCCAGGACCCTGCAGGTCCTCAGCTCCACCTGCATGCTGGTGACTGACAGGGCTCACACTGAGTTCCCTCACTGTGTTTCTCCCACTTGAATACACAGCTGTATGCTCAGGTTTCTTTTTTAATTTATTTTTATTGTAAACAAATGGGATACATGATGTTTCTGTTTGTACATGGAGAAACAGCATACCATTTGTGTAATCATACATTTACATAGGGTAATGGTGTTTGATTCATTCTGCTATTTTTTCCTTCCCCCCCATCCCTCCCACCGCTCTTTTGCCTCTATACAGTTCTTCCTTCCTCCATTCTGGCTCCCCTCCTATCTCCCATTATGGGTCATTATCTGCTTATCAGCAAGATCATTTGTCCTTTGGATTTTTGTGATTGGCTTATCTCACTTAGCATGATATTCTCCAATTTCATCCGCTTGCCTGCAAATGCCATAATTTTATTATTCTTTATAGCTGACTAATATTCCATTGTGTGTATATGTATATGTGTATATATATATATATATATATATATATATATATATAATATATATATACCACAGTTTCTTTATCTATTCATCAATTGAAGGACATCTAGTTTGGTTCCACAATCTGGCTATTGTGAATTGAGCAGCTATGAATATTGATGTGGCCGTATCTCTGTAGTATGCTGATTTTAAGTCCTTTGGGTATAGGACAAGGATTGGGATAGCTGGGTCAAATGGTGGTTCCATTCCAAGCTTTCTGAGGAATCTCCACACTGCTTTCCAGAGTGGCTGCACTAATTTGCAGTGCCACCAGCAATGTATGAGTATACCTTTCTCCCCACATTCTCGCCAACACCTATTGTTGCTTGTATTCTTGATAATCGCCATTCTAATTGGGGTGAGATGGAATCGTAGGGTAGTTTTGATTTGTGTATGCTCAGGTTTCTTGATGGTGAGTTGAGTACTAATAGAACCTGGCTCTTGGAAATATCCCTGGTGGTGCTGAATATTTAGCAGTACAGGTGCAATTGACAAAGGGTTCCTGTGAAAAAGCGCAAGCATGTGCTCAGGAACATTAAGGAACATTGAAGACTGACAGGAACTCAGGACCACTTTTCTAATGGTATCTGCTTCTAACATTAACTCTTCTTCTAACACACTCTAGGCTTTCCCTGGTGGCTGCAGATCCAGCTCACACCATAGCTGGGTAAAGAGAATCTAGGCACAGCAAAGGAGAGGGAAAGGGTCTATGAGGGCATAAGATGGCCAGGTTCTGAATACTGCAGCTCCATCATGGACAGGAAACTGGGGTACAAGGAGCATCACCTCCAGTCAGTCACAACAGAAGCTGGATGCTCCTTCCATCTCCTGAAATCCCTGGACTCTCACAAACAGCAGGGAGGAGGGCAGCCCCAGGACCTCCATGCTGCAATGAACACCCCATGATAATGACCCAGGGCTGCTCAGCTCGGGCTGGTCTTTCAACATGAGACTGCGGCTGCTTTACATGTGGGAGTCCTAGGATACAAGTGGGGAGCAAGTGGCAGGGCAACCATGTTTCCCAGGGAGTGTGCTGGACTCTGCTGCTCAGAGGCAGTGGTAGGCAACCTCATGGTCCTACCTGCTTCCTGCCGGGTCCTCCTCTAGCAGCCATCAGGAATGGGCAGGCCAATATTCAGGGGTTGGCAGAACCACACTTAGGGGTGTTCCCTGTAGGAGGGCACAGTCATGCAGAGGGAGGGGATGCAGGTGGCTCCCTCAGGGCCTTTGCTCTGCTCTGTGAAATCCAGGGAAGGGTTTGGGGTGGGGCAGGGCAGAGGGTGCAATGGGCCTTGATGGAGATGGAGAGGAAGTTCAAGAGACAACCTGCTCCCACTCAGGCAGCTGTTGGCCTCCTGCCTTCAATATGATCCTTGCCTTGACTTCACCCTTGGCTGTTTTGCTCCTAGACCTCCAGACCTTTCTTTCTCCAAGTCTCACAGCATCTGGGTTTGTGCAGTGAGTCTGGGTCCTTGTGAGTCAGTGTCAGTGTGTCCCAGATTAAATCACATCAGGGCTCAGCATGGCCCTCTGTGAAGGCGGGAGGTCAGTGCTGGGTCGATCATGGCCCTAGTGGAAAAAAGGCACTGAGATACTCACCTTGCCCAACAGGCTCAGTGACACATAGGGCAACAGGTGAATGCAGTTTGCACTGGAGATTCCCTTCCAGCTCTGAAGCCTGCCTGTGTCAATCATAACTGAGCTGAGACCAGGAGCAGGGCCATGAGGACAGGTGCAGAGCCTGTGGGTGCTGGGGCAGCCCATGCCCCCTTCCCATGGCCTCCTGTGGAAATCTCATGCGCTGAGAGAGGAGACCCTGCCCTGCAGACCTGCAGCCCTGTGAGGACCCCACTTTCTGGCCCATGCTCAGCTCTGGGAACTGAACTAGTCCAGAGGATGAAGCAGCCTAGCTCCCTGTCCTCACCCAGCACAATGTCATGTGCTCCCTGTCAGGAATTCAAGGCAGGATGATGACCATATGTCAGGTAACATGAGTGGTGTTTTCTCTGTACTTCCCAGGGTGCTCTGCTAACAGATTTAGAAATGCATGTTGTGTTTTTTGCTGTAAACTTGAGCCAACACAGAGAGGAATCATGCATATGGTGAAATGCTTCACCTCAACCAGTGAGGGCAATACCCGTGGGGAAATTTTAAATGAACTCAGCATGAGAAGCTGGGGAATTTGGTGGCAAAGCCTCAGCTAAGACCTCAGTGATAAGGAGCAAGCAAACTGTCCCCTACAGTCACAGTCTTCCTGAGAACCAGAGTGCTTCCCTACAGACACCTCAAAGCAGGAGAGCATAGGCTCCTGAGAACTCAATAGTACTGTGCAGGTTTATTCCCAGGTGATGATTACCTAGGTCCTGAACTGTGCATGTAGGAGTTCATGACCAGGTGGGAGTCCACCAGGAGGCCTAGGATGCAGAGATTCCTGGGCAGAAACTCTTGTGCCTGGGACCCTGAGGGGTGTGTGCACAGGGGAAGGTGGACCTGGCTGTCCTCCTGTGCTTCTAGCTTGGACTGCAGCAGCAGCCCATTGATGTGGGTCCCTCACTGTGAGCACTGCTGCTGCAGAGGTGCCTGCTGAGCACGGCCTCTGCTGCCTCCACACCTTCAGATGGATACCTGTGCCCTGTCTGTCATCCTGGGTCTTTTCCTAGATCCCATGGGCACCTGGACAGGTGATGGCTTTCCTCACCTGCTCATCCTCGCTCACCTCCCCTGTCCTGAGGAAGCTGCTGTGCATGGCTCCTGCCATCTTAAGCCACAGACACTTCCTCAAGGCATCATGTGAGGCCCCTGCTGAACCTGCTGAGGGCACTGAGCCAGGAGCATGATGCTGTGTGATGGACACTGCATTCAGGACAGCTCTACTCTACTCAGGCCATTGTGAGGAGCATGGTGCTGTCCATGGCTATGGAGGGTGAAAGTGCTTCTCCAGTCCACCATGGAACAAGGGCTGGACTCAGTACATAGTCCTGGTCATTTGCCTGTGCTCAGAGCTGACCACTGAGTGGGATGAGCTGGGAGTCAAGGGGTGGGCTCCTGTGCAGAACTGCAGGGTCATGGTGGGTTGATTTTCATGAGCAAAGGGAGGCCCTGTTTGCACGTCCTGCTTAATAGTCACTCTGGTTGGAGAGCCAGATAGAGCATCACAGGGCAGATGTGAATGTCATGGGGCAGAGCAGTTACATAGTAGTTCTCAGGAAACTGAAATACCTTTTGTATATTTGTTTTTTTTTTGGCATATGTCATCCAATAAATTGTTTTACTTATGAACACAATTATGATAAAGGGATCAAAATGTGATTTCAATCTCATGCAGAAGGTGTATTCGTGGATCACTATGTGCAACAGCTCATATCTGGCAGGTAGCAGGTAAGTATTTTGGTTTTGCTGCTCACCCTGGAGACAATGCTCACCTGACCCTCCTCCACCTCCCAGGTGGACACACCTGGTGACCTCCTCAGAACACATTGTATGCATGAACCCACACTTGGTGGAGCTGGGATCACTCATGCTGGAGGAGACTGTGGGTAGAGACTCTCAAGGGCACAGGGATGCCCTGGCCTGTGAACTCCTGACTGACGTCAGCCATTTGCAGGACAGGGAGGGGCAGAAAGAGCAGTGCAGGAGAGCTGGTGCTCTGCAGTTTGTCCAGGAGAGCAGCACATTTGTGGTGCTGCCCAGGAGCTGTAGCCAGGAGGGTGTGGCCAGCAGCTCCATTGAGAGCAACCCAGGGCTTTGCACCCAGAGGATGGAAGGTGGTCTTGGATCCCAGGAATCAGCAAGGCCCAGCTTCACCAGTTCAGAGGGAAAGATGAAAATATGAAAGTCACCCAGGACAGGGCATGTGGGAGAGAGCTCTGGGGTGACTGGCTCTGCACTGCCAGGCATGGTCTCCCCTGTTCAGCCAGCAAGGTGCTCAGAGGTCCCCAGTCATGGCTCAAGGGAGGCCAGGACCTGCTCCCTGCTGAGGCCACCTTGTCATCAGCCTCCCCATGCTGGCTCTGCAGGCAGAGGGCAAGAGGGTGAGGGTCACACAGGTTCCACCCAGTCTTGAAGAAGGCCAGGGAGGCCAGATGATGTTTCAGTGGTCAGATTCTTGGTGGCAGCCCTGGCAGGGTGAGGCGTGGAGCTGAGAGATGAAGCAGGGCTGCTGTGGAGACCCAGGAGCAGAGGACCAGCAGTGAGCAGGGCTGGCCCAGGAAGCTGCAGGCCTCAGTCCAGGCTCCCTAAGAGGGAGATGAGGGGCTGAATCCAGCTGGACTTTGTGGTGAGACTACTGTGACCCCTAATCCATATCTCATTGCAGTGACCTTGAGGTCAGACATGGACACAGGTGTTTAGTGTGCGTCCTGCTGAACTCTAGTCCTTTTCAACAGGACTTTGTCTTTCTTTGCAAATGGGAATATTTGCTCCTGCTCTAGAACATTGGGTATGGAACTCCTGTTTGATTTTTAAGGGCACACATTCCTGTTTTCCTTCAATTTTTGGGAGTCCTGGGACTGAACTTCTGAACACTGCTGCAGCATTTCTTTTAGGCACTGAAAGATCAGTACTGACGGTGTTCTGTATGAGAAGAGGGAGGAAAATCATTGTGTTCAGTGATAGAATGATTATGATTGCATAATTGCCAAATATTCCACGTGGTAAGTGAATTCTGCAGCCCCTGGGTTTGGGGAATGGTGGATCCCTTAGGACATGGGGACTTCCGGAATTTAGGTTAATAACTGTGGACATGCCATGCAAGGAGATTGTCAGACCCCAGTCTCTTCCTCCCTCTCATTTGATTCCTAGTAAAATGTGAGTGGTTTCCCCCAGTGGGTTCTCTGTGTTGCATGTGGAACACACAGGAAAGGCATTTGTGCAATGGACTCATCTGCTCTTGAACGGGAGCTTTTGATATCATGAGACAAAATTCATGTTCTGTGATCTTAATGATCTCAGTTATTTGCTTCAGGGATGCAAAGCTCATGTTCTAATTTTAGATTACAATCTAGGAGAGAATGTGGAGCCTGATGGACAGGCTCCTCCTGACCTCATTCCCCTGTCCATGTAAAAAGCTGGTCTCACAGGAGCAGAGCTGGACTGTGACTGTGGAGGGAGAGGGAGGTTCAGGAGGACGGAGGGGCTGAGTGAAGAGGCACAGGCATGACTGACACAGGAGCAGCTGGTCTGTTCTCACCCAGAGGGTGGTGATGGGCAGCACGCTCACCTGCACACCCAACAGAGTCAGCAGGAGGCATCCAGAAGGCTCTCCTCCCAGGAAGGAGAGTGTTGTGTGATTGATGAACCCCATGTTCCCAGTTGACCAACAGGCCATGCTCGGTCATCAAGGTCATTGCTTCTTCCTCCCCATGATGTGGAGCTGGTTTTCCCAACCTAAAATGACTGCCCAGGGTTTTCAAGATGGTGGACTAGAGGGTGGCTGCATTTCATGTTGCTCCAGGACTCAGGATTCAAAAGAGGAGATATTGAGAGACTTGGGACCAACTCAAAGCAGCCGGGTGACTCTCTCCCATTGGGGAGGTGTCCCGGATGGGGCAGTAGTCCTGGAACACAGAGAACTTTGTGAAGTAGAGTTGCCCAATGAGACACCCCTCCCCCCACTGGAGCAGTGAACTCGGGCAACTGGGACCATCGTAGAGGAGGTCGCTCATCACAGCGCTTGGACTCGGAGCAACCACTGGGGCTCCGGGGCCCAGAGGAGAAGCTGCGTGGCGACGAGCTGTTTGGACTCAGAGCAACCACTCCTGAACACTGGGGCCTGCCTAGAGGAGGAGGAGGAGGAGCGTGGTGGGTCGCTTGGTATCAGAGTGACTGTACCAGAGCTATAGGCGGTTGCCAGAGCAGCAGCTTCACAGTGAGCAGTTTGGATTCAGATTGACCGCTCCTGAACACCAGGGGGCTGCCCGGAGGAGGAGTGCGGTGGGTCACTTGGTCTCGGAGCAACTGCACCAGAGCTTTGGGTGGCTGCCTGGAGGAGGCATGCGGTGATTCGCTTGGATTCAGAGCAACCACTCCTGAACATCGGGGGGCTGCCCGGAGGAGGAGCGTGGTGGTTCGCTTGGTCTCGGAGTGGCAGCACCAGAGTTTCTGGTGGCTGCCTGGAGGAGGCATACGGCGGGTCGCTTGGACTCAGAGCAACCACTCCTGAACACCCAGGGGGCTACCAGCAGAAGGAGGAGGAACGGGGCAGGTCACTTGGACTTGGAGTAACTGCCTAGGGCTATGGGCAGTTGGCGGGAGGAGGAGGTGCACAGTGAGTTGCTTGGACTCCTAGTGACTGCACCAGAACACCGGGTGGCTGTCTGGAGGAAGAGGCGTGTGGCAGGTTGCTGGGACCCAGAGTGACTGTACGGGGCTCCAGTTTGCGGCTCAGAGGAGGTGCCGCATAGCCAGGCGATTAGGTGCACAGCAGGGTCCCAGGACCTAGGCGGCTTCTTGCTGGAAGAGCCACACAGAGACTCGCATAGAGGCAGAGCGAAGTTTCCAGAACTGCATGCAGATTCTCTGAGGAGAGGCAGCCTAAGGAGACTTGTCTGCGAAGGGTGAGGCTCCCAGGCGCAGGAGGTAGGTTCAGGTCCCTGGGAACATTGCAGAGGAAGGCAGCCCAGCCCAGGCGGTAGTTGTAGATTGAGGGGAACCTCTAGGAGGGGAACTGACCAGCGAGACTTCCCAACCAGGTGAGTCTTCCCTGCCGGGTGAGGTTTTCCCACAAGGACGGTAAAACCAGAGACACAGGCCCAAACAGGCCTTGCCTCAGCCCGCAGCCTAGTTCCCCTTTAGATGACCATTGGTCAACAAGTGGAGGCACCGCTGCCCACTAGCAGGGAATATACACCACCTGAGGGTCACCACCCCTAGAGAGGCAGCTTCCTGGTGGCGCACCGCATTACCAACTTCCTCCAAGACTTCAGGCTACTGAAGGCTAAGAGGGGACATACTAGTAATCTTCATGGACATTATAAGTCAATAGAGGAAATCTGCAATATCTTAATGACCCACTGATTCCTGAACAGTATGAGAAAACAAGGGAAGAAAATGCCCGAAACAAATCTAGATGTTACATCAATAAAATCCAAAGACAGCATGGCAGAAGAAATGACAGAAAGGGAGTTCAGAATGTATATAATTAAAATGATCAGGGAAGCAAACGGTGAGATGAAAGAGAAAATGCAGGCATTGAATAATGAAATGAAAGAGTAAATGCATGCATTGAATGATCACACCAATCGACAGTTAAAAGAGTAAATACAGGAAGCAAAAGATCATTTCAATAAAGAGTTAGAAATATTGGAAAAAAACAAAGAGAAATCCTTGAAATTATGGAACCAATAAACCAGATTAAAAACTTCTTAGAAAGCATACCAATAGGATAGAACACCTCGAAGACAGAACCTCAGATATTGAAGACAAAATATTTAACCTTGAAAACAAAGTTGAACAAACAGAGAAGATGGTAAGAAAGCATGAACAGAATCTCCAAGAATTATGGGATATCATGAAAAGGCCAAATTTAAGAATTTTTGGAATTGAGGAAGGCTTAGAGAAACAAACCAAAGGAATGAACAATCAATTCAATGAAATAACGTCAGAAAATTTCCCAAATTTGAAGAAAGAAATGGAAAATCAAGTTCAAGAGGCTTATAGGACTCCAAATACACAAAATTACAACAGACCCACACCAAGGCACATTATAATGAAAATACCTAACATACAAAATAAAGACAGAATTTTAAAGGCTTTGAGAGAAAATAAGAACCAAATTACATTCAGGGGGAAACCAATACAGATATCAGCAGAGTTTTCAATCCAGACCATAAAAGCTAGAAGGGACTGGAACAACATTTTTCAAGTCCTGAAAAAAAAATGGATGCCAACAAAGAATCTTATACCCAGCAAAACTTACCTTCAAATTTGATGATGAAATAAAATCATTCCATGATAAACAAAAGCTAAAAGAATTTACAAAAAGAAAGCCAGCATTACAGACATTCTCAGCAAAATATTCCATGAGGAGGAGATAAGAAACAAAGAAGCAAATCAGCAAAGGTAGGAATTATCCTAAATGAATTGTCAAATAAAGGAGGAACCAAGTCACATCCAATAAATAAATAAATAAATAAAATTTTAAAAAATGAACCAAATGACAGGGAATACAAATCATATCTCAATAATAACCCTGAATGTTAATGGCCTGAATTCATCAATCAAAAGACATAGACTGGCAGATTGGATTAAAAAGAAAGATCCAACTATATGTTGCCTGCAAGAGACTCACCTCATAGAAAGAGATACCCATAGACTAAAGGTGAAAGGATGGGGAAAAACATACCATGCACATGGACTCAGCAAAAAAGCTGGAGTATCCATCCTCATTTCAGATAATGTGGACTTCAAGCCAATGTTAGTCAGAAGGGATAAAGAAGGATATTTCATACTGCTTAAGGGAAGCATAAATCAGCAAGATATAACAATCATAAACATCTATGCCCCAAACAGTGGCTCATCCATGTATGTCAAACAAATACTTCTCAATTTCAGAAACCAAATAGACCATACTACAATAATACTAGGTGATTTTAACACGCCTCTCTCACCACTGGACAGATCTTCCAAACAAAAATTGAACAAAGAAAGCATAGATCTCAATAACACAATCAATAATTTAGACTTAACAGACATTTATAGAATATACCATCCAACCAAGAGCGAATACACTTTCTTCTCAGCAGCACATGGATCCTTCTCTAAAATAGACCATATATTATGCCATAAAGCTAATGTTAGCAAATAAAAGAACATAGAGACACTACCTTGTATTCTATCAGATCATAATGGATTGAAGTTAGAAATAAATAAAAGAGTAAAAAACAGAAACTACTCCAACACCTGGAGATTAAATAATATGCTATTATATGATGAATGGATAACAAAAGATATTAGGAAGGAAATAAAAAATTCTTAGAGGTAAATGAGAACAAAGAAACACCATATCAAAATCTTTGGGACACTATGAAAGCAGTACTTAGAGGAAAATTTATTTCATGGAGCGCATTTAATAAAAGAAGTAAAACACAACAAATAAACAACCTAACACTACAGCTCAAAGCCCTAGAAAAGACGAACAGACCAGCACCAAAAGTAGTAGAAGACAGGAAATAGTTAAACTCAGAACTGAAATCAACGAAATTGAAACAAAAGAAACAATACAAAAAATTGACAAAATAAATAGTTGGTTCTCCAAAAAAATAAACAAAATTGATAAACCCTTTTGCACACTAATAACGAGAAGATGAGAGATAACCCAAATCACTAAAATTCGAAATGAACAAGGAAATATCACAACAGACACGATTGAAATAAAAAACATAATTAGAAGCTATTTTGAAAATCTGTACTGCAACAAAATAGAAAATTTTGAAGACATCAACAGGTTTCTAGAGACATATGAATTACCTAAACTGAACGAGGAGGACATAAACAATTTATTTTTGTTTTTTTTTTATTTTTTTTTATTTTTTTTTTACGTTTACTATAGGGTAATGATGTTTATTTTATTTTTCCCTTCCCCCCCACCCCTCCCCCCTCCACCCCTCCCACCCTCTTTTCCCTCTACACAGTCCTTCTTTCCTTCATTCTTACCGCTCTCCTTAGCCTAACTCTAAACCTAACCCTAAACCTAATGCTAGCCCCTCCCACCCCCCATTATATGTCCTCATCCGCTTATCAGCGAGATCATTCGTCCTTTAGTTTTTTGAGATTGGCTTATCTCACTTAGCATGATATTCTCCAATTTCGACCATTTGCCTACAAATGCCATAATTTTATCATTCTTCATTGTGGAGTAATATTCCATTGTATAAATATGCCACAGATTCTTTATCCATTCATCAACTGAAGGGCATCTAGGTAGGTTCCACAATCAGGCTATGGTGAATTGAGCAGCAATGAACATTGATGTGGCTGTATCTCTGTAGTATGCTGATTTTAAGTCCTTTGGGTATAGGCCAAGGAGTGGGATAGCTGGGTCAAATGGTGTTTCCATTCCAAGCTTTCTGAGGAATCTCCACACTGCTTTCCAGAGTGGCTGCACTAATTTGCAACCCCACCAGCAATGTATGAGTGTTCCTTTTTCACCACATCCTCGCAAACACCTATTGTTGCTTGTATTCTTGATAATCGCCATTCTAATTGGGGTGAGATGAATTCTTAGGGTAGTTTTGATTTGCACTTTCCCTTATTACTAGGGATGTTGAACATTTTTTTCATATATCTGTTGATTACTTGTACATTTTCTTCTGTGAAGTGTCTGTTCATTTCCTTAGCCCACTTCGTTGATTGGATTATTTGTATTCTTCGTGTAGAGTTTTTTGAGTTCTTTATAGATTCTGGAAATTAGCGCTCTATCTGAGGTATGGTTGGCAAAGATATTCTCCCACTCTGTAGGCTCTCTCTTCACATTTCTGATAGTTTCCTTTGCTGAGAGAAAGCTTTTAAGTTTGAATCTATCCCAGTTGTTGATTCTTGCTTTTATTTCTTGTGCTATGGAAGTCCTGTTAAGGAAGTCTGATCCTAAGCCAACAAGTTGAAGATTTGGACCTACTTTTTCTTCTATAAGATGCAGGGTCTCTGGTCTGATTCCGAGGTCCTTGATCCATTTTGAGTTGAGTTTTGTGTAGGGTGAGAGATAGGAGTTTAATTTCATTATATTGCATATGGTTTTCCAGTTTTCCCAGCACCATTTGTTGAAGAGGCTATCTTTTCTCCATTGCATATTGTTGGAAACTTTGTCTAGTATGAGAAAATTGTATTTATTTGGGTTTGTGTCCATGTCCTCTATTCTGTACCATTGATCTACCTGTCTATTTTGGTACCAATACCATGCCATTTTTGTTACTATTGCTTTGTAGTAGAGTTGAAGATCTGGTATTGCAATACCCCCTGCTTCGCTCTTGCTACTGAGGATTGCTTTAGCTATTCTGGGTTTCTTATTCTTCCAGATGAATTTCATAATTGCTTGCTCTATTTCTGTAAGGTACATCATTGGGATTTTAATTGGAATTGCATTGAATCTGTATAACCCTTTAGGTATTATAGCCATTTTGACGATATTAATTCTGCCTATCCAGGAACATGGGAGATCTTTCCATCTTCTAAGGTTTTCTTTAATTTCTTTCTTTAGTGTTCTGTAGTTCTCATTGTAGAGGTCTTTCACCTCTTTTGTGAGATTGATTCCCAAGTATTTTATTTTTTTCGATGCTATTGTGAATGGTGTAGTTTTCGTAATTTCTCTTTCTGAAGATTCATCACTTATGTATAAAAATGCATTGGATTTATGAGCATTGATCTTGTAACCTGCTACTTTACTGAATTCACTTATGAGTTCTAAAAGTTTTCTGGTGGAATTTCCAGGTTCCTCTAAATATATAATCATGTCATCAGCGGACAGGGATAGTTTGAGTTCTTCTTTTCCTATTCGTATCCCTTTAATTTCTTTCGCTTGTCTGATTGCTCTGGCTAGAGTCTCAAGGACAATGTTGAATAGAAGCGGTGAAAGAGGGCATCCCTGCCTTGTTCCAGTTTTTAGGGGGAACGCTTTCAGTTTTTCACCATTTAGAATGATATTAGCCATGGGCTTAGCAGAGATGGCCTTTACAATGTTAAGGAATGTTCCCACTACCCCAATTTTTTCTAGTGTTTTGAGCATGAAGGGATGCTGTATTTTATCGAATGCTTTTTCTGCATCTATTGAAATAATCATGTGATTCTTAACTTTAAGTCTGTTGATATGGTGAATGACATTTATTGATTTCCGAATGTTGAACCAACATTGCATCCCTGGGATAAAACCCACTTGATCGTGGTGCACTGTCTTTTTAATATATATTTGTATGCGATTTGCTAAAATTTTGTTGAGAATTTTTGCATCGATGTTCATTAAGTATATTGGTCTGAAATTTTCTTTCCTCGATGTGTCTGTGTCTGGTTTAGGTATCAGGGTGATATTGGCTTCATAGAACGAGTTTGGTAGGGTTCCCTCCTCTTGTATTTCATGGAATAGTTTGAGGAGTGTTGGAATGAGCTCTTCTTTAAAGGTTTTGTAGAACTCGGCTGAGAACCCATCTGATCCTGGACTTTTCTTTGTTGGTAGGCTTTTGATGACCTCTTCTATTTCATTGCTTGAAATTGGTTTATTTAAGTTGTGTATGTCCTCCTCGTTCAGTTTAGGTAGTTCATATGTCTCTAGAAATTTGTTGATGTCTTCGAGGTTTTCTGTTTTGTTGGAGTATAGATTTTCGAATAGCTTCTAATTATGTTTTGTATTTCACTCGTGTCTGTTGTGATGTTTCCTTGTTCATTCCGAATTTTAGTAAATTGAGTTTTCTCCCTCTTTCTCTTTGTTAGTGTGGCTAAGGGTTTATTTATTTTTTCAAAGAACCAACTATTTATTTTGTTAATTTTTCCGATTGTTTCTGTTTTTGATTTCGTTGATTTTGGCCCTGATTTAACTATTTCCTGTCTTCTACTACTTTTGGTAATGGTGTGCTCTTCTTTTTCCAGTGCTTTGAGCTGTAGTGTTAAGTCATTTATTTGTTGATTTCTACTTCTTTTTTTGAATGCACCCCATGAAATAAACCTTCCTCTAAGTACTGCTTTCATAGTGTCCCAGAGATTTTGATATGATGTGTCTTTGTTCTCATTTACTTCTAAGAATTTTTTTATTTCCCTCCTGATGTCTTCTGTTATCCATTCATCATATAATAGTATATTATTTAGTCTCCAGGTATTGGAGAAGTTTCTGTTTTTTATTCTGTCATTTATTTCTAATTTCAATCCATTATGATCTGATAGAGTACAAGATAGTATCACTATCTTCTTGTATTTGCTAACAGTAACTTTGTTGCATAAAATATGGTCTATTTTAGAGAAGGATCCATGTGCTGCTGAGAAGAAAGTGTATTCGTTCTTTGTTGGATGGTATATTCTATATATGTCCGTTAAGTCTAAATTGCTGATTGTGTTGTTGAGATCTATAGTTTCTTTATTCAATTTTTGTTTGGACGATCTATCCAGTGGTGAGAGAGGTGTGTTAAAATCGCCTAGTATTATTGTGTTGTCGTCTATTTGATTTCTGTAATTGAGAAGGATTTGTTTGACGTACGTGGATGAGCCAATGTTCGGGGCATAGATATTTATGATTGTTATGTCTTGCTGATTTATGCTTTCCTTAAGCAGCATGTAATGCCTTCTTTATCCCTTCTGACTAGTTTTGGTTTGAAGTCCACATTATCTGAGATGAGGATGGATACTCCAGCTTTTTTGCTGTGTCCGTGTGCATGGTATGTTTTTCCCCATCCTTTCACCTTTAGTCTATGGGTGTTTCTTTCTATGAGATGAGTCTCTTGCAGGCAGCATATTGTTGGATTTTTCTTTTTAATCCAATCTGCCAGTCTGTGTCTTTTGATTGATGAATTCAGGCTATTAACATTTAGTGTTATTATTGTGATATGATTTGTATTCCCAGTCAATTGACTCATGTTTGTTTTTGAAATGATTTGGTTTCTCCTTTATTTGGCTATTCCTTTAGGCTAGCGCCTCCTGTTGCTGATTTGCATCGTTGTTTTTCATCTCTTCCTCATGGAATATTTTGCAGAGAATGTTCTGTAATGCTGGCTTTCTTTTTGTAAATTCCTTTAGCTTTTGTTTATCATGGAAGGATCTTATTTCATCCTCAAATTTGAAGGTAAGTTTTGCTGGGTATAAGATTCTTGGTTGGCATCCGTTTTCTTTCAGGGCTTGGTATATGTTGTTCCAGGCCCTTCCAGCTTTTAGGGTCTGGATTGAAAAATCTGCTGATATTCTTATTGGTTTCCCTCTGAATGTAATTTGATTCTTTTCTCTCGCAGCCTTTAAAATTCTGTCTTTATTTTGTATGTTAGGTATTTTCATAATAATGTGCCTTGGTGTGGGTCTGTTGTAATTTTGTATGTTTGGAGTTCTATAAGCCTCTTGTACTTGGTTTTCCATTTCATTCTTCAGATTTGGGAAATTTTCTGTTATTATTTCATTGAATAGATTGTTCATTCCTTTGGTTTTTTTCTCTAAGCCTTCCTCAATCCCAATAATTCTTAAATTTGGCCTTTTCATGATATCCCATAATTCTTGTAGATTCTGTTCATGATTTCTTACCATCTTTTCTGTTTGGCCAACTTTGCTTTCAAGATTAAATAATTTGTCTTCAATGTCTGAGGTTCTGTCTTCCAGGTGTTCTATCCTATTGGTTATGCTTTCTATGGAGTTTTTAACTTGGTTTATTGTTTCCTTCATTTCAAGGATTTAAGTTTGGTTTTTTTTCAGTATTTCTAACTCTTTATTGAAATGATCTCTTGCTTCCCGTATTTGGTCTTTTAACTGTTGATTGGTGCGATCATTTAATGCCTGCATTTGCTCTTTCATCTCCTCGTTTGCTTCCCTGATCATTTTAATTACGTACATTCTGAACTCCCTTTCTGACATTTCTTCTGCTGTGCTCTCATTGGGTTTTATTGATGCAGTATCTAGGTTTGTTTGGGACATTTTCTTCCCTTGTTTTCTCATATTGGTCAGTTGTCAGTGGGACCCTGAGATATTGCAGTTTTCCGCTATTGGCTTATAGTGTCCCGGTAGATTTCCAGTATACACCTCCCAGCCTTCAGTAGCCTGATGTCTTGGAGGAATCTGATAAAGCAGCTCATCCGAAGAAAACTGCCCCTAGCCCCCTACTGGTTCCACGGTTTGGAACTGGCTCTGTGCGGAAATGCTCTCACTGTGGGCCTGCACCGTGCAGCTGGCCGTGTGGGAGGAGCCCACTGCTGGAGTGTGGAAGGCTACCTTGGGAAGACTTTAGCTGCCCTGCCTGGCTCCAATAAGCCACCTCTATCTGGTCCTGCCACCTGGGCTGAGCTTTTCCCAGTGGGTAGACTCACCCGTGGCTCTATTTCAGTCCGAGTCTCTCAATGCCTCCCCTTCTTAACTCCTGGGTTCTGGAGTGACTGGGGGTGCAGTCTCCCTCTAGGCCGCCATCTTGGATCGCCCATACACAATTTAAGTAGATGAATTTCAAGTAATGAAATATAAGAAGTCATCAAAAGCCTACCAACAAAGAAAATTTCAGGACCAGATGGGTTTTCAGCCGAGTTCTACAAACCCTTTAAAGAAGAGCTCATTCCAAAATTTCTCAAAGTATTCCATAATATAGAAGAGGAGGGAACCCTCCCAAATACATTCTCTGAAGCCAATATTACCCTGATACCTAAACCAGACTGAGACACATAGAGGAAAGGAAATTTCAGACCAATATCCTTAATGAACATCGATGCAAAAATTCTCAACAAAATTTTAGTAAATCGCATACAAAAACATATTAAAAATATAGTGCACCATGATCAAGTGGGTTTCATCCCAGTGATGCAAAGTTGGATCAACATCAGGAAATCAATAAATGTAATTCACCATATCAATAGACTTAAAGTCAAGAATCACATGATTATTTCAATAGATGGAGAAAAAGCATTTGATAAAATATAGCATCCCTTCAAGCTCAAAACACTAGAAAAAATAGGGATAGTGGGAACATTCCTTAACATTGTAAAGGCCATCTCTGCTAAGCCCATGGCTAATATCATTCTAAATGGTGAAAAACTGAAAGCGTTCCCCCTAAAAACTGGAACAAGGCAGGGATGCCCTCTTTCACCACTTCTATTCAATATTGTCCTTGAAACTCTAGCCAAAGCAATTAGACAGACCAAAGAAATTAAAGGGATACAAATAGGAAAAGAAGAACTCAAACTATCCCTATTTGCTGATGATATGATTATATACTTAGAGGAACCAGGAAATTCCACCAGAAAACTTTTAGATATCATAAGTGAGTTCAGTAAAGTAGCGGGATCAATGCACATAAATCTAATGCATTTTTATACATAAGTGATGAATCTTCAGAAAGAGAAATTAGGAAAACTACCCCATTCACAATAGCATCGAAAAAAATAAAATACTTGGGAATCAATCTCACAAAAGGGTGAAAGACCTCTACAATGAGAACTACAGAACACTAAAGAAAGAAATTGAAGAAAACCTTAGAAGATGGAAAGATCTCCCATGTTCTTGGATAGGAAGAATTAATATCATCAAAATGGCCATACTACCAAAAGTCCTCTACAGATTCAATGCAATTCCAATTAAAATCCCTATGACGTACCTTACAGAAATAGAGCAAGCAATTATGTAATTCATCTGGAAGAATAAGAAATGCAGAATAGCTAGAGCAATCCTTACCAGAAAGAGTGAAGCCCAGGGGGTATCGCAGTACTAGATCTTCAACTCTACTACAAAGCAATAGTAACAAAATGTCATGGTATTATTATAAAAATAGAAAGGTAGATCAATGGTACACTATAGAGGACACAGACACAAACCAAAATAAATACAATTTTCTCAGACTAGACAAAGAGGCCAAAAATATGCAATGGAGAAAAGATAGCCTCTTCAACAAATGGTGCTGGGAGAATTGGAAATCCATATGCAACAGAATGAAACTAAATCCATATCTCTCACCATGCACGCAACTAAACTCAAACTGGATTACGGACCTCAGAATCAGTCCAGAGACCCTGCAGATTATAGATGAAAAAGTAGGTCCAGATCTTCAACATGTTATCTTAGGACCAGAGTTCCTCAACAGGACTCCCATAGCACAAGAAATAAAAGCCAGAATCAATAACTGGGATAGAGTCAAACTAAAAAGCTTTCTCTCAGCAAAGGAAACTATCAGCAGTGCGAAGAAAGAGCCTACAGAGTGGGAGAAAATCTTTGCCAATCATACTTCAGATAGAGCACTAATCTCCAGAATCTGTAAAGTACTAATAAAACTCTACACCAAGAATGCAAGTAATGCAATCCACAAATGGGCTAAGGAAATGAGTAGACACTTCACAGAAGAAGATCTACAAGCAATCAACAAACATATGGAAAAATGTTCAACATCTCTAGTAATAAGAGAAATGCAAATCAAAACCACACTAAGATTCCATCTCACCCCAATTAGAATGGCAATTATCAAGAATACAAGCAACAACAGGTGTTGGTGAGGATGTGGGGAGAAAGGTACACTCATACATTACTGGTGGGGCTGCAAATTGGTGCAGTCACTCTGGAAAGCCGTGTGGTGATTCCTTAGAAAACTTGGAAAGGAACCACCATTTGACCCAGCTATCCCACTCCTTGGCCTTTATCCAAAGGACTTAAAATCAGCATACTACAAAGATACAGCCACATCAATGTTCATAGCTGTTCAATTGACAATAGCCAGAATGTGGAACCAACCTAGATGTCCTTCAATTGATGAATGGATAAAGAAACTGTGGTATATATATACAGTGGAATATTACTCAGCCACAAAGAATGATAAAATTATGGCATTTGCAGGCAAATGAATGAAATTGGAGAGTATCATGCTAAGTGAGATAAGCCAATCTCAAAAAAACAAAGGAGGAATGATATCGCTAATAAGTGTATGATGACACATAATGGGGGGTGGGAGGGGGTTAGTGTTAGGGTTAGAGTTAGGGTTAGTGAGTGTGGCAAGAATGGAGGAAGGAAGGACTGTATAGAGGGAAAAGAGGGGTGGGAGGGGTGGGGGAAACAGAAAAAATAACAGAATGAATCAAACAACATTACCCTATGTAAATTTATGATTACAAACATGGTATGCCTATACGCCATGTACAAACAGAGAAACAACATGTATCCCATTTGCTTAAGATAAAAAAAGAAAAAGAAAAAAAAAATAAAATGACTGCCTGGTGTGTTGGCCATTGTTGGAGCAGGCTCCAGTATGCCCAGGGCCTGGGTCCAACCTAAACCTCAAAATGTTCATAAAGTCCTTGATGACCATGTTGAAATTCTGAACAAAATAGTCCACAGTCCCAGGATCCGGAAGTTAACTGAAGCTGGAGATGGAACAGAGATGGACAGAACTGCAGCAAATGAACACACCCAGGGACACAGGGAATATCAGAGTGCAACATGTTCCCTGGATTCAGGCTGACGTTGATGTCAAGAGCCAAATACTTTTTCTTGGCTTCTGTATTTAATTTCAATTTCTAAGTTTGATCTTAACCATCCAGGATGCCATTCTAACCAGTCATAAAGTAAGAGTACTGGGCTTTAACTTCAATGTCCATAACTTTACAGTCATTTACACTTTTCTTTAAGTGGAGTCTGTATTAGTACTGGAAGTTACCATTACATACTATTTGTTCTGTAGCTTAAGGCTTATTATCACAAGTAAACTATGTTTTGTGTTCTTGAAGCAGCACCTCTGTAAAACAAACAGGTAGCAGTTTTACAAAATGAAATTAACAAGAGTAAAAATACATTCAGCTTGTATAATAGCTATCTTGAATTTTGGCTGAGAATTTTGATTCTACATTATACCCACTGAGATCACAGTAATTTCACAAGAAGAACAAACCCTTCGGCTATAACGTTAAATAAGCTGAAGTCTGGCTTATTTTGGAACCACTCTAACATGCAGTAAGGTGAGAGGCAGAGTCTTTTCTGAGGTAAGGTGTGGCCCCTCACAAATCTTAAGGGTTCTAATCCTGATGCTGATCTTTGACTTCCTTAAATATTTTATCTTTACATATATTGTTCCCTGAGTCTATGTGAGCATTAGTCAACACAATCTAACATTATATCCAAAACATGAATCAAAGAAAGTCTGAGAGAGATTTTAACTTTCCTTTTGTGTGACAACGTGGCAAAATGTTTTTTGTTTGATGATATTAACCTTTAGACAAATCAGACTCTCACTAACCTTTAGAAATATATTTCATTTAGGTTAATCACTGTGGACATGCCATGCAAACAGATTGTGAGACCCCAGTCTCTTCCTCCCTCCATTTGATTCCTAGTAAAATGTGAGTGGTTTCCCTCAGTGGGTTCTTTGTGTTGCATGTGGAACACCCAGGAAAGGCATTTGTGCAATGGACTCATCTGCTCATGGACGGGAGCTTTTGATATCATGAGCCAAAATTCATGTTCTGTGATCTTAATGATCTCAGTTATTTGCTTCAAGGATGCAAAGCTCATGAACTAATTGTAGGTTATAATCTAGGAGAGAAGGTGGAACCTGATGGACATTCTCCTACTGACCTCACTCCCCTGTCCATGTAAAAACCTGGTATCACAGGAGCAGAGCTGGACTGTGACTGTGGAGGGAGAGGGAGGTTCAGGAGGACGGAGGGGCTGAGTGAAGAGGCAGAGGACATGGTGACACAGGAGCAGCTGGTCTGTTCTCACCCAGTGGGTGGTGATGGGCAGCACGCTCACCTTCACAACCAACAGAGTCAGCAGGAGGCATCCAGAAGGCTCTCCTCCCAGGAAGGAGAGTGTTGTGTGGTTGATGTACCCCATGTTTCTAGTTGACCAACAGGCCATGCTCGGTCATCAAGATCATTGCTTCTTCCTCTCCAAGATGTGCAGCTGGTTTTCCCAACCTAAAATGACTGCCTGGTGTGTTGACCATTGATTGGAGCAGGCTCCAGTATGCCCAGGGCCTGGGTCCATCCTACACCTCAAAATGTTCATGAAGTCCTTGATGACCATGTTGAAATTCAGAACAAAATAGCCCACAGTTCCAGGATCAGGAAGTAAACTGAAGCTGGAGATAGAACAGAGATGGACAGAACTGCAGCAAAGGAACACACCCAGGGGCACAGGGAATATCAGAGTGCAACATGACAAGAAGCACATGCTGCACAGTTTCCACACAACCACCAAGACTCAGTGACAATGTCTCTATAAGTATCCTGAAGAAATTCAAAGAGGAAACCTGAGAATTGTGGGAGAGGAGAGCCGAGGAGAGGGACACTGCTGCACTACCCTCCCCTGAGCAATGGGCTACTTCAGGATCTGGGACACTGAGTCTCCTGCTTCCTCCAGACACAGGGCTGTACATGGTGGTGAGCTATTCAAGGGGAGCAGAACTGTTGGGTGGTTCAGCAGAAGGGTTAGAATTTCTCAGACCATGAACAGGGTCATGACGCCTTCATTCTTAATCAGAGGCGCTGAGGCCTTCATGCAGAACATCTTGACAAAAACAGGAGACTGATTTCAGATGACAATATTGGTGCTGATGTCTCCATTCTCCAAGGATGCTTGAGTCGTGAAAATTTCCATCTCCTTTCAGTTGTACACAAGGTGTGTTTGTATTTCCAGGGAAATTTATAAGAATGAGATTAAGAAAACAAATATTTATGAATTTAGTAAAATTTAACAGAGGGTCTGTTTAGTACTTGCTGATGGGAAAGTCAACAGATCTTCTACAGAATATGCATTGTGGGTCTCCTGAGCTTATGTAAGGTTGAGAAAGAGAGGAAACCCCACAGGCTGTCAGGAAACCCAGCTTCCCATCTGCACCTGCTCCTTGGTTCCTTCCTATTGCTCATGGCTCCCCAGTATTCCCTGCTTATCTTAAGCTCCCCATGGTGGTCCTGAGCTCTACCTCCTGTTCCTCAGTTCCCTTTTCTGATCCAGAGAACTTGTGCATCTCACACTATACCTGCTGGTCTTACACTACCATTCAGGGGGATTTGTGCCTGGGATCACACAGACATCCCTCACTGTGAGTCCAGCACAGTAATACACAGCCACATCCTCATTGGTCACAGAACTCCGAGGCAGGAGAACTGCTTCTTATGTGTTTTTGGATATGGTGACTTGATTCTTCAGGGACGGGTAGTAAGTAGTGCCTCCATTACCAAGAATGTGCCCCATTCACTGTGGTCCTTTCCTGGAGGCTGATGGATCCAGCTCCAACTGTAACCAATTGTGATGTAGTAATTAGAGACACCAATTGAGAAAGAGGTCTCTGAGGTCTTCACCACCCTGGTCCTGAATACTGCAACTGCACCTGGGACAGGAACCTGGAGACAGAGGACCAGAGTGAGTCATGAACTCAGATGGAGCTACAAAAAACTTCCTACCTGAATCCCTGACATATTGAGAGAAATCCTAGTTCTTGGCTTTCAGCAGTGAACTTCTCAAGTCTGTAAGCTTGCAGGGAGCAGCATTCTGCTTCTCCTACCTCGGAAAGCAAACAACTATCCTAAGTTGAACTAGCATTACCAAGGAAACCCATATAGAAGCCTGGTGGTCTGATTCCCCATAGCACGTTGTGATCTGGCAAGATGTCTATAAAATGTATACCTGTTCCCAAAATAAATGAGTTTGCAGGATGCTGGCCACAAGTCTGCTTCCTCCCAACTCCCAGAGTCTGGGAGTCTCGACTTTGCGGCCTTACCTACTCCTGAGCTAGCCTGGCACAACAACACATATAAAGCATGTCCTTGTATGAATCTGCTGATTTGGTTCCGATGCTCATCATGTAATCTTTCCATCTCTAAAAATTGTTGCCACACACAGGCTCTTGGGAACAGCCCATTTCTAAGCCTTACTCTTCTTTCCCAGGCCCCAATACTTCATGCCCATATCTCACTTCAAAATGCCATGAGCCAACTTTCAGGAGTCACCCAAAAGCCCAGGTACAAAGTCTCTTGAGTCTCAAGGCAAACTCCTAACTGTGGGAGTCAGTTCAAACAAGTGACATACATCTAATATATAAAGGGACAGAGTGAACATTTCCAATCCACAAGTTAGAAAGGAGACATACAATGAAGGGATGGGACGAAAGCTAGACTGAAATTCAGCTGCACAGTTCTGTAGCTACACACTCAGCACCTGGGCACATGACATCTACTGTTTCATCCACAGACTGGTCTCTCAGCTCCAGTGATCTCACTGGTTGCTGTACTCATGGCCTCCCTTGTGGCTTCTCTGTGCTTCGTTCATGCAGTTTTCCATGGTATAAATTCCAGGTTGGTGGCATCTCCTGTCTTGGAGTGTGCACCTGGAATTGCACCTGTCTTCTCACATCTTCATACATCATTACTTCAGGAGAGCCTGCAGGGCCTATGATCCTGCAATTTCTTGCCTTTCCCACCTTTCCTGAAATCTTAATGGAAGACCTCCACCTACACCCACCATCCTGCAATCCTGCACAACCAGAAGTTTGTGGTTGTCTCCCAGGTCTGCCACCTCCCCAGAGCACCAGGTCTCCTGGACCATGGTACAGTCACCTCTGCATGCTTCCATGGTGGAGAATGGTGAAACAATTGTGTACTCCTGCCTGTGCACGTACAGTGTCCACATGGTCTCAACTCAAAATTTGTTCCTTTTACACCCTTGAGCCTGAGATGGCTGTGATCTTGCCCATTTCTGAGATGCCATGATCCCAACTTTTCTCTTGTTTCTGGGGAACGTATTGGCATTTTTGAAGCGACTCTCATGTCTTTAACAATCCCAATTTTCCTAGCCCCAATTTTACTCACACATGTCTTCATGTTTTCACATCTTACTTCTCTGCTTTCTGTTCTGGATAATCATGATAAACTGGACTAAAAGGAGGCAGCCTTATCCATTCCTTCCTGAAAGTTACACTGTTCTGAAGTTTCCTCTGTCCTATTAATGAGTCGATCACATTTAAACTCACCTTCATAGAAAGTTACAGGACTTGGGTAAAAAGTGGATAGCTTCCTAGTCAGATCTGAATGTGTGTGAATGGACTCTAGTCCACTTCCCAAGAGAGTCCTCCTTCGAACTCTCACGAGTGCAGTTTTTACTATCCACCCTCCAATTCACATTCTGGTATTCTTAGCTCACACCAGAAACCTCATGCACACCACTTACAGAGGTCTAAAGCTGGTGTAGTTCTTGTATCCAAATTCTTCCATTTTCTTCACACCAACTTCATAAAGCTCCTAAAGCTTCTGGACTACAAGAAGAGGTCAGTTTTAATGACCCCTCTTAAGCATACCTATTTCTATTTTATTGAATATCTGTATTGCTGTGGTCAAAATACCTGTCAAGAACAATGAATGGGAAAAGTAGTTCAGTCCACATGTGTCTGCCTCCAATTCTCAGGACACAAGCTAATGCAAAACATCATGACAGAGTGTTGGAAGAGGAACGTTGCTCAGGATAATGCCATGAGGAATCAGTGAGAGAGGTGTAGGGGAGAGAGAGTGATCCACTCCTGAGAGACAGAATATAAACCCCAAATATAAACATGCTGAGGGACCTGTATCCTACAGATACTGCCTACCTCTCTACACTTACCACACCCACTTAATCCATGTTGGTGCATTGATCCACTGATTATCCCACAACCTTCAGAGCCTGATCCTGTCACCTCTGCAAATTCTTGCAATATCTCACAAAAGGGATTTAATGTACCTCATATTTAAACTGAAGTGTATAGTGAATTTACAAAATTGTTCATTGAAAACTCTATCATCAAATTATAGAAAGGAAAGGAATTTTCCCAGAATGATGGACCTATATCACTAGATGCATGTGTGAGGGCAATGGACTGAAGCTCTCTGACCTGCCCAAGTTATAGGGGTGGCATGTCAGGGAACAGAAAAGCAGGTGACCCTCTGGGCGCCATGTGTAATGGGATGCAAATTAAGAATAGACCATGAAGCACTGAGAAGTTCAAATTTGAGAGTTTTTATTAATCAGCCAGCTGACTCTAGCACACAATGCAACAAAAATGACTACTGGGAGAACAGCCCCTACCATATGTTTGTAGAGGTTTTTATACAATAAGTCAGCACATCAATCATAAGTGTCTGTTGCTCTACTTCAAAATTACAAACTAACATCTTTGGATCTGAAGTCATTAGCAGAGGGGGAAGTGCGTCAAAATGCCCTTAATTAGGTACAAACTAAATAATGGTAACTGACATCTAGAACATCACTATTGACATCATCATTAACATGGTAAATTGTTTAAGAAAAAAGTTATCAAAAAGAGAACAATTTTCACTATATGAGAATTACCATTTCATCATTTTGTATTGCTAAACAATTCATGCTATGCAACTATTGATGGTTACACAGTTGGGACACTCCCATCGGACATGCATTTCCTATATAACATGGAGTCTCAAGGTAAAATGGAGTCTGTTTGGTCATTTCCCACATAGCCTGGCCTGTAACATTCCCATGGAGTCAAATACATCACACATGAAGATGACTCACACAGAATTTTTGTGTGTAAAAGAAGATCTTGGAACTTAAAGGAGATGACAATATTGAATTCCTCAGGTTTCCTGCTGTAAATATCACACATAGAGTTCCTACTGAAATTCCCAATTTCTGCCTTTTCAGACTGGAAATCATACATGCTGTCCATATCCCATAGGTCTCATAGTGTGGAGGGATGGGCTAAGCTTTGCTTGTCACCACCACACTCAGGAGATCTCTCCACCATCCATGATGAAGTGACACATGGTTATTGATGGCACATCACTGAGCATGGTTTACAGAGGCCTGATTCTTGGCACAGTTTGCACCCTCAACCCACATAGCTTGAGGTGGGCAATTTACACAGACTTGGCATGACACCAGTATCTCCCTGGGTCCAATGGAACTTTGACTCTGGAGATGGATTGAACCTTCATGAAGGTCCTCTCTCCCCCATTGCAAAAGGTTTCAGTGAATGAGAAAGACAGAGAGAACAACATCAGCACCACCTGGGTCAACTGGGAGGGCACCTTCAGGAAACTCTACCCACATCCCTGAGCTAAAGGTCCTTCAGATGACTAATTCTATCTCTGAGAGGGCTTTGTTCTCAATGCTCTCCACCATGGGGAGCATCCCCAGGAAAGGATGCTCCTGCAGCACCTCATCTTTCCACAGGAAAAAGCAGGAAGAAGGGCCTGTTAGCTCATTAAACAGTGCTAGGAATGGACACCATGCAAGCAAAAAAGTCTATACCACAAAAATCACCATGTATGCAGCTGTTTGTAGATAAAACCATCCCCAGGGTAGCTTTTGGCAGTATAAACGGTTGAGAAAAATTTACATGTAGAAAAGTGAATCTCATTCCAATGAATCTCCACAAGGCTGCCAACACTTGACATTGGGTGTAAGGAAATTTCCTCTGAATTATACAGATTGAATCATTCAGATACTGTGTCACCTCTGAAAACCCAAAGTTAATAAGAGCTTATGGTGACTGTACATGTTTCATATTCATAATTCCATAATAAAGAGTAAAATATAAGGATCTATAGCATGTATTTCTGTGATCTGTACACACACACAGACACATGGAGACACACACACACACACACACACACACACATACCACAGTCATTAATACTATAACCTCTAAGAGGTGAGACTGGTGACCACGTTCCCAACGTCATGTTTCATGTGTGAACACATCCTGCTCCCTGAAAATTCCCACCTCATGTCCCCTCCTGGAATGAGGGCCCCATGGTTCTGGTGAAATGCACCCAAGGACAGGGACAGAGCTCTCTGTAGGAACAACAAGCAGCCTCCTCCAGAGAGCAGTGTCTGGCCCCTTTCACTACATTCTTGATACAGGCCTCACTCACAGGCAAATGCATTTAGGCAGCCAGGTTAAAGAACAGCACCCACTGACTCATATTCAGGTTCTGTATCTGGAAGGTATTTTCTAGGATAGGGACCCTGCTCTGAAGACCACGGAGACATCCTGGTTTACCTTCCCCGTTGGTGGTGGCTCCCAGTTGTGAGCATGTCAGTGTAGTTGTGCCAGGCTAGCTCAGGAGCACGTATATCTTTGGAGTTAAGACTCCCAGAGTCCAGGAGTTGGGTGGAAGCAGGCATGTAGCGAGCAGCCTGCAAATTTGTTTATTTTGGGAACAGGTATACATTTTATAGCTTCTTGCCCAATCACTATGTGCTATGGGGTATCAGACCACCAGGATTCTGTACTGGCTCCCTTGGTAACACTAAGTCAACTTTGGTAGTTGTTTACTTTCCTACGTAGGAGAAGTGGAATGCTACTCCCTACATGTTTACATACTTGAGATGTTCACTGATTCCAGTCAAGAACTAGGATTATTCTCAACATTTCCCCTATTTTTATTAATTTGGACATGGGATTCCTTGAGGAGGACTTGATTGATCTGAACCCCTGTGTGTTTTGTTGAAAATGAACTATGAACATTTAATAACTGCAAGAATTATAAGGAAGAGTATGCAGGCTAATCCTAATATTGTAGTAGGAATTAGCATATTAGGCAGGTTCTATTTAAAGATAATAACATAGACTTCTCCTTTGAGGGAGAAGGGGGTCATGGCTGATGTTCTAAAGTCCCAAGAAGTGAGCGTACCTTACATCCTTTATAGGTTAAGGTGTCTTTTGTTCTCCAGTTCTTTCCCCCAATCTCTCCTTCCTGCCTATGTGACTAGACCTGGTTTTGCTGGTGAGATGCATAAAGTGAGAAGTGAATGGGCAGAGGAAGGGCCAATGTGATTCAGCCAGGTAAATCTGGTAATCAAAGGGCTCTGCAGATCCTTGACAGTTCCCAACAGATCCCAGGGCCAGTTCCCAACTTCCAGAGGCAGATGGCTTTCATGGCCTCCATTTCCTCCATTTGACCCAATCCCCTATTTCTGCACTAAATGCCTGTCCCCAACTCTGGCTTCATTCCCCGTTTTGCTTTAGGAACTACTTACTGCTGTAAGGAAAGGGGGTAACAACCACTCTGGCTGCTTTGAGTTGGAAGGGGGCAGCGTGGAGCAAGAAGTTCGGAGTTCCCTTTCAGAAACTGAGCCAATGGAGGGGTCCATGGTAGAAGACTTGTCAGTGAAGAGCAGTTTGTAAAGTCATATTGGGGTGGGTGCTTCCATGAGAGAAGAACAAAAAGATGAGAGTATTAAAATGAGATTAATACAAAATACATATTGCAGCATCTGAAACATATCGATGAACATCATGAAGATGAGAGTAGTCAATAATCTATCACCAGAGAGGGAAGAGCTGAGAAATTCTTCCCATAGCAAGGCCTAACAATGGCTGGAGACAACAAGGCCTTCATGTGGGAACCTTAATATTCTCCAAGTTATAAGGAATGTAAACACCACATTTAACACTTAATGTCATTGATATCTCCAGAAAATATAACTACTTAATGTCATCTGATTTTGTGAAACATCCTTTTATTGGCATAACCTGTGTTTAGTAGAGCTCTCTATATTTCTGTTACTTAAGGCAAGACAATTATACTAGCAAACACAGCTTAGGAAAGTCTGTAGGCCTTAAGCAGACTAAAATTTTCTGACTCTGGCAGTCCACTTGATAGTTATTAGACACATTTGCCTAAGAATCTCTCTTCTGTACCCTCAAGTCGTTATTCTAGTGGCCTAATACAAGTGTATTATTTAAGTTACATTTAACTATTGCTTCTTTTAGATGTCCAAGAATGGCTATGTGTTGGTTTTAACTGTTTTCATAGACGTTTAAGTTCAAGCTGGTCAAACTGACATGTTCCTGTCTTGTTAAGAGTCAGCTCAGTTCCCACAGGGGTCACTCATGGGGAACTTGAGAGCAGCTTCTTAGCTCCTTTAGTGCCCATTGCTAGGTAGGTTCTCTTTCATGAGATGACTTCCCTTGGAAGCATCAGGGATGTCTCCCTTTTCCAATGACCTTCCTTGCCAGCAGATGCACTGATTGGCTTTTCATCCTCCAGTGGTCTCATCAATATCCCTGATAAGGAGGTCGTGTGACCCAGAGTTGCAAAGCTCCTTAGAGAAGTCCTCTTGTTCCCTGGATTCAGGCTGACTTTGATGGCAAGAGCCAGTCTTCACCTGGCTGATGACCTCTCAAAGGATATGTTGGGAGTTTGGGTTTGATGCCCCCTTGTGAGGATACTGTGCAGCAGACAGGGCAAGTGGAGTGGATCTGTTCCAGAATAGTTCTCGTTCCGCCAAGGTAAAAGAGGGGTTGAAGAAACCGCAGAAGAGGCTTGGGGCCAATATGAAGAGAGTTATGAATGTCCACCTATAAGCTGTAAGCTTGCTGCTTGGGAAGAACAATCTGGTCCCCCAGAAAAATCCAGCCATCTTCCCCAAAATGGCTGCCTCGAGTCATTAGGTCCTCCTGTTCCTGTGGAGAATATTTAGGTTTAATTGTATTGGATAGGAATAACATTGGAGCTGTTGAGGATTTTGTTGCTAGCTTCCATGCTACAGAGTCTGCCTTGTTATTACCCATGGTTATAGGGTCTAAAGATCTTTGGTGCCCTCTGCAGTGTATGATGGCAACTTGTCTGGGCAGCTGACGTGCCTCTAAGAGTTTAGTAATTATGGAGGTGTTGACCACTGGTGACCCCTTTGTGGTGAGAAATCCCTGCTCCTTCCAAATAGCCAAATGTGATTGTGCAGCCAAGAAGGCATATTTGGAATCTCTGTAGATGTTGACCTGTTTACCTTTGGATATAATTAGAGCCCTGATCAGAGCAAAGAGTTTGGCCTTTTGGGAAGTGGTCCCTTCTGGAAGGCAATTGGCTTCCAGAACTGAGGCGGTGGTGACAACTGCCATAGCTGCTGTATGGCGTCCATCTGTGACCAGCACAGAATTGCCATCTACAAAAATGGTTAGGTCAGGTGAGGGGAGTGGGTAATTGAAGAGGTCTTCATGAGGTGAACATAGGGCTTCCAGCACCTGTGGACAAGAAAGACTGACGGTTGAGGGAGGAGGGGACAGTGGAAGAAGTGTAGCAGGGTTGAGAGTAGAAGAAGAACAGAGAGTAATAGTGGGTTTTCTATAAAAAGGAGATGAAATTCTTGAATCTGTGATGGGCTCAGAAGTTGAAGGGATTTATGGCTTCAGAGGTCCTGCAGTCAATGAGTTGAAAACACAGTTATTGGTTGGAGTAGGGTAAGTTTTAGGGCTTCCTTAGTTAATTCAGCTGCTGCTGCCAGTGTTCAGAGACATGGTAGCCACCCACCAACTGTGCAATCAAGCTGCTTGGAGAGATGCCACCGGTCTGTGGGAAGGTCCATTTGCTTGCAGGAGGAGGCCAGTGGCAACGCCCTGCTTTTCATCCGTGAAGAGGTGGAAAGGACAGTTAGGTTTGGGGAGAGAGAGAAGGGGAGGACGTGAAAGCATCCCTGAGCTTGTAAAAAGAGTTAGCTATCATCATGGGGGAGGTAAGGGGCCCATGTGGAGTCTCCTTTGCTGCCTGATACAGGGGTTTGAAAAGGAGTGCAAAATTAGGGACCGAGTGTCTCAAAAAAACAACCAAACCTAGGAAGGAGAGGATGTAATCTGCAGTTTCTGGTGACTGCAAATCATGTAGGGCTTGGATTCTGTCTCTTAGAGGTAGGAGTGAGGAGTATACCCAAATATGTGACTGAAGGAGTGATGAGCTGGGCTTTGGCTAGTGAGACTCGATAGCCTCAAGACCCCAGGAAGTTAAGGAGCTGGGCAGTGTGAGTCTGGGAGGCCTTGAGGGACGGGCTGCATAGGAGGAGATCATCCACATATTGTAGGAGTGTGCTGTCTCCCAAGTCACAAGTAGCCAAATCCTGAGCTAAGGTTTGCCCAAAATGGTTAGGACGATCCCAGAAGCCTTGGGGTAAAACTTCCATGTCAGTTGTTGAGACCTAAAGGATGTAGGATCCTCCTATGTGAAGGCAAGGATGTAATAGGATTCTGAGTGAAGGGAAACTGTAAAGAATGCATCTTTGAGATCCTGGACTGTGAAGTGGGTGGTAAAAGGGAGAATGTGGGAAATAAGCGTGTGAGGTTAGGAACCATGGGGTGGATGGGATTAACTGCCCCATTAATTAGATGGAGGTCCTGGACCAATTGATAAGTTCCTGAGGGTTTATATACTGGTAGTATGGGGGTGTTACAAGGGGAGTCAGTAGGGATAAGGAGTCCCTGAGTAAGCAACCAGTCTATAATGAGTTTAAGTCCTTCCCTGTGAGTACAGGAAATTGGAAACTGGAGACGAAAAGAAAACTTAGCTTGAGATTTCAGTTGGATAAGGACTGGCTTGTGGCAGGAGCTATGACTGGCTTGGAAGTGTCCCAGCCTTGGGGGTCGACCAGGTCTGGGGGCAATGGTAGGGTATGTGGTGTGGGGGCGCTAGAATATGTATAAAGCAGAGGTAAAAGAAGGTGAGCACTAGCAGTGTGCCTGGGAAGGAGCTGTAGGGTGGATCCTAGGAGTAGCAGAACATCTCTTCCTAGAAGGGGGATTGGACAGGAGGGAATAACTAGGAACGATTGTGTAAAAGGATGTCCCTCCAGGGCACAGGCTAATCTAGCTGTTCTGCTTGGGAAGGAGGGTTTCCCATCTATTCCCACAACTGAAACCTGGGCAGGAAACACATGCCCAGCATGGGCAGGCAAGACAGAATAGGTAGCCCCCATGTCCACAAGGGAAGTTATGGACCCGCTACCTGAAGCTTTACCCTGGGTTTGGCGAGGGTGATGGGGGTCCTCGAGTCTGGGCTCCTTCAGTCTTCTGCAAATCCCAAAAGCTCATAGGAAGGGACTGACTGGCCAGCCACAACCCTGTGTAGAGGCACCAGGGAGTGACTGGCCATAGGGTAGCTACTCTTCTAGTGTCCTTCTTCTTTGCAGGTGGGACATGACTTGGTGGGAGGCCATGGGTTTAGACATTGACAAGACAGGGACCTTCGGGTCCACACTTGAAGCAAGCACCTGGCAGAGAGCATTGCTTGTCCCCCTTTGGAGTTCTCCCTGGAGCCGCAGGCCGCAGGGCAGCTACCAAGGTTTGGGATTGGAGTGTCACCTTTTTCTGTAAACGAACTTGCCTGGCCAATTTGGTTGATTCCTCTCGGGCATTATAGACCTTAAAAGTCATTTTCACCAGATCTGGGAGAGGGGTTTGAGGGCCCTCCTCAGCTCGTTTGAGCTTTTTCCTTATATCAGGGGCTGATTGAGAAATGAAGTAGGTTGCTATCACTGTAGCCCCAGAGGGAGATTCAGGGTCCAGTTTAGTATATCTAGTAAGGGCCTCTGTAAGGCAGTTAAGGAACAGAGCTGGATTCTCATCTGGATTCTGGGTAACTTCCCTCAGTTTATCAAAGTTTACCACCTTATTAGAGACTGCTTGCATGCCTGTTATGAGATATTGGACCATGCGAGCCCAATAACAGTGGCCTTGCTGGCCTTCATGATAGTTCCAGTTTGGTTTAGTTATTGGAACCACTGCTGCTCCTGTGGGTAGAGTTACGTCCATAAAATGGGCTTGGTAAGCGTGGTCCTGTGCTGCCTGTTGGATGTGGTCTCGGTCATATGGAGTGAGAGTGAAAGAAAGAATAACATTAGCATCAGGCCAGGTGAGACTATAAGTTTGGGAAAGATATTTAAATTTGTTAATATAAGTAGGGAAATCAGCAGAGAAAGGTCCTAAACGTTTCTCAATCTGGGAAAGATCCTGGAGTGAGAATAAAACTTGGATTTGCACAACGCTTTTTGCACCAGTCACCTTCAGAGGAGAAAGAGCTCTGGGGTAGGTGGTGGGAGGGCTCTGATGAGATCGCCTGAGTGCTCTCACAGGGGAGGAGGGAACAGTGGGTGGAGGGAAGTTCTGGAGGAGGAGGAGGAGGGGAGGTGGGAGGGCTCTGAGAAGTAAGAGGAGCTGCATTCACAGCAGGAAGGGGTGAGCTTTGGGTCAAAGGAGGAGGAGGACAGGAAGAGGAGGGGGAATGCTGGTAAGAACATGGAGGGGGAGGGGTTTGGGACCTGCCCAGAGAGGAGAACTTGGGTGGTGGAACAGGTAGAGGAAGGGGCAGGGCGAATGCCAAATTCCAAAATGAAAATCTTGTAAATGGTCGTGAGTGCCTTTGGTGGCCATCTTGAGCCATTATCTAAAACACACTAAGGCCAGGCTACGGTTGAATAAAAAACTAGTTGCTTATGGCTTAAATTTTGGGGAAGTCCCAGTTTAGTTAAACTACAGCAGAGACAGCCCAAAGGAGTTTTGGGGTCCAATGAGCTCCCGGTATTTCCCATTAGCCATCCACCTTTACCCAGACAGGTATGCAGAAGCAAAAAAAGGTCAAAGTTTCACCTTGTGCACACTGGAACAAAGATGGACGGGCCAAAAGCCAAAATGTCTTTCGCCTTTGGGGGTCCAGAAGGGAATAAACTGGGGGCCAACTGGAGGCCAGGATGTCTCCACAGCCAGCAGAGCCCAAACAGAAAGGGTGGGTGTGTCTGAGGTGCATTCACAGACATATCCCTTGCAGAATTGATTGTAAAAATTGGGACAGCAAATGGAAAAACCTTAGTGAATTTACCCCATTTGATGCTGGATAAAGAAAAATGGGATGGAGCAGAATGGAGCAGAGTTGAGAGGAATGGAATGGAATCTCCTGGTTCTTCTGAGGAGGGGATGGTCCTCAACCCCAATTGTAGGAAGCTTGAAAACACTTCTCGGATTTGTCACCAAATATTAGTTTGGGGACATGGTTTGCGGCCAAATAAAAACAGGCAGAAAGCGGCCTAAGCAAGTTTTATTGGAATTTGGCTCTCCAGTGAAATTCCCAGATCCCTGGGTCACAGGTCAGGAAGGGAGCTGGAGAAAACTGTGTGTGGCCCTGGCTGCCCAGGGTCTTATAGGATGAAATGGGCAGGGATCCTGCTGAGTGACAGGTGGTGTTAAGGGAGTTAAGGGTGAGCAGGTGGAGTTAAAGTCAGTGGAGTTAAGGTTCAACAAGTGGAGTTAAGGGTCAGTGGAATTAAGGGTCAAATGGTGGATTTAAGGGTCAGTGGATTTTTCATGTCTGTTTGATTTATCACCATTTGGCACGCTGCCCTTTGTCTCAGTTGCTCTGCTCTCTCTCCTACTGTCGCCCAAATTCCAACCTAACAAAATGGTTTGCATCTACATTTTCTGTTGGAGCTCCCTTTAAACAGGCATAACTCATTGTTGTCATAGGATAAAATGGTGCTGGTGGGACTAAACATTCTTTCACTTCTGCCTTCCTAAGGGGGCCAGGTCTGGCATTGGGGTGGAAATCCACAACTTTCCATCACCATCATTGCCAAAATTGAACAAGTATGTTGCAAATAAATTCTTGGAAGAAAAGTTAGACCCTTTTAAATCTCTGTGCTTCCTGGAGGGATCTCTGGAGCAAGCGAGAGAGGGCAATTCGTTCCAAAGGTATAAAGGTGGAGGAGCAGATGGCGGGAGGCCTTTGTTATTATCGGTGTCTGTGCCTCCTCTTTAGAAGTTAAAAAGCTGGAAGTGGAGGCCTCAAGGGTCATTTTCTTTTTTTTTGGTTTCACTTTAAGCCCACGCTGCACTGTGAGAGAAGTGCCTTTAAAGTGGTGAGCTGTGGAGCTCTCTGCATAGGGGGAGATTGGAGTAAACAAATCTCTCAAGAGCAAAGAGGAGGACTGTGAAGTAACCTGAAGGGAGTGTCCCTAAGCCTAAGATAGGAGACCTGTGGGAGGACACAGGAGCCTATCTTCCCTCATGCAGAGAAGTGCTGAGGATCTGATATGTCTCAGGCTTAGTGGGGAACTTCCATGATTCATCACATCACGGCTGTATGTCTGCACAGTGTCTACAGCAAAAATTTCCAAAGAGGGAGATGTGGTTCTGAATTTGGGGGAATCAATACCTTATGTGAATTCACCAGGAAAATTGAAAGTGAAAGGAGAGCTGCTGGCGTTGGGCATGTAATAGGAACCAGAGGTAATGAGGGCCTTTCCTAGGAGATTAGGACAATCGGGATGAACAGGGAAGAAAACGGCGTGAGGGTTCCTCTGCTCACAGGACCATCAGCACACCAAACATGAAGGGGCCCTTACTGAACTGGGGGCACTCACCAATCCCGAGGTGCGTGAGTAGAGGAGGCACGTGGGTGTAAAATGTAGAGGTATCAGGCTAGCTCAGGTGCAGGTAAGGCTGTGGAGTCAAGACCCCCAGTCTCGGGAGTTGGGTGGGAGCAGGCTTGTGGCCAGCAGCCTGCAAACTCGTTTATTGTGGGAAGAGTTATACATTTTATAAGTTTCTTGCCCAATCACAATGCGCCACGGGGAATCAGACCACCAGGCTCCTATACGGGTTCTCTTGGTAACACTAGGTCAACGTGGGGCAGTTGTTTACCTTCCTAGGTAGAAACCGAACGCTCCTCCCTGCAAGTTTACACACGTGAGAAATTCACTGCTTCCACCAAGAACTAGGATTTCTCCCAAAATATATGGGTGAAAACCAAATGAAGGATGGGTGTTTTTGTTGGAGGAAGGTCACTGGGGCGTGCTTTTGATTTTTATTATGTTTTTGGTGAGCAGAGCTCTCTCTTTCTCTCTCTCTCTCTTTCAGCTATTAGTCTAGCTGAGCCATGTTCTTCCACCACACTGCTCTGCCATGATTGGCCACCTCACCTATGGACTAGAGCTATGGCGTTCACTGCCTGTGGAATGAGGCCTCTGAAAATGTAAGCAGAAATAACTGTGTCCTCTTTATATGATCCATGACATATGTATCAGTCACAGCAATGCAAATGGTGACTAAGACACTCTCCAATGTCACTTAAAGAGCAATTTAATAGTAATCAGGCTGCCTTCCTACAGGAGATGGTAGAAGGAGAAGCAGTAGAATGACAGAGAATGGCACATGAACATGCTCCATTGTGTGAGGACCTGACAGGAGGGAGGCTGCTGTGGGACAGGGAGGGAGGAGCAGACCCAACCTGCAGAGCCAGGTGAGCCTGTTACACTCCAGGGGCCTCCCTGCCATGAGGTATAGCATGACAAAGAACAGGAGAAACAACATTATTTGTGAATAAAAAACATAAATCTGTAAAATAATAGGTGTAAAGCTAATGTTTAAAGTGAGATTTTGACTATTATAAAATATATGAGAAAAACTATAACAAGGCAATAAAAGGAAACCCAGGGTCCCTCATGTAGAAATATTTAATTACCACCCAGTTTTAGTTCTCAAATAGAGCTATGGTTTTAGATCACTTCCTATTATAAACACAGTGGATTTTTTTTTTACAGAACAGAAAAACTATGTACAATATATTTGATGTGTACAAAGACCCTGAATATTCAAAGCAGACTTTTAATTCATCGTAGATCTCTATAGGATTGCACTCACTTTGATGAACCATGCAGCTTGGACTGTGATTTGCTCCCATTCATTCCCATTCTCTTCGCTCCTTCCTTCTCTTGGCCTGCTCCTCTGCTCTGCTCATATCCCTGTTGCAGGTTGGAGATGGACTGTCCCCAAGCTCCTGTTTGTTCAGAAGAGTCAGATGTGGGAAGATTATGGCATGAGCTCTACAGCTTGTAAGTGACCAAGTTTGATGGAACAGATGGGTGGTGATTTAAGCAGGTGAGGCATTTCTAAGGAGGGGAATCAAAGGGGGAGTTCTGGAGAGTTCCTTCTTCCCTGTAGTGCCCATGATTTCCCCTGTGCTTCGTGTTCACCATGAGGTGAGCACCTTCTTTCCATTGCTGCCCTTCCACAAGGAGGCTCTGCCTCCCTCAGGTCCATACAGTGGAGTGATCTTCTACAACTTGTATCCAGAACAAAGTATATATGCTCTACATGGTCTTGTCAGGCGTTTTCCCACAGGGAAGGAAAGATGACTGCCACAGAAATTAGTACCAGGAGTGGGGTCCATCTATGACAAGCTTATCTATGTGATTCAAGTCTTTAGAACTGGTTTTACAAAAGACAGTGGAAAATTCTGAGGATGCAGAATGGAGAAGCCTTACAAGGTGTAAGCAAGTTTGTGGGCAATTTTGTGGGAGCTCAGAGGGGCAGAAGCCTGATAGGAATAAAAACTGTGCTCATGAAGATTCCAAGGGTTATCAGGACTCCCTTGGGAGTTGGAATGGAGGCAATTCATGGTGTATTCCAGTAGAGATCATGACAACACGTTCCCATGCCTGAGGAGTCCTGGGAGGGTGAATTAAAGGTAAGGAACTAATTAATCTGGTGGTGGAAGATTCAAGGCAGCACAGCTGCAGGAGGTGGCATAGGTACTGCTCTTTGATATGAGCCAGGACTATGGTGATCATCCGGAGCAGAATATAGAGCAGAAGGATTTGAAAACTTGGAGATGAGTCAGAATTGTACATATAAAACAGGAGATAAGGAAGTTGGGGTTTTGGAAGAGATTACAGACAAAACGGGATGCTAAGTACTCTACCCAGACAATAGGACAGATACCTCAAGGACCTCTCAGGAATTTGCAAGGTCACACTCATAGAAGAATCAGGAATGTAGAAGGAGAGATCCCAGGAGAAGAGATAATCGGGCCCCTGCTCACTTCAGGGAACTAGGAAGTGGCTCCTTCATGCTCTCTTCTGGGAACTATGAGACCAGAGCATCCATGACCCCAGTGTGCTCAGTTCCTGCCTGAGCTTCCAGCATACCTTTGTATCATGAAGAGTGCTGGTTCTTTCAGAATGCAGGATGCTGGAGTTAGTTGTTCATGGAGGACTTCACTGGTCCTTCAAAGAATTCTGGGAGGTCAGCAATGAGTAGAGTGGCCAGATCCCTGTGGTAAGCAGGAGGAAGATGATACTTAGACCTGAGAATGTGAGCCTGAAACTGGAATGGACAACACAGAAACTAAAAGAGGTCCGTGTTTGTGTATCTGTGTGTGTGTTCTGTAGGTGTGTTTACTTGTGTGTGTGTGTGTGTGAAATTCCTTGGAGGTGAAAATGCATATGTGTGTGTGTGTGGTTCCTGGGAGTTGCTAACTCATGTGCGTAAAAGTGTGTGTTCCTGAGGTCCCTGTGAGGTCAAAACATGTGGGTATGTGTGTCTGAGGTTTCTGGGGTTCCTAAAGTGTATGTGTGTTTTTGTGGTGTGTGCGTGTTTGTGAGTTTCCTGGAAGTTGTAACATATGTCTTTCTGTAACTTTTGTGTGAATGAGGTTTCTGGGAGGTGATAATTCATGTGTGTGTGCATGTGTGTGTGTGTGTGTGTGTGTGTTTGTTTGAGGTTCCTGGAAGGTGCTAATTCATATGTGTGTGTTTGTGTGTGTGTGTATGAGAGATAGAGAGAGAGAAAGAGATGACTTCTCTAGGTGGTACTACACTGTGTGTATGTGTGTGTGCCTTAGGTTTATGGGAGATTCTAAAGTATTTGAACATATATGTGTGTCTGTGTATGTGTATCTGAGGTACCTGGGAGGTTCTAATGCATGTGTGTGTGTGTGTGTGTGTGTGTGTATGTGGGTTTGTGTTTGTGTGTGTATCTGAGATCCCTGGGAGGTCTGAAATTGTGTATGTGAGGTTACTGAGAGGTCCTACATTGTGTGTGTGTGCATGTGAAGTCTCCGGGAGGTTCAAATGTGTTTGTGTGTGTGTGTGTGTGTGTGTGTGTGTATGTGTGTGTCTGAGGTTCCTGGGAGGTCATTGTGTGTGTCTGTGTGCTACCTGCTTTTCCTGAGTGTTGAGTGCTAGTCCTGAGTGCTCACTACTGGTACTGAGCTCTTCTGCTGGTCTTGAGCTCCCTGCTGGAAGTGAGCACCTGCTGGACGTGATCTCCAGGCTGGGACATTTGTGTCTTGACAACACACATCTCCTATGTGTTTGCCAGTGATGCATGAACACATTTTAAGTTTTCAGGCAGTGAAACTAATGCAAGTTAATTCTGGATGTGTCGGTGGTGACTCTGACTCTCGACTCAAGGATTGGGTTACAGTGAGGCTACCACAAGTTATCCAGCCACCCACTGCTCATCCAGACCACATCCAAGTGCCCAGAATGACCAAGGAAGAAGTCAGTCCCTTCCACAAGATGAGTCATGGGGGTCCTGCTGGCTCTGGATGAGGACCTGTTACTTTCATCCCTCTGACATACTGATATGGATGGGCCTTGTGTGTCTTATGTCTGGCCCTCCACTTGAGTGTGGAGCAGACAGGTCCTATTTAACATCCCTGGAAGCTGAGGAATAGCAGCAGCAAAGAGGTTCACAAGGGTTGATGAGAGAGACAGTGGTCATATGGCCAAAGAGAGAACTGACTCTGACTCTGAAAGAACCTGGGGTCTTGAACTTCCCATACTGAGTCCAGATTTCCCTGGTGAGGCCTCCACAGCAGAGGGCTGTTGGCTGTGCTGGTCGTGATGGTGACTGTTTCCAGGGCAGAGTCCAGTGGCAGTGTAATGGAAGGACTTCAGAGTCACCCTACCAGCAGCACCATGCACAAGGGTCATCAGACTCCTTCCCTGGCTTTTTCCTCATGTCTGTCCTCTACTTGCCCCAGGACTGCAGAGTACAGGTCAGATGCAGGGCCACCTGGAGCCTCAGGCAGGATCTGGGCAGTCAGGTTCCTGTTCTAACGTGACAGGTCTGGGGTGGGAAGATCTTTGCAAGACAGGACTCCTGAGTGGCCTCCTGTTGTCACTGGGGCTCAGCTGCTGTGTTGTCATAGCCTGGCTGCCTGTCCCACTGCAGGAACCTAGCCCTGACCCTCGCCCCACACCTTCCATTTACAAGCAGCAAAATTGTCAGGAACAGTGCTGAGTCTCATGGATTCCTGGGGAGACATAGGGCCATGAGCCTGAGGTTCATCAGGTGTCCTGGTCACTGACCCAGAACTAGCTTCCTCTTTGCTGTACAGAGAATCCCAAGGAAGGACCTAATCAGGGAATCCCTAAGTCCCTCATCAGATTTGATGGGAAAGACTCACCAGGGTCCTCTGAGCTTCCTCATCATGTGATCCTGGTGAACACAGAGGAGTCCCTTCCCCCTCAGTGATGAAGCTCTGCATGCTGCTCATGTGAAAATGCACCTGCATCTAAGTATGTAGTGCAGTGAGTCTGCAGAGTTGGGTGGTGAGAGTGGATACCCTTGTCCCTGTCCTGAAATTAGAGGATCTGTTTCAGGTTACCTCCATTCAGTATGGTGGAGGTCTTGGGGTTGTCATGAGTAGCTCTTGTGAGGTTGAGGTCAGGCCCTAGCACCCCTCTCTTCTCCAGTGCTTTAAAGATGACTGGTGCTGAATTTGTCAAGTGCTTGTTCTGCACCTGTTGGTGTGAGGGCTTGACTCTTGTACTTAATTCTACTTATGTGGTGAATCGCTTGTTGGTATTACCTTGTTGATTTGTATATGTTGGACCAACCTCCCCTCCCTGTGCTGAACCCCACTTGATCGTGGTGCACCACCTTCTTTATGTTCTTGAAGGCAGTGTGCCAGCATTTCATTATGGAAGTTCTCATCTCTTTTCATCAGAGACATTGGTCTGAACTCTTCTTTGCTAGATGTGTCTCTGTTTGGTTTTGGTAACTGGGTGATACTGGCTTTACAGGATGATTTTTAGAGTGATTTCTCCGTCTCCTTTTCATGAAGTGATCTGAGGAAATTAGCCCTGTCTCTTCTTTAATGTTCTTTCAGAATCAACTGCGAATCAGTCTGTTTCTGGAGGTTTCTGTCTTGGAAGAACTTTAATGGTGTTCAACTTCACTGGTTGATAATTTTTTGTTTCAGATTTCTGTGTTCTTTTGCTTCTCTTTGTGTAGTCCACAAGCATTGAGAATTTTGCTAATATCTTCAAGTTTCTAGTATACTGGAGGATGATTTTTCAAAATAATTTCTAATAATCTTCTGGATATAGAAGAGTCTGTAGCAATAAATGTTTTGTCTCTAATGTTTAAAGTTTGTATATTCTTTTTTTTTATTTCATTTAGTTTGTTCAGGGATTTTCAATCATCATTTTGTTTTCTAGGAACCAGCTCTTTGTTTCTTTGATTTTTTTCTGTCTTTTTTTTTTTTTTTTTGTATAGTGAACGTAGTCACTGAAACTCTGGCCAGAGCAATTGGGCAAGAGAAGGAAGTTAAATGGATAAAAAGGAAAGTAGGAAGCATGAATGTGTCTGCTTGCTGGTGATAAGATCCAATATCTGGAAGAACTAACATCTCCATCAGAATGCCTCTCGATGTAATAAAGAACTTCAGCAATGTAGTCAAATACATCATGCATACATAAATAAACCATATACTTATACCTCTAAAATGAGTCTGCTGAGAAATAAATCAGAAAACATGTCTCATTCAAAATAACCTTAAAATGTACTGGGAAAAAATCAACCAAGAAAGTGAACGAGCTCTATAATGGAAACAATGAACCCCAGAGGGAGAAATGGAAGACCTCAGAGATGGAAAGATCTCCCCTCTTATTGTAAAGTCAGACTTAATATTATTAAGTGGCCAAAGCTCTCAAAATGTTACATAGTTTCAGTAAAATCTCCAAAAAATACCAAAGACATTGGAAGGAAAACCAGAAAAGATACTGAATATTTGTGTGGATAAATTACAGACACACAAAAGGTAAAGCAATCCTAAGCAGGAAGAGGGAGGCTGGACTCATGACACTATCTGACCTCAAATCATTTGACAGAGCTATAGTAACTAAAGCAGCATGGTCCTGGCACCAAACAGACATGAAGACCATGGAATAAAAGAGAAGATACAGAGACCAACACACATGACTGCAGTTATGTGGCACTTGACTAAGTTTCCAAAGTCTTGGGGTAGAAAAGACAGCCTTTTTCACAAAGAGTGTTGGGAAAACTGAATATTTATATGTAAAAGAATGTAATAGATCACTATCTGTCACCCAAGAAAAAGTCATCCCAAGTGGATGAGAAATCTAGGAATTATACTAGAAAATCTGCACATGGTAGAAGTACCTGTGTAATGGCACAGGCATGGACTTCCTCAACGAGGTTACTAAAGTGCATAATTGAAACTAATATTCAGTAAGGAAGCACACTATGCAATTACAAGCTTTTGCACAGGACTGGAAACAACCAAAAGTGTGAGGAGACAGTCGTCAGAATAGGAGATCTTTGCCATCTAGTCCCAGATAGGGCACTGATATAAAGAGTACATAAAGAACCCCAAACACTTACTGACACCACACAAAGAACTCAATAATTAAATGGAAAAGAACTAAACAGACACTTTTCAACAGAAATGACAGAAGTGGCCAAAAATATGGGAGCATGCTCAGTATTCCTAGTAATAGGAAAGACAAACTGAAACTTCATTGAGAGTTTATCTCTCTCCAATCACAAGGCAATCATGAAGAACACAATAATAAATGCTGGTGAGCATGTGGTGAAGAGATGCACAGATGTATTTGGTTTTCCTTCAAATCAGTGATTCCATCTTGAAAGTAGAATTGAGAGGAGGAGTGGACCACCATAAGACCCAGCATCCCACTCCTCATTAGTGATCACGCAGAGCTAAACTCAGCACACCGTGGCTATTACAGCCAATCAATGTTACAGCAGGGTTTCTCATAACAGCTGTATTACGGAACGTTCCCAGGTGACCATCTACAGATGAATGGAGGCAGGAAAGGTGGTGTATACTCAGAACAGAATTCCACTCAGCCACAAGGAAGAGTGAAATCAGGGCCTTTGCTGGTCAATGTGTGGAAATGGAGAATGTCAGGTGGGTTTCATAAGCCAGATTCATAGGGTGAAATGTCAAGTGTTTACTCTCAATAGCAAATTTTAGAACAAAAAAGGAAAAGTGAGTTTGGAGAAATCCCCGGGCACTAGAAGAGGGATCAGGGAATAGAGATGGGGAGTGAGGCTGAGGTCATAGGAGCAGGAGAAGGGTGGGAGGAGGAATGAGATTGACCAAACTCCCCTGTGTACCTGTGGAGGTGCCTCAGTGAACATCCCCTTAGGTTCTCCAAGAAGCAATAACATAAAAATAAATAAATGAAAAGATCTGTTGAGAAAAGAAAAGGGTAAGAGTAAGGAGGAGGGGTAAAGAGGAGGAGGGAGAGGGAAATGACAGGAACAGAAGTGGAGGAGGCCATAATCCATGGCTGTGCAATTATGTCAAGATGAATATAATTTATGATAATGAAGCAACAATGAAAAAGGAAGCATAAATTGACAACTACTTTTTCTCTCTAGAGCCTTCACCAATTAGTATTAAAAATGTATCTGCAAAACTCCCCTGGGAAGCTGCTATATGGAGAGACCCCTGATGCAGGAAACAAGGTCCAACCCCTCTGTCCCTGCTCCTGTGCTGACCTGAGCTCCCTGTGTGCTGGGCGCTCCCTGCTGGCCCTGGTGCCATGCAGGGAGGTTTGTGTCTGGGCTCACACTGAGGTCCCCTCACTGTGTGCAGCACAGTAATAGGTGGCCGTGTCCTCGGTTCTCAGGCTGCTCATTTGCAGGTACAGCGTGTTCTTTGCGTCGTTTCTGGAGATGGTGAATCGGCCTTTTACAGATGCTCCATATTCAGTGGTGTAACTATTAGCTTTGTGTCTTATAAGAGCAACCCACTCCAGCCCCTTCCCTGGAGCCTGGCAGACCCAGTGCATCCAGTAGCTACTGAAGGTGAATCCAGAGGCTGCACAGGAGAGTCGCAGGGACCCCCCAGGCTGCACCAGGCCTCCCCCAGACTCCACCAGCTGCACCTCACACTGCACACCTGCAAACACAGAGGCAGCCTGGTCAGGACACTCACTCATCCACTCTTTCTCTCACTCCTGTCCACTCACACACTCAGGATCTCTGTTCTCCATTAATCACCTTTGAAAACAGCCACAAGGAAAACCCAGCTGAGCGCACACTCCATGGTGAGCAGCCTGTGTTGAGTCCTGACCACTGAGTGGGATGAGCTGGAGTCCAGGGCTGGGCTCCTGTGCAGAGCTGCAGGGTCAGGGTGGCTGGTTTTCATGAGCAGAGGGAGGCCCTATTTGCATGTCCTCGTGCTCTATAGCAGCTCTGGGTGGAGGCCCAGGCAGAGCAGCACTGAGAGCAGGTGGGAGTGTCATGAGCAGAACAGCATTCAGGAAGGCAGAATTTCTGTTACATTTTTGTTTGTTCTTATTAATTGTACCTGTCAGTGGACTGCACTTCAATTCAGTTTGCGCATATTGAACACAACTTGTTTCTCTGCACACGATGCAGTCACACAATTCATGCGATCATACCTTTGCATGAGGTGTTGATGTCCATCTCATTCCACCATGTTTCCCACCTCCATGCCACATTCTCTGCTCACTCCCCTCTACCCAACCCAAAGTTTCTTCATTCTTCCATTGCCACCCCCATTGTGGATCAGCATCCACATATCAGAGAAATGTTTGTCCTTTGTTTTTTTGGAATTGACGGATCTCCCTTACCATGACATTCTACATCTCCATTCATTTACCTGCTAATGCTATCATTTTATCCTTCTTTTATGATGAATAATATTCCATTGTGTACATATAGCTCAGTTTCTTTATCCATTCATCTATTGAAGGGCATCTAGGCTGGTTCCACATTTTAGCTGTTGTGAATGGACCTGCTGTAGATGTTGCTATGCTGTGTCACTCTGTATGCTGATTATAAGTCCTTTGCATATAGACCTAGGAGTTGGATAACTGGGTCAAATGGTGGTTCCTTTCCAAGTTTTCTAAGGAATCTTCATAGTGCTTTCCAGGGTGGTTGCATCAATTTTTAGTTCTACCAGCAGGTAGGATTATACGTTTTCCCCCACATCTTTGCCAACACCTATTATTGCTTTTATTCTTCATAATTGCCTTTCTCACTAGAGTGAGATGAAATCGTACTTTTGATTGATGAACCTCTACATAATAGAGCTGTTGAACATTTTTCATATATTTGGTGATATATTGTATATTTTGGGAATTTTTCTACTTCGATCTTATCATCCATTATCTCAAATTATTTTATATAAACACAAAATCATATGTTGGAGGGATCAGGTTTGACTCAATGGTGAAATGTAAAATGACACACAGTAGCTAGAGTGGAGGTCACTGTGTCCAGCAGCTCATATCTGGCAAGAGTGACTGAGTATTGGGCTTTGCTCTCACCCTGGACACAGTGCTCAGCTGACCCTCCTCCAGCTCTCAGGTGCACACATCTTGTGAGGTCCTCAGACCCGTCCTGCATTGGAAATGGACTGTGAGTCTTCTCCACTCTGCTGCTCCCTGCTCTCCAGGGATGCATCCCCCTCTGGGCCTCAGAGGCACCTGCAGTGGGGAGGCTGTGCCTCCCTGTGAGGCCTCCCTCTTCTCAGAGATTCCGTCTTGCACAGAACCATGAGGTCCACATGCTGCTGCCATGTGTGGTGGGCACAGGGTCCAGATGTGGACAGGGAGAAACTCAGTCTGTGTCCTCAGATTCCATTGTCATGAAGTGACTGTACACTGGGACACTTGTAGGCCCCTCATGTGAGAGGCCTGGGAGAAGGGCCAGTCAGTGTCCCCATAGGACTGGTGCTGTGTCCAGGGTCAGTCTTAATTTCCCCCATTGAGCCTGGCCCTCACTGCTCTCACATGGTCACCAAGTCCCTCCTGCCCTTTGGACTCTCTCACAACAAGGCCAGACAGTCTAAGCTCTGTGTCCTGTGTGGGGCACTCAGCCCCAGCACTGTAGGCCTGGCCCTTGGTCACCTGGCCATTGTCACAGGTGGTGGCCATGATGGCATTTCCATCTTGGATGCAGTGACAGAGACACAGCCTCTGCTAGTGCAGACAGAGCCAGGCTCCAACTGTCTTCCAGGGGTGATTTGCCCATGGTTGGGACTTGTGTGCCTGAGGGTGAGACAGGGGCAGGAGAGACCCTGGCCTTGGGGCTTCTGCTGAGTGAAGGAGGTGCAGCCCTGGGAGAGTTCAGCCTAGGAGCTGCTCAGAGCAGCACAGACTGGACTCTGCACACACTGGTGCTGGGCCTGAGGTGGTCGTAGTAAATATCTAAGGATGTGGTGCAGCCATGGCTGGGTAAAGTGTTGGTCTGTGCCAGTTTGATCTGGGTCCTGGAACAGTCATACCAGCAGCAAACCTGGCAGCACCCATGGGGCTAACTCTGCAGGGACACAGGGTGCCAGAGCGTGGAGGTGTGTCTTTGTCCACCTGGATTCCAGAAGTTGCCCTGGTAGCCCTGGGACTCACGCAGAGCTTGTCCCAGGTGTGACATCTACACAGAGTCCCCTAGGGCCATTTCTAGAGGAGCCTTGGAGCAAGGTCCACCTAAATCCCAGAACTGTAGGTCTACCAGCTGCAGGGGCAGCTTGCAGAACAGCAAACAAGAGATCCCATCCTGTGCAGCATGACCTGAGGTCAGCAGAGACATGGGGTGGGCAGCCTGAGGCCTGGGGACAGGACCTCTGCCCAGTGTGCATAGCAGGTGTGATGTGGAATCCAAGAGGCCTGTCCTTGACTCAGGCCCAGGAGTGTTGAAGCACTATTCATGATCACCACGTTGACCATTAGTGGTGATGTGGAAAATATGCGGTCCATAGAGGAGGAATGGACCTTAGCCAAAGAGAATGGCGTCCTGTCCCTCCTGGTCATGGGCATGGATCTGGAGCACATGGACCTAGCTGACCTAAGTCAGGCAGAGGGAGACCATCACCACACCAGCATCATGTGGGGAAGCTACTGCATCAGCCTCCTGGACAGAGAGAGGACCAGTGGTCCCTGGAGATGGGAAGGTGCAGGGAGGGTGAGGGTGGGGTGGTGGTGAGGACCAGGTGCAGAGAGGACCTTGTCCTGGTGCCTGCAGCTCACATCCACCTGTGGACACAGCCAGGCTGTGCTTCACAGTGACTGCAGCCCAGCAGTTGGGGGACTCCCAACACCAAGGAGGGACAGGAGGTGATGAACAGCTGGTGTGCACATCCTGGGTCCATCATGACCCCTTCACTCCTGTGCTGGGTGTTCTTCTCTGCCTCACAAGGACTGGGTTTCATTGTAATTCTGTTAATACAGCTGGAATGACCAGCTATGTGTCCATGGAGAGTGAGGCTGACGTTCTTGGTAATGTTGATGATCACACACCCTCACCTGTGAAAGACAGTATTCAACACATCTTTGTTTACTTGGTTCCTTCAAATACATTCAACTCTCCAATCCTTAAATCTAATCTACTTAACTGTGTGCAGATACTATCCTCAGAAAAGCACATTAAACAATCCCATACAGACTCCCTGACAATGAGGGTCACTGTGTTCAAGGAGCATCATCCCAGCATCCACCAGGGTCAGGAAGGGACTGAGTGAGGCCCCCAAGCAAGTCCTGAAGTTTCCTTGAGGCAAAGGTGACAGACACTTAACCACTGGGGAAGGGAGTCCCTGGGAAAAAGCTTTTTAAAATCTGACACAACATCTACTTTGATCTATTAAATACACATAAAATTTTATAGAAGGTACTCTTATTAGGCTCATATACTTAAAGACATCCAAGACATTCAGCAGAGGAAATCAATGCATATTTACTTTGTAGGAAGAAAAACAGAATATAAGTTGAGAAGATGATGGTAGGTAAGGAATTCAAATGAAGGATACAGGAAGCAACTTCTGAGCTTTGTATCTGTCCTTCCACCTCTGAACATGAGGATGAAGCAGAGGAGGCAGGAACTGAACCATGGGAAAAGTGAGCTCCTGGGAAAATTCTGTCTTTGTTCAGGAGCAATATCCACGTTGTTCACTAAAATACCACTAGCTGTCTATGTTTGATTGTTATTCAGGTATTTCTCAGGTCATCAGAGGACTACAACACAGGAAAACCAGTTTTTTCATTAATATGAAGAAAAATAGCAAATGAAATGAAGAGATGATACCACATAGAATAATTTCAGCAAGACAAAGTGGGCAGGAAGCAACTTCTCTACTATAAAGTTATGTTTATATGATTGTGAAGGTGTCAACATGAGCAACACAAACTTGCATAAGTCACTATTAGAGAATTAAAATGATAAAACATATGAAACTGCACTCTCCATTGGTAACATAAAATTTTACATGGATTCAGTGCTGCAGCTCTTCACACAGATTGTGAAAACACAGGGAGTGATTTGATCGTATGGCATGAACCAGATGTAGTTTATTACAATCTGGGATATAAAAATTGCTGAAGCTCATTTTCACCCGGACTGGAGTTGGACTTGCAGGACAGTTGGGCACTGATGAGAGCAAGAACAGAGCCCATGGTGTCCCTCTCTGTGACCCTCCAATTCATCCACAGGACTGGAAACATAGGCAGGCCTATGATGCCTCTCCCCAGCTGCCACGTGTCCTGGGCTTCTCAGACTTGGGGTCACCTTGCAACTACGTGGGGATCAGAGTGGACCTGTGCACACAGTGTGGACAGGGTCCTGAGGCCACTGACAGAGCCTACCTGCAGCTCCCACAGTCCATGCAGAGCTGACCTCCTTCACTCCTGGGACATTACACAGGGAGCCCTTTCTCTCCAAGACCTTGCTCAGGTCACCCCTGTCCACAGGTCATGCACAGCTGGGGGAGGAGTGGGTGACTCCACCCTTTGGAGTCCTAGGTGTGGGGTGTGGGTGTACAGAGCCTCATCATGAGGGGTAGACAGTTCACACACACCACAGTTCACACTTAACAAACGCATGTCTGTTTATTTGACCAGGTTCAGAATTTGTGGTCTGCATTTCTTAGCCTAATCTTTGGACATGTGGATCAGATAATTCGACACTGAGGGTGCTGTGATGTGATGGCAGTAAGTGTGGCAGCTTCAATGGTCTCTAACTACTCAACCCTAGGGCTATCCCTCCTTAACATGGGGGAACAAACACTGCCTGCAGACCTTGTCGAAAGTAACCAGGAGTAGAAGGCTCTGGCTTGTGTAGGATCCAGGAAGAAGTGTGTACTGTGACCTTACAATGTCTAGAAAGACACTGGGTGAACTGGGAATGGGGAAGAGTTTGGGAAGGGGACAGGGATGCCCTGAGCATGGAGGGGTAAGACCTGGCATCAGAAGTTCATAAAGGTACCCTGAGCATGGTGAGCTCACATGTAACCAAGGTATTGTGGAGGCTGAGGTAGGAGGACAACTTTCCAAGACCAGCCTGGGTATCTGTGGATAAACTGTGTCAAAATAAGATGAAATCAAGGCTGGGATGGGGCTCCGTGGAGGAGCACCTGGGACTGAATATAACTACTCAAAATAAATATTGGTAAATTTCATTTTAAAGGCACTGCTCAGGAAGTGTCATTGAAAAGCAAAAACAAATCTTCACAAACAAAATAGTGTGGTCTGTGGTGAAAGAATTTCAGACTGGCCTGAACTGTACAAGAAAAACGTTTCTGAGGGATTGAGAGAGTGGAGATCTCATATATCTCCACAGAAGGTGGTGTCAGGTCAGGTGCTGTCTGGGGAGGATCCTCAAGAACCAAGGTGTAGTACTCTCTCCTCTGTGTGCACCTCCTGCTGGGCTGACTCTGAGCTCCCTGTGTGCTTAGTGCCCTCTGATGGACCTGGATCTCTGCAGGGAGATTTGTGGCTGGGCTCACACTGAGGTGCCCTTCACTGTGTCTCTGGCACAGTAATAGGTGGACATGTCCTGGGAGGTCAGGGACCTCAGCTGCAGGGGGTACTGGTTCTTGGACATGTCTCTTGATATAGACACTCAGTTCTTGAGGCATGAGCTGTTGTTAGTGCTACCACCTTAACAAATGTACGCTATCCTTTTCAGTCCCTTCGCTGGGGGCTGATGGATCCAGCTCCAGCAGTACTTGCTGGTGGTGATTGAGAATCCAAATATGGCAGGGTGAGGGACAGGGTCTGTGAGGGCTTAGCCAGGCCACATCCCAACTCCTGCAGCTGCACCTGGAACAGGATGCCTGGGGACAAGGACAAGAAGTCCTGGTCAGTCACCTGCAGTCATACTCTCACCATGATTCTAGCTCTGACACTGTGGACAATGTCCTAGGGGAGCTGTGGCAGGGCACAGGAGAAGATCCAGCAGACTCATTTCTAGACCACACCTGCCTTCCCAGAGAGCTCAGCCCTGTGTGAGCAGAGAGCTGTGAGCTCCCACAGCCCACAGGGCATTTGAACCAAGAGAAGGAGGAGGAATTTCCATGTGATTGAGCCTCTTCTTACATCTGAAGAGGCTGAGGTCAGGCTGCCCAGGTCCTTAGCACTCCTGAGATGTGTTCCTCTTGAACCCAAGTGGAGTTTTATCTGTGACAGGAGAGCATTTGGAATAAGGTGTGCTGGAAGTTTGTCAGAGGAGTAGCCCACCATCCTAAGTCCAGTACTAGCACACAGACTTTGTTCCCTGGACTTGGGAGAATCTCAGAGTGGCGGGAACTTGCCTAGCATGCTAGTGGCCCCAGGTAAAACACCAGCCCTGAAGTAAGAACCCTCAATGGTGACTGAACAATAGCACAGAACTGAGGATGGTGTTCCCCAAGACTAGGAAAAGAGCCTTTTCTTTGTTCTCATGAATATTTCTTCTGTTACTTCTGTGAAATTTGAGAGGTACAACCTGGGAAAGTGAGGATGGAGCAAGAACACATAAGGGCAAAGGCTACCTTCTGTGAGCCCACTCTCCTTCCCTCCAACCTGTGACCCACTTGTCCTCTTGACTGTTGAGCCAATCCTATAGATAGGAATGGGCTGGAAACTGCCCAGAATTTCTCCATTCATTTGTCCTGCCTTCTATTCTCCACAATGAGAGGACAGCATGAGAGGGGCTGGACCACAGTGAGGGTCCTGGGAGCAGAGGCAGCACACAAGTAATGCCTGAGGCTGAGAGCCACTGGGTTTACCAAGAGCACTGGAGACAGGCTGACAGCTGAAAGGGAATGCTGGTTTGGAGAGGGAGGCCCAGGGCTCCTTCCTTGTGCAGCATAACTGAAGTGAGAAATGCTCTGCCCACAGCACCATTATTTGGAGGACAGAGTAGACACTCTCCTTAGTCAGGGAGATTCACTGAGAGGACAAGTGAAGGTGCTGATCTCCTGATGAGGATTCAGGAATTGATCTGCTGCCTAACTGAGTGAACACATCCTATTAATAAGAAATGTTAGGCACCTGTCCTTATTCATTGTGGTGACGATCATGACCTCACTGCAAACACTGAACCTGCAGATACCTTCCTGCAGGTCCTGAAAATGCTCAGCGAAAACCTTGCTGGTCTCCATGTTTCCACCAACTGCAAATCCTTATGTGCCCTGTGGATGAAGTTTCTAATTTCTAGAGAATCAACTGATTCAAAAGCAGCTCCTGCATTCTAACCAAATCAGAGTCATTTTTAGATGACCCCAGCTCCTGAATTTGAAAACCTGGGTCCTTTATGTGACTCTTTCCCTTCCTCACCTGGGCCAGGTGTGAGCCAGTGGCCTCCAGCAGCCTGCTCTTCATAAGGGCCCTGCTGAGGTAATGTGCCCATGCACAGCCTTCACCTCAGCCTGGCCTGTGACTGACTCCTGCATTTCTGTTATGATCAAGGTTTCATGGATCCAATATATTGTCTGTGTGCCCACATCCCTGCCCTCTACCCTCTGCCCTTGCATTTGGAAAATGTCTAAGGATCATTGTAAGAACACAGTCACAGTGCACAGACAGTGCAGGGTTCAGGGCCTTTGCTTTCTGCTCAAAAAAAAAAAAAAAAAAAAAAACATTAGTTCACAGGACATGACAGAAACAAGAGGACATGATGGACAGATCCTCCTGGGCATGGAGATCTGGGAGGAAAGTTCCTTCTCAGGCAGCTCATGTACATGGACAGCTATACAAATACAACTTTGAACATGGGTTTGATATGGCTCAAAAACTGAGGAGGTCTTGCTGTAGAAGTCTGGACCAGGGCATGCTTCACATTTTTTTCCATGTTCCTGTGATTCTACTTCAAACAAAGATGTGGCTCCTCCTCTGTCTGCATGCTTAAGATGAAGGAGTTATATAATATTGAAAAGTTCCCTCAGTCTTACTGTAATAGTAATCATGGCTCAGAACTCAAGGTTGAATATCAGAAATATGTGAATCCTCACAGGAATATGAATCTAGTAGAAAAGCAAAACATTAGTTACTGAAATTAAGATGGACAAAAATTAAGAAGTTCAAATATACAGAAGACTAGAGGAATTCTTGAGATGAAAAGAGATACCACAATTTACACAGCAAAGTCTGCCCAGAACATTCTTCACCTTTTTCTCCGGGCTGAGATGTGAGGCTGATGGTCTTGAACTCTGTGCTGGTCCTGTGTGCCCTGCTGGTCCTGAGGGCCCTCTATTACTCATGGTGGTTCCCTCCTGCTCCTGAGTGTCCCTCTTCTGCATCTTAAGTTGCTGCTGATCTTGAGCTCTTCCTGCTGGTCCTGGGTTCTTCCTTCTTTTCCTGATCCCCTGGTGGCCCTGAGTTCTTCCTACTGCCCATGAGCCTCTTGCTAGTCCTGAGTTCCCTCTGTTGATCCTATGTTCTCTCCATAGGTCTTGATTTCCATGCCTATTCTAAGTACCCCTAACTGGTCATTAGGTCCTGTTAGTTGTCCTGAATCTATTTCTCCTCCTGAGCTGCAACTGCACATCTTTACCTCACCTGTTGATACAGGACTCAATGCTTGTCTTCAAATGCCCTGTTGGTCCTCTGCTCCCCTGCCCCATTGATTATCCCCCTGCAGGTCCCAGGTCACTGCAGGTCCTCACCACCACCTGCAGGCTGGTGACTCACTGGACTCACACTGAGTTCCCTAACTGTATGTCTCCCACTTGAATATACATCTGTATGCTCGGGATTCTTGCTGGTGAGTTGAGTGCTAATGAACATGGCTGTTGGAAATATCCCCGGTGATGATGACACTGTACCAATACAGGTCACAACTTCTGTAAGTGCAATTGACAAAGAACCCCTGGGAAAAAGTACCAGCATGTGCTCAGAAACCTCAAGGAACATTGAAGACTGGCAGGGACTCAGGACCAGTTGTGTAATGGTATCTGCTTCCAACATTACCTGTCCTTCTAACCCACTATAGGAATTTCCTTGGAAGCTGGCAGATCCAGCTCCACCATAGTTGGGTAAAGAAAATACAGACACAGCATAGGTGAGGGACAGGTTCTATGAGTGCTTAACCTGGCCAGTTTGGACTCCTGCATATGCACCAGGGTCACGACACCTGGGGACAAGGAGCATCACTTCCATCCAGTCAGTCACACCAGAAGCTGGATGCCCCCTTTATCTCTTGATATCCCTCGACTCTCACAAATGGCAGGGAGAACGGCAACACAGGTCCTTCATGCTTCAATGAACACCCTATGAAATGGACCCAGGGCTGCTCAGCCAGGGCTGGGCTTTTAGCCTGAGACTCAGGCTGCTTTGCATGGGGGAGGAACTAGATACAATTGGGGAGCAGGTGGCAGGGCCACCATCCTTCTCAGGGAGTGTGCTGACCTTGTGCTGCTCAGATGCAATGGGAGGCAACCTCAGTACTCCCTGATTCCTGCGAGTTCTCCTCCTGCAGCCATCAGGAATGTACAGGCCAATATTCAGGGGTTGGCAGCACCACACATAGGGGGTTTCCTGTAGGAGTGCACAGCCATGCTTAGGAAAGAGACAGGAGGTGGTTCCCTCAGTTCCTTTGCTCTGTGCTGCGAACTCCAGGGAAGGGTTTGTGCTGGGGAAAGGCAGAGGGTGCAATAGGCTTTTCAGAGAATGGAGGGGAAGTTCAAGAGACAGCCTGCTCCCACTCAGGCACCTTTTGGCCTCCTACCTTGATTATCTTCCTAGCCTTGACCTCACCCTTGTCTGTGGTGCTCCTAAACCTCCATATCTTGCTGTCTCCAAGACTCATAGGGTATGAGTTTGTGCAGTGTCCCTGGGTCCTTGTGAGTCAGACTCGGAGTGCACAGATTAAGTCATATGAGAGCTCAGCATGGCCCTCTGAAAGATGGAGGTCAGTGCTGGGTGGAATAGATGCTCTGAGATACCTGCCTTGCTCTGCCCATTAGACTCAGTGACTGACAATGCAACAGGTGTCTGCAGTTTGCACTGGAGATTTGCTTCCAGCTCTGCAACCTGCCTGTGTCAATCATAACTGAGTTGAAACTCAGGAGTAGGGCCATGAGGACAGGTGCAGAGACTTTGTGGGCTGGGGCAGGCCATGTCCCCTTCCCCTGACCTCCTGTGGAAATCATATAGGCTGAGATGGGAGGCCCTGCCTTGCAGACCTGCAGCCCTGTGAGGACCCCACTCTCTGGCCCATGCTCAGCTCTGGGAACTGCACTGGTCCAGAGGACAAAGCAACCCAGCTCCCTGTCCTCACCCAGCACATTGTCATGTGCTCCCTGTCAGGAATTCAAGGCAGGATGAAGACCATATGTGAGGGAATGTGAGTAGTGTTTTCTCTGTGCTCTCCCAGGGTGCTGTGTTAACACATTTAGAAATGCAGGTTGTATTTTTTCCTGTAAACTTGAGAAAACCCAATGAGGAATTGTGAACATGGTGAAATGCTTCACCTCAACCAGGGAGGACAATGCATATGGGGAGGTTTTAAATGAAGTCAGCATGAGAAACTGGAGCAGTTGGTGGCAAAGTCTTAGGTAAGGCCACATTGACAGGGAGCAAGCAAACATTCTGATACAGCCATGTTTCCTGATATCCTGAGTGCTCCCTGCAGACACTTAGGAGCAAGAGTGTAGAGGCTACTGGAACTCCATAGTCCTGTGCAGGTTTATCCCCAGCTGTTGATTTCCCAGGTCCTGAACTGTGCATGTAGGAGTCCATGAGCAGGTGAGAGTCCACCAGGAGGACAAGCATGCAGAGGCTGCTGGGCAAATAATCCTTCGCCCAGGCCCCTGAGGTGTGTGTGGATGGGAAAGGTGGACCCTGGCTGTCCTCCTGTGCTGCCAGCTTGGACTGTAGCAGCAGCTCATTGATGTGGGTCCCTCACAGTGAGCACTGCTGCTGCAGAGGTGCCTGCTGAGCACGGCCTCTGCTGCCTCCACACATTCAGGTGACTCCCTGTGTCCTGTCTGTCCTCACAGGAGTCAGTCCTCCTGGGTCTTTTCCTAGATCCCATGCCCACCTGGACAGGTGGTGGCTTTCCTCAACTTGCTCATCCTCACTCACCTCCCCTGTCCTGAGGAAGCTGCTGTGCATGGCTCCTGCCACCTTAAGCCACAGACACTTCCTCAAAGCATCAGGTGAGGCCCCTGCAGAGCCTGCAGAGGGCACTGAGCATGGATCATATTGCTGTGTTCTGGACACTGCATACAGGGCAGCTCTGCTCTGCTCAGTCTGTTGATGTAAGGGGCCTGGTGCTGTCCATGGCTGTGGAGGGTGAGTGTGCTTCTCCTGACCCCTGTTCATCAAGGGGTGGAGTCACTACATAGTGCTTGTCCTTTGTCACTGCTCAGTGCTGACCACTGAATGGGATGAGCTGGAGTCCAGGGCTGGGCTCCTGTGTACAGCTCTGGGTCTTGGTGGGCTGGTTTTCATGAACAAAGGGAGGCCCAATTTGCATGTCCTCCTGCTCTATAGCAGCTCTGGGTGGAGGCCCAGGTAGTGCAGCGCTGAGAGCAGAGGGGAGTGTCATGGGCCAGACCAGGGCACATAGAAGCTCTCAGGAAACTGAAATTTCTTTTGCATATATTTTTTTCTTTTTTGCATATGTCATCCAAAACAATTGCTTTTTTCTTATGAACATAATTATGATAGAGGGATCAGAGTCACCTTCAAGATGTGATTGCAAAATCACACAGAAAGAGTAGTGGTGGATCACTGTGTGCAACAGCTCATATGTGGCAAATTGCAGGTATGGATTTGGATTTTGCTCTCACCCTGGACAGAATGCTCACCTGACCCTTTTCCAGCTTCCAAGTGGACACTCCTGGTGACCTCCTCAGTGCCCATAGTGTGCATGACCTGACTCTTGGTGGGAGGTGGGCTCACTCATGCTGGAGCAGACTGTGGGTGGGGACTGTTTCATGGCTTTCTTTTTAATTTTTTCATTACCCCTCTAGTTTTAGGGACTTATTACTGCTGTAAGGAAAAAGGGCAATGACCACTCTTGCGACTTCCATCTGAGAAGGGGCAACGTGCAGTGGGGCAAGCAGTTTGGAGTCCCTCTTTAGAATTTGGTCTTTCTAGGGGTGAATGTCTGGTTCTATGAAAGAAACAAAAAGACATTAATACTAAAATGAGGTTAACAGAAAATAAATATTGTAGCATCGGGAACTTGTCAATGAATATCATGAAGATGTTAGAAATCAGTAATCTCTTAACAGAAGGTGGAAGAGCTGAGACCTTGTTTCCATAAAAAGGCCTAACAAAGTCTAACAGGGCTGGAGATGATAAGTCCTTTATTTGTAAATCTTGAACATTGTCGGTGTTATCAGGAATGTAAACACAACATTTAATTAACTTTCCTAATGTCATCTGATTTTTGTAAAATATTTTTTATTACCATGATCTCTTTGTTTAGTAGACATCCCCTTATTTTTGTTATTTAGGACTAGAGAATCATACTAGCCAAATTGTTTAAGGTTACCTGTATAGGAGTTTAAGAAGATCTGTTGGCCTTAAACTGAATAAAAACTTATAACTCTGGAAGTTTCTTTTGATAATTATCAGATACTCTTGGCTAAGAATCTTTTTTGTTACATTCAGTTTTATTTATTTTGGGGAGTCTAACACAAGTGTACATCTGATCTTACATTAAAATAACTATTGTTTAGTTTTTAAAATGTCCAGGTATGACTGTGTTTTTGTTTTAACTGTTTCTGCTAGGTGTTTAAGATCAAGCTTCTCAAATTGACCTTGTTTCTATTTGGTGTTAAGAGTCAGCTGAGTTCCCACAGGGGTCACTCATGGGGAACGTGAGAGCAGCTTCTTAGCCCCTTCAGTGCCATTCACTAAGCGGGGTCTCCTTGTTGAGGAGACTTCCTTTGAAGGATTAGGAATGTCCCCCTTTTCCAAGAATCCTCCTCTGCATCAGGTGAAGTAATTGGCTTCTCATCCTCTAGTGGTCTCATTAATCTCCCTGATCAGGAGGTCATGTGGCCCAGAGAAGTCCTCTTGTTCCCTGAGTTAAGGCTGACTCTGAGTGCAAGATCCAAATATTCATTTTCTTGGCCCTTTTATTTTAATCTCAATCTTTAAGTCTTGATTTTAAACATCTGGCAAGTCCATCTCACCAGTCAATGAGAATGGCGATACAACATATCAAAATCTCTGGGACACTATGAAAGCGGTACTAAGGGGAAAATTCATTGCATGGAGCACATGCCAGAAAAGAATGAAAAGTAAACAACTAAATGACCTAACATTACAGCTCAAAGCCCTAGGAAAAGAAGAACATAAAAACAGCAAAATAGTAGAAGATAGGAAATAATTAAAATCACAGCTGAAATCAATAAAATTGAAACCAAAGAAACAATTCAAAAAATTGACAAAACAAAAACTTGGTTCTTTGAGAAAGTAAACAAAATAGACAAACCCTTAGCCACACTAACAAAGAGAAGGAGAGAGAAAATTCAAATTACTAAAATTCGTGATGAAAAGGAAATATCACGACAGACACCACTGAAATACAAAACATAATGAGAAACTACTTTGAAAATCTGCATTCCAAAAAATCGAAACTACCGAAGACATTGACAAATTTTTGGAGACATATGCTCCTCCCAAACTGAACCAGGAGGACATACACAATTTAAACAGATTAATATTAGGCAATGAAATAGAAGAAACCATTAAAAACATACCATCGAAGGAAAGCCCAGGACCAGATGATTCTCAGTCGAGTTCTACAAGAACTTCAAAGAAGAACTCATTCCAATATTTCTCAAAATATTCCAGGAAATAGAAAAGGAGGGTACCATACCAAACTCATTCTATGAAGCTAATATCACCCTCATACCCAAACCAGGCAGAGACAATTGGCAAACCATATCCAAAAACATATTAAGAAAATCGTGCACCACAATCAAGTCGGGGTGCATCGCTGGAATGCAAGGATGGTTTAATATCCGTAAATCAGTAAACTTAATCCACCTTGTCAATAGACTTAAGAATAAGAATCATATGCTTATTTCAATTGATGCAGAAAAAGTGTTCAACAAAATACAACACCCCTTCATGCTCAAAACACTAGAAAAAACAGAGATAGTAGGAACATACCTGAACATTGTAAAGGCTATTTATGCTAAGCCCATGGCCAGAATCAGTCTTAATGGAGGAAAACCAAAAGCATTCCCTTTTAAATTGGGAACAAGACAGGGATATTCTTTTTCACCACTTCTATTCAACATTGTCCTTGAAATTCTAGTCAGAGCAATGAGAGAGATCAAAGAAATTAAAGGGATACAAATAGGAAAAGAGGAACTTAAGCTGTCACTATTTGCTGATGACATGATTCTTTATTTAGAGGATCCAAAAAACTGCTGCAGAAAACTTCTAGACCTCATCAATGAATTCAGCAAATTAGCTCGCTATAAAATCAACACACATATATCTAAAGCATTTTTATATGCAAGCGATGAAACATCTGAAAGGGAAATGAGGAAAACAACTCCATTTGCAATAGCCTCGAAAAAATGAAATTCTTGGGAATCAATCTAACCAAAGAGGTAAAAGATATCTATATGAAAACTTCAAAACATTGAAGAAAGAATTTGAGGAAGACAGTATAAGGTGGAAAGATCTCCCATGTTCTTGGATAGGCAGAATTCATATTGTCAAAATGGCCAACCTACTAAAAGTGCTATACAGATTCAATGCAATTCCAATTCAATTCCCAATGATGTAACTTACAGAAATAGGGCAAGTAATCATAAAATTCATCTGGAAGAATAAGAAACCCAGAATACCTAAAGCACTCTTTAGCAGGAAGAATGAAACATGGGGTATCACAATACCAGACTTCAACTATACTACAAAATAGTATAAAAACTATACTACAATAGTAATAAAAATGGCATGGTATTGGAACCAAAATAAGTAGATCAATGCATAATAGAGGACACGGACACAAACCCAAATAAATACAATTTTTTCATACTAGACAAAGATGACAAAAATATGCAATGGAGAATGATAGCCTCTTCAACAAATGGTGCTGGGAAAACTGGAAATCCATATGCAACAGAATGAATCTAAAACCCTATGTCTCACTCTGCACAAAAATCAACTCACAATGGATCAAGGACCTTGAAATCAGACCAGAGACCCTGCATTTGATAGAAGAAAAAGTAGGTCCACATCTTCACCTCGTTGTCTTAGGATCAGACTTCCTTAACAGGACTCCCATAGCACAAGAAATAAAAGCAAGAATCAATAACTGGGATAGATTCAAACTAAAACTAAATAGCTTTCTCTCAGCAAAGGAAACTATCAGCAATGTGAAGAGAGAGCCTACAGAATGGGAGAAAATCTTTGCCACTCATACTTCAGATAGAGCACTAATTTCCAGAATATATAAAGAACTCAAAAACACTACATGAAGAATACAAATAACCCAATCATCAAATGGCTAAGGATATGAACAGACACTTCACAGAATATCTACAAGCAATCAACAAACATTGTCACCACCCGCAGCAAGAATCCTGCAGATATTAGTTACCACCTGCGGCAACAATCTCGCGGGTATTTATTGGAAGTGGACTGGAAATAAACTACTTCTATTCCTGAGCTGCTTCCTTGCTTGTTTGCTTATTCTCTAGCTTATAGAAGAAGAGAAGCTTGCTTGCATTTAGAGAAAGAGGCTTTAAGAGGGAGTTTTGATAAAGAGGCTTGCTACGCTTTCAAAGGTCTATTTCTTCTTATATTTCTGCTGCTTCTTCTTAGAGGTGTGTCCTGCATTCTGCAAACTAAAGGTGCGTGCTAGAGGTGTGTGCTAATGGTGCTGTCTATCAGAGGTGCTTCTTAGTGGTGTGTCCCACATACTGCAATCTCTGATCTGCGACCTAGTGGTGTGTTCTTAGTCCTCCGCTCTGCAATCTGCAATCTGCCTTCTGTCTTCTGCCTACTGCTTACTGCTTTCTGCCTACTGTCTGCTTATATTCCCTCCAGGAGGCGGAGGGTAGGGTCACGCCAGTTAAGCGAAGATCAGGTGAGGAGCCAACTGCCCAATCATGAGAAAGGTCAAAATGAGCAGGCACGAGCAGGAGCACTCGGGAACACATGTGCACTCATTGTGTGCATGGACTCTCTTGAAAATGGCCAATGACAAGCACCTGAATGTGTTTATGTTATCCGACTTCCTCACTGCCGATGTGATCAAAACAACTTCTGGCTGGCTGCCAGCCTACATTTTGTCCTAGTCCGCATGGCATAGTCCCCAACAAAACATATGAAAAAATGTTCATCATCTTTTGTAATCAGAGAAATGAAAATGAAAACTACACTAAGATTCTATCTCACCCCAATTAGAATGGCCTTTATCAAGAATACAAGCAACAATAGGTTTTGGAGAGGATGTGGGGAAAAAGGTACACTCGTACATTACTGGTGGGGCTACAAATTAGTGCAGCCACTCTGGAAAGCAGTGTGGAGATTCCTTAGAAAACTTGGAATGGACACACCATTTGACCCAGTTATCCCACTCTTTGGTCTATACCCAAAGGACTTAAAATCAGCATAAAACAGAGATGCAGCCACATCAATGTTCATAGCTGCTCAATTCACAATAGCCAGATTGTGGAACCAACCTAGATGTCCTTCAATTGATGAATGGATAAAGAAACTGTGGTATATATATACAATGGAATATTCCTCAGGTATAAATAATAATAAAATTATGGCATTTGCAGGCAAATGGATGAAATTGGAGAATATCATGCTAAGTGAGATAAACCAATCTCAATAAAACAAAGGATGAATGATCTCACTGATAAGTGGATGATGACACATAATGGGTGGTGGGAGGGGTGCAAGAATGGAGGAAGGAGGGACTGTAGAGAGGGAAAAGAGAGGTGGGAGGGGTGGGGGGGGAGGAAAAATAACAGAATGAATCCAACATCATTACCCTATGTAAATGTATGTTACACAAATGATGTGCTGTTACTTCATGTACAAACAGAAACAACATGTATCCCATTTGTTTACAATAAAAATAAATTAAAATTAAAAAATTATTTTGTATATGTTTTGACAGAAATAACATTAAAGGAACATGAAGAAAGAGGGAAACCTCTTACTGAGCATGTTCTTCTTCATTTTTTAAATCAGAATCTCCCCGGAGGGAACCCGTGAATCCTGTAAGACATGGTTCCAAAGCCCACATGGCTGGAAATCAAACCCCTGCTCAGTGAGTGAGACTCTTCCTCCTGACAGAGCTGAGGTTGACGGGAGAGACAAGGAGTCATTTTCTACTGCACAGAAAGGAGGAAAAGAGGTGAAAGGACTGTCAGGAGGCAGTGCGTGGAGGACCGGGCAGCTGTGGTGCAGAGGACAGCTGGGCAGGACATTCAGCGTGTGGGATTTGGTGTCATGCTGCAGCTGCAGGACAGGGTTTACCAGGACCCCACACTGACCCCCAGAGCTCACAGCACCCTGGGGTCCTGCAAGTCACCCTAAAGCCCAAAGTGATGGCAGGGCCCAGGAAGTTTCAGCAGAGCAATGTCCGTTCTAAGACTCTGCCCCATTTTTCCTAGTCACTTGCACTTTCCAAATCTTTCCTTGCAAGAGGACGCCAGGAGGGCCTGGACAGCAAGACTCAGAGATCCTCCTCCAGATCCTAGAGACTGTCCCGATGGGAATCCCAGCAACCCACCTCTTTCCGGATGGGAAAAGACCAGCCAGGTTTGCTGAGCTTCTCGGATCTGATTGCAGTGACTAGAATGGAGGGATTTCTTCCCCCACGTTCCTGTGAGAGTGCGTTCCTGGTACATCATAACTTTGTCTTCACAGACGACATGGCAGGAGCACTGTCACATGTTCAAGGTGTTCCCTGGAGATCTCTCTGGAGAGGAAACTGCAGACTCTGAATACCAGCACAGTCTCCAAGGGCACCTGTCCCTGGCTCTGGCCCTGTACTCTTTCTCCTGAGCTACCCTGCAGATCATGAGCTCACTGCTTTTCTGAGCTCCCTGCCCTGGTCTTGAGCTCCCTGATGGTCCTGAGTTGTCTATACTGACAGTGAGCTCCCTGATGTTCCTGAGCTCTCTCTCTGCTGACACTGAGCTCCAGATGCTGCCCTGAGCTCCTCCTGTTTCTTAGCTCCCATTTGTTCCTGAGCTACCTGCTGGTCTTCATCTCCTTCTCCTGTGCCTGAGCTCCCTACTGATCCTTAGCTCCCCCTTGTGATCCTGCACATCTCCTACTGTCCTGAGCTCCCTGGTGGTCTTCATTTCCCTGTTGGTCCTCAGACGCCTACTTTTCATGAGTGGTAAGTGCTGGTCCTGAGTGCTCACTACTGGTCCTGAGCTCTTCTGCTGGTCTTGATGTTTCTGCTGGAACTGAGCACATGTTGGACCTGATCTCCATGTTGGGACATTTGTGTATTGAAAACACACATCCACTATGTGTCCCAGTGATACATGAACACATTTTCAGTTTTCAGGCAGTGAAGCTAATGCAAGTTAATTCTGGTTGTGTCGGTGGTGACTTTGACTCTCGACTCAAGGATTGGGTTAGAGTGTTTGAGGCTACCAAAATTTATCCAGCCAACCCACTGTTCACCTGGGACACATCCAAGTCCCCAGGATGACCAAGGAAGAAGACAGTCCCTTCCACAAGGACAAGTCACAGGGTTCTTGCTGACTCTGGTTGAGGACATGTTACTTTAATCCCTCTGACATACTGATATGCATGGGCCTTGTGTGTCTTATGTCTGGCCCTCCAATTGAGTGTGGGGCAGACAGGTCCTATTTAATATCCCTGGAAGCTGAGGAATAGCAGCAGCAAAGAGGTTCACAAGGGTTGATGAGAGAGGCTCTGTGGTCATATGGCCAAAGAGAGAACTGACTCTGACTCTAAAGAACCTGGGGTCTTGAACTTCCCATACTGAGTCCAGATTTCTCTGGTGAGGCTTCCACAGCAGAGGGCTGTTGGCTGTGCTGGTTCTGATGGTGACTATTTCCAAGGCCAGAGTCCAGTAGCACTGTAATGGAAGGACTTCAGAGTCACCCTACCAGTAGCACCATGCACAAGGGTCATCAGACTTCTTCACTGGCTTTTCCTCATGTCTATCCTCTACTTCCCCCAGGACTGTTGAGTAGAGGTCAGATGCAGGGCCACCTGGAGCCTCAGGCAGGATCTGGGCAATTAGGTTCCTGTCATAACATGGCAGGTCTGGGGTGGGAAAATGTTGGCAAGACAGGGGTCCTGAGTGGCCTCCTGTTGTCACTGGGGCTCAGAGACTGTGTTGACGTAGCCTGGCTGCCTGTCCCACTGCAGAAAACTAGCCCTGACCCTCGCCCCACACCTTCCATTTACAAGCAACAAAAGTGTCCGGACCAGTGCTGAGTCTCATCGATCCTTGGGAGACAGAGGGCCATGAGCCTGAAGTTCATCAGGTGTCCTGGTCACTGACCCAGGACTAGCTTCTTCATTGCTGTACAGTGAATCCCAAGGAAATACTTAATCAGGGAATTCCACTGAAGCCTCTCATCAGATTTGAAGGAAATGACTCACCAGTGTCCTCAGCTTCCTCATCATGTGATCCTGGTGACCACAGAGGAGTCCCTTCACCTCAGTGATGAAGTTCTGCATGCTGCTCATGTGAAAATGCACCTACATGTAAGTATGTAGTGCAGGGAGTCTGCAGAGTCAGAGTGGTGAGAGTGGACACCCTTGTCCTTGTCCTGAATTTAGAGGATCTGTTTCAGGTTACCTCCATTCAGTATGGTGGTGGCCTTGGGGTTGTTGTGAGTAGCCCTTATGAAGTTGAGGTCAGGTCCTAGCACCACTCTCTTCTCCAGTGCTTTAAACATGACTGGTGCTGAATTTGTCAAGTGCTTTTTCTGCACCTGTTTGTGTGATGTTTTCACTCTTGTACTCATTTCCATTAATGTGGTGAATCACACATTGATATTATATTATTGATCTGTATATGTTGGACCAACCTCCCCTCCCTGTACTGAACCCCACTTGATCGTGGTGCACCACCTTCTTACATGTTCTTGAATGCAGTGTGCCAATATTTTATTAAGGAAGTTCACATCTCTTTTCATCAATGACATTGTTCTGAACTCTTCTTTGCTGGATGTGTCTCTGTGTTTGGTTTTGGTACCTGGGTGATGCTGGTTTTGCAGAATGATTTTTAGAGTGATTTCCCCTTCTCCTGTTCATGGAGTAAACTGAGGAAATTAGCCCTATCTCTTCTTTAAAGTTCTTTTTAGAATCAATAGAGAATCAGACTGTTTCTGGAGTTTTCTGTCTTGGAAGGACTTTCATGGTTGTTCAGCTTCACAGATTGATATTTTTCTGTTTCAGATTTCTGTATTCTTCTGCTTCAATTTATGTAGGTCACAAGTGTTGAGAATTTTGCTCATATCTTCAAGTTTCTAGTATATTGCAGGATGATTTATTTTTGTACTGTGAACTTAGTCCCTGGAACTCTCGCCAGAGCAACCAGGGAAGAGGAGGAAATTAAATGGGTAGAGAAGAAAGTAGAAGCATGAATATGTCTAATTGCTGATCATATGATCCAATATCTGGAAGAACCAATATCTCCATCAGAATGCTTCTCGATGTAATAAAGAACTTTAGAAAATTAGCCAAATACATCATGCATACATAAATAAACCAATTTTCTACACTTCTAAAGTGAGTCTGCTGAGAAAGAAATCAGGAAACATGTCCCATATAAAATAACCATAAAAAATCACTGGGAAAAAAATTAATCATGGAAGTTAATGAGTTCTATAACGGAAACAAGGAACACCACAGGGAGAAATTGAGGAACTTAGAAATGGAAAGACCTCCCCTTCTGACTACTGTATAGTCAGAATTAATATTATTAAGTGGATAAACCAGTCAAAATGTTACACAGACATAGTGAAATCTCCAGCAAATACCAAAGACATTTTAAAGAAAACCAGAAAAAAGACTAACTATTTATATGGATAAATTATAAACAAACAATAGTTAAAGCAATCCTAAGCAGGAAAAGCAAGGCTGGAGATACGACATTATCTGACCTCAAATTATTTGATAGAGCTATAGTAACTAAAGCAGCATGGTCCTGGCACCAAGCAGACATGAAGACTAATGGAATACAAGATACAGTGACCAACACACATTAGTAGTTACCTGGCACTTGACAAAGTTTCCAATGTCTTGATGTAGAAACGACAGTCTTTTTCAAAAAGAGTGTTGGCAAAACTGAATATGTATATGTAAAAGAATGTAATAGATCATTATCTGTCACCCAAGAAAAACTCATCCCAAGTGGATCAGAAATCTAAGAATTATACTAGAAAGTCCGCACATGCTAGAAGTAAATACAGCATCAGTGCTCCTGTGTGATGGCAGAGACATGGAATTCCTCACCTAGGTTATTAATGTGCATAAATGAAATAAAATTCAGTGGGAGGACACTATGCAATTAAAAATTTTTTACAGGACTGGAAACAATCAAAAACATGAAGAGACAGTCATCAGAATGGGAGATCTTTGCCTCCGAGTCCCAGATAGGGCATTGATATCCAGAATACATAAAGAACACCAAACACTTACTGACAGGACACAGATAACCAATATATAAATGGAAAAGAAATAAAGAGACACTTTTCAACAGAAATGACAGAAGACACCCACAAATATGGGAGCATGCTCAATATTCCTAGTAATGAGGAAAGGCAAATTGAAACTTCAGTGAGATTTCATCTCTCTCCAATCACAAGGCAATCATGAAGAACACAATAATAAATGCTGGTGAGCATGTGGTGAAGAGATACACAGATGTATCATTGGTTTTCCTTCATATAAGTGATTCCATTCTTGAAAGTAGATTTGAGATGAGGATAGGACCACGATAAGACAAAGCATCCCACTCCTCATTAGTGATCACGCAGAGCTAAACTCAGCACACCATGGTATTATAGCCAATCAATGTTACAGCAGGGTTTCTCATAACAGAATATTATGGAACGTTCCCAGATGCCCATAAACAGATGAATGGATGCAGGAAAGTTGGTGTATACTCAGAACACAATTCCACTCAGCCACAAGGAAGAGTGAAGTCAGAGCCTTTGCTGGACAATGGATGGAAATGGATAATGTCATGTAGGTTTCATAAGTAAGATTCAGAGGGTGAAATGTCAAGTGTTTACTCTCAAATGAAAATTTTAGAACAAAACAGGAAAAGTGAGTTTGGAGCAATCCCTTGGAACTGGAAGATAAGAAAATAGAGAAGTAAACTGAGGGGGAGGTTAGAGGAGCAGGTGAATGGAGGGGAGGTGGAATGAAATTGGCCAAACTACCCTGTGCACCTGTAGGATGTGCCTCAGTGAATGTCTCCTATGTTCTCTAAGAAGCACTACCATAAACAAAATGATAAAAAGATCTGTTGAGAAAAGAAGGGGAGAAGGGTACAGAGGAGGAGTAAAGAGGAGAATGGAGAGAAAAATAACAGGGACAGAAGTGGAGGAGGTCATAATCCATGTCTGTGGAATTATGTCAAATTGAATATAATTTATAATAATGAGGCACAAATGAAAAAGAAAGCATGAATTGATAACCCCATTTTCTCTCCAGAGCCTTCACCACAAAGCTCCCCTGGGAAGAAGGTATATGGAGAAGCCCCCAGAGCAGGAAGCAAGACCCAACAAGACCCAACGCCTCTGCACTTGCTCTCTGGACTGACATGTGTGCTGGCCCTGTTGCCAGGCAGGGAGGTTTGTGTCTGGGATCACACTAAGGTCCCCTCACTGTGTGCTGTACAGTAATAGGTGGCCGTGTCCTTGGCTCTCAGGCTGCTCATTTGCAGGTACAGCGTGTTCTTTGCGTCATCTCTGGAGATGGTGAATCACCCTTTTACAAATCCTCCATATTCAGTGTTGTAACTATTAGCTTTACTTATAAAAGCAACCCACTCCAGCCCCTTCCCTGGAGCCTGGCAGAACCAGTGCATGTAGTAGCTACTGAAGGTGAATCCAGAGGCTGCACAAGAGAGTCACAGGGACCCCCCAGGCTGCATCAAGCCTCCCCCAGACTCCACCAGCTGCACCTCACACTGCACACCTGCAAACACAGAGGCAGCCTGGTCAGGACACTCACTCATCCACTCTTTCTCTCACTCCTGTCTACTCACACACTCAGGATCTCTGTTCTCCATTAATCACCTTTGAAAACAGCCACAAGGAAAACCCAGCTGAGCACACAGTCCATGGTGAGCGGCGTGTGTTGAGTCCTGACCACTGAGTGGGATGAGCTGGAGTCCAGGGCTGGGCTCCTGTGCAGAGCTGCAGGGTCAGGGTGGCTGGTTTTCATGAGCAGAGGGAGGCCCTATTTGCATGTCCTCCTGCTCTATAGCAGTTCTGGGTGGAGGCCCAGGTAGAGCAGCACTGAGAGCAGGTGGGACTGTCATGGGCAGCCACATTCCCTTAAGACTGCTGGAGGAAAGGGTTAATTAACTGCCAGATGAGGATTTTGGAGGATTTTGTATTTTCCAAAATACTTATCTACTCAATGACCACACAAGGGACAATACTCTATGAGACACGGGTGTGACAGGTCTGGCTATACCAGCTCGAACATCTTTACAAACACTGTGTGGCCCAATTCTTTTATTTATAATATGGAGGTAAAAGAGGCAAGAACCAGCAAGAGCTTCTTCTGTGATGGACAAGATAGGGTTGAGTCAGGGGAGCCATGCACTTAGGGAGACATTCAAGAAGGAGACAGGGAAACACTCCCAGGCAGCACCACCTACTTCCCAGCAGTTCCTAGAAGCCAGGCCTCTGTGTCCCTTGGCTCAACCTAGTCAGATTCTGTTAAATAAGGAGGCTCCCCACACTGGCATGCTGAGTCCCCAGTGTGATCCCAGCCCCACTCCGGGCATCCAGCCCAGCTTCCCCTCTCTGCCTCCTGCCTTCCTGCCATGTGGTGGAGCAGCCTCAGGAAACCCTGGGCAGGAGCAGCACCTTGAGGTCTGCATCCTGTTCTCCAGAACCTGCTGCAGTACAGCTCTGTCATTGCACATCATCAGCCTCTGCAGCTGCTCAGAGCCCCACAGCCTGGATCAGCTCACACAGGAGCTGGTGACAGAGGTAGTTGTAGTAAACAGCTAAGGATGCAGCCCTGGACTGGGTATAGTGTCTGTGCCAGGTTGATCTGGGTGCTGGAATCGTCTCTCCGGAAACAAACCTGGCAGGACCCATGTGGCTGACTCTGCAGGCACACAGGTGCCAATGCTGCCAAGAAGAGTTTTCTTCCATCTGTGTCCAAATGAAGACCTGGGTGGACATGGGTCTCAAGCAGGGCATTGTCACAGGTGTAGCACTTACAAAGAGACCCTGGGGCCAAGGCTAGTGGAGCCTGGAAGCAAGGCCCACTATGGACCCACCCCTCTAGGTCTACCAGCTGCAGGGCCAGCTAGGAGAGCAGCAGGCAAGAGACTCCAACCTGTGCAGCACAGCCTGGGTGAGCAGAGACATGGGGTGGGACAGCCTGAGGACTGGGGTCAGGACCACTGTCCAGTGTGACCACCAAGTGGGACCTGGAGGCCAAGGGGTGAGTCCTAACTTAGGTCCCAGGAGTGTTGAAGCACTATTCATGATCACCACGTTGTCCCTTAGTGGTGATGTGGAAAATATGCTGTCCACAGAAGAGGAATGGACCTTAGCCAAAGAGAATGGCATCCTGTCCCTCCTGGACATGGGCATGGACCTGGAGCACATGGACCTAGCTGACCTAAGTCAGGAAGAGGGAGGCCATCACCACACCAGCATCATGTGGGGAAGCTACTGCATCAGCCTCCTGGACAGAGAGAGGACCAGTGGCCCCTGGAGATGGGAAGGTGCAGGGAGGTGAGGGTGGGGGTGGGTGGTGAGGACCAGGTGCAGAGAGGGCCTTGTCCTGGTGCCCTGCAGTTCACATGCACCTGTGGCCACAGCCAGGCTGTGCTTCACAGTGACTGCAGCCCAGCAGCTGGGGGCTCCCAACACCAGGGAGGGACAGGTGATGGACAGCTGGTGTGCACAGCCTGGTCCATCATGGCCCCTCACCCATGTGTCAGGGTGCTGTCCTCTGCCTCACAAGGACTGGGTTTCAGTGTGACTATGAAAATACAGCTGGAATCACCAGCTGTGTGTCTGATGGAGAGAGAGGCTGACGTTCTTAGTGACGTTGATGATCACACACCATCGCATGTGAAAGACAGCAGCATACAACCCATCACTGCTCATTCAGGCCCTTTAAGTGTATTCCCCTGTCAGATCCCTAAATTAATTACCTTAACCTGGTGCAAGTGTGTAATGAGAAAAGCAGGCTTAAGCACTCAAGTACAGACTGGCTGCAAGTGAGGGTCCTCATGTTAGGGGAAGTGACCCAGCATCCACCAGGGCTCAGGACGGGGCTGAGCGAGACCCCAGAGCAAGTCCTGAGCTTTCAATTTGTGAATGTGACAGAATGTAAACCACTGTGGAAATTCTCTGTAAATTCAAATGCAATATTGTTTTTGTTTACCTGAACAGAGAAAAGTGTGGATATATGATTATTAGTAGTTTTTTTCTTGGGCTGCAAAGGTCTTACGATGAGGGAAAATAGTTGTATTTATATTTTGTATAAAGAAAAATAGCTAAAACTTTGAGAAGTTCATGCCATATATAGAAATTTCAGATCTACCCAACATGCAATAGCAATCTCTCTGCTGTTCATCTGATCCATCTGATGGATATCTTTATGGATATGGCAAAATGAAGCAATAATTGTCTACACTTAAAGTGCTCTACTAAAATATTTATATGATTAAAACCTGGAAATATCATTCATAGAAACATAATTGGAAAATAGCATTACAAAAATCAAAACTCCAACAGCAAATTACAAAATTTTTTATATAAACCAATGTATAGATATTACCAAGACATATTTCTGAAAAAATAAACAAATGATTTAATTTTCTGGATTGAACCAGGAGTTCTGAGGACAATCTGGCATATAAACATTGCCAATTTCTGTTCCTCACCCAGACAGGAGCTGGACTCTCAGGACAGGTGGGCACTGACATGAGCAGGAACAGAGCCCAGGGTGTCCCTCTCTGTGACCCTGTAATCCAACCAGAGGGCTGGAATCCCAGGCAGGTGAAGCTGCCTCTCCCCAGCAGCCAGGGGTCCTGGGCTTCTCAAGCTGGGGGTCAACTTGCAACAAGATGGGGGTCAGAGGTGTCCTGGGCACAGTGTGTCTTCAGGGTCCTGAGTCCAGTGGCAGAGCTGACCTGCGACTCCCACAGTCCATGCAGAGCTGACCACCCTCCTCCTGGGTCTTTGCCAAGGGAAACCCCTTTTCTCCAAGTCTTGGTCAGGTCACCACTGTCCCCAGGACATGCCCAGCTGCATGAGGAGTGGTTGTTTCTGCCCTTTGGAGCCCTGGGTGTGTAGTGTGGGTGTCATAGAGTCACATCATGAGTGTTAGGTACACCACATACACCACAGTTCACTCTGAACACACAAATCTCTGTGGATTAAGACCAGGTTTAGGGCTTGCTTTCAGCATTACTCAGCTCAGTCCTGCTTATGTTTGGGGACAGAGGATTCCTTGTTGTGCCTGCTGACAGTGGTTACAGAAGATCAGCTGCAACATGGTCTCTAACACCTGATGGCAGCACGAGGAAATGTTCATTATCATGTGACAAGACTTACTGTCCCCTGTCATTGTCAAAGGTCACCATGTGGCTGGACTCTCTAGTACAAGTGGGTTCTGACATTTGCATGTGCACAGGTGCACAGATCAGTCACAGGAAGGTCACAGGAGCACTGAATTGGGAAAAACTTGGGCAGGAATGACTTGGAGACCCTTGTGAGGGTGGAGGGAATCCCCAAGCCTTGAAGTGTTCATGCAGCTCACATGATGGCACCGGGCATTTCATGTCATTGTACAGAAAGTGTGACCATCCGACCTGACTATGCAGTCTGAGCTGAGATGGAGGATTCTAGAAACTCCTGACCTAGACAAGGAGAACCGAGTGATACCCAGAGCGAGGATACCTCTCTAGATCCATCATGGCTGGAGCACATAGTAGGAGCTGCCTAGCAAGGGATCTCAGGATTGGGTTCAGGTTCCTCTCTTCCCTGAGCACCTGCTGCTGGGCTGACCCTGAGCTCCCTGTGTGCTGAGCGCCCCCTGCTGGCCCTGGGAAACCTGCAGGGAGGTTTGTGACTGGGCTCACACTGAGGTCCCCTCACTGTGTCTCTGGCACAGTAATAGGTGGCCGTGTCCTGGGTGGTCAGGGAGCTCAGCTGCAGGGAGAACTGGTTCTTGGACGTGTCTCTGGAGATGGACTCTCAGCTCTTGAGGGATGGGCTGTAATTACTGTAGCGTCACTTCATATTTTTTTCAATCCACTCCTGCCCTTCCCTGCAGGATGACAGATTCAGCTCCAGCCATAACCATGGTGTTGATGGAGAATCCAGCCACAGCACATGTGAGAGACAGAGGCTGTGAGGGCTTCATCAGACCAGAACCTGACTCATGCAGCTGCACCTGGCACAGGACACCTGGGGACAAGGACAGGGAGACCCTGTCAGTCACCTCAGTCACAACCTCCACATGGAACCCAGCTCTGACACTGGGGACACTCACCATGGGGAGCTGTGACCAGGCACAGGAGAAGACCCAGCAGCCTCATCTTCTAGACCACACCTGCCTTCCTGAGAGCTCAGTCCTGTGTGAGCAGAGAGCTGTGAGCTCCCACAGCCCAGAGGGCATTTGAACCCAGAGCAGGAGGAGGAATTTGCATGTGACTCAGGCTCTTCTTACATCTGGAGAGGCTGAGGCCAGGGTGTCCAGGTCCTCAGTGCTCCAGAGATGTGTCCCTCTCTTGAACCCAAGTGGAACTTTTCCTGTGACAGTAGAGCAGTTGGTTTAGGGGGTGCTGGAAGGATGTCAGAGGAGGAGCCCACCTTCCTGACCCAGCACTGCCTCCTCCAGTCCTTCCTTCCTGGACCTGGTAGGATCTCAGAGTGATAGGAACTTGCCAAGCATGCAAGAGGCCCCAGGTTCAACTCCCAGCCCTGAAGGAAGAGCCCTCAATGGTGACCGAACAAGAGCACAGGACTGAGGATGGTGTTCCCCACGTCCAGGAAGAGTCCTCTGTTTTATCTAATGAATAGTTCTTCTCATCTCAGTGAGATTTGGGGGATACAGACTGCACAGAAGATGATAGAGCTGGGACTCATGAGGGGAGAGGCTTCCTGCTGTGTGCCCACAGCTCTGCCCTTCATGCTCTGACCTCCTCATCCTCCTGACTCTTCAGCAATACCTGTGGACAGGAGTGGGCTGGAATCTGCCCTGAGCTCTTCCACTCATCTGTCCTGCCCTCTGGTCTCCACCATGAGAGGACAGCATGGGAGGGGCTGGGCCAGGGTGAGGGTCCTGGGAGCAGAGGCAGCTCTCACCTGCAGCCCGAGACTGAGAGCCACAGGGTCCACCAAGAGCAGCAGAGCCAGGCTGACAGCAGACAGGGAGGGCATGCAGGGCAGGCTGGGTGAGGAGGGAGGCCCAGGGCTCCTTCCTTGAGCAGCATCACTGCAGTGAGAACTGCCCTGCCCACAGCACCATCATTTGGAGGACACAGTGGACACTCTCCTTAGTCAGGGGGATTCACTGAGAGGACAAGTGTAAGTGCTGACCTCCTGATGAGGATTCAGGAACTGATCTCCTGCCTAACTGAGTGAACACAACCTACTAATGAGACATGTAGGCACCTGTCCTTATTCACTGTGGTGTTGACCATGACCTCACTGCAAACCCTGAACCTGCAGACACCCTCCTCCTGGTCCTGGGGAGGCTCAGGGAAGACCTTGCTGGTCTCCATGTTTCCACCAACTGCAATTCCATGTGTGCCAGGTGGGTGAAATTTTCAAGATTTGCAAACCTTCTCATTTAATGTTGTTCCTTCAGGCATACCTAATGGGAGACATTTGCCATGATCCCACCTCCTCACCTGGGGAACGTGGACTACTCTATGTCACAATTTCCCTTCCTCACCTGGGTCAGGTGTGAGCCAGTCAGCTCCAGCAGCCAGGGCTTCAGCTCCCCTGCTTGAAGTCACATCCATACACTGTGTTCACCTCCTGCCTCACTGGAGCCTGAGCTGTGCATTTCTGTTATAATCTGGTTTTCATGGATCTGACATCTCATCTCTCCAGTCCCCTCCATGAGTTCTCACACATGAACCATGTTGCTTTGGAACTTCCCTAAGTGGCCTCCTTCTCAATTCAGATGACTCCTTCTCTAGTTCATGGACATGGATGGTGACAATTAACACTGACACCATGACTTTGATTTCTGTGTTATATTTTAAATTGAAAATTTCTTGTAACTCAATTTCTTTCTCTGTCAGGCACATTCTAACCTTCTTTCTTCCAGTGTAGGGGGTGGGCAGACTGGGTATTGAACTCAGGGATATTCAATTACTGACCCACATCCACAGCCCTTTTTTGTATTTCATTTAGAGCCAGGGTTTCAGTGAGTTGCTTAGCACCTCACTGTTTCTGAGGCTGATTTTGAACTTGTGATCCTCTTTTACTCGAAACAGAATTGATAAAAATTAAGAAGTGCCTGGTCTTCCTCCTGCAGCCATCAGGAATGGACAGGTCAATGTTGAGGGGTTGGCAGCACCACACTTAGGGGTGTTTCCTGCAGGAGGGCACAGCCATGCAGAGGGAGGAGACAGCAGGTGGACCCCTCAGGTCCTTTGCTCTGTGCTGTGAACTCCAGGGGAGGGTTTGGGGTGGGGCAGGGCAGAGGGTGCAGTGGCCTTGCTGGGGATGGAGAGGAAGTTCAAGAGTCAGCCTGCTCCCACTCAGGCAGCTGTTGGCCTCCTGCCTTGAGTATCTTCCTAGCCTTGACTTCACCCTTGGCTGGGGGCTCCTAGACCTCCAGACCTTGCTGTCTCCAGGTCTCACAGCATCTGGGTCTGTGAAGTATCTCTGGGTCCTTGTGAGTCAGTCTCAGCCTGGCCCAGGTTAAGTCACATCAGGGCTCAGCATGTCCCTCTGTGAAGGCTGGAGGTCAGTGCTGGGTGGACCATGGCCCTCGTGGACAGGAGGCTCTGAGATTTCTCCCTGGCTCTGCCCAGCAGGCTCAGGCTTTGCTGGGAGCCAGTCCCAGCATCTCTTGGGTTCCTGGAAGGATGGGTGGAGTCAGCCAAGAGGAATGACAGGAACCCCTGGAGCAACTTGAAGCAAGTGCTGCTCAGATTTATTTTAGCTCTTCTTTTATGGTATTAAGTGAAGCAGGACTAAACCACATTCAAGTTTCAGAGAAATTACCACAAAATTGGTACTAACCACACTTTGCAGCAGGTGTCTAACACATAGTGGGTACATTAAGGTCAACTTTCTATATTTACTTAAAGTTACTCACATCAGCATATTACAGTGAAAGATATTTTCCTCTTTTCATCCTACCGGCCTTTATTTACCCTTTGGTGTCAGACCTATAGTCAGCATAATGACTGTATTTTATTTTAAGCTAAATTTACCAAACTACTAAGCAAACATGGACTTAATCTTTAGCTCATATTATTATGTTTTGATTTAACCTTAAATGCTACTCTATTACCTAAACAAGCTTAGTTAAGACTAAGATTATTTATTGCCAAACAGTCAGTGTGAGTAATTAATTTTATCTTATTTTTTATGTCATTGCTTTATCCTTTACCTATTGTAATACTTATGTGAAACCTAAGCCAGCAGAAACTACTCATAACCAATTAACATGTAATGAGGGCATTTGATCTTAAGATAATATTTTTCTAGTTGTTATGTGTAAGCAGTTTCTTTTCTCTTTAGTCCTGCATTTTCAGGGTAGTCCTTGATGTCCAAACCATTGAATGAAGGTAAATATAGGACATTTGTCCATTTACCATTAATATTAATTACTTATTCACCATTTTCATTGTACACTCCTGTTATAGGGAAGATGTGGATCTGTGGGAGGCGGGTCCTTATACTTACTTGCTTGTTTCCCTCTAGGGGGATACCATAAATGTCTTCCAATCCTGTAGGGTAAGTAGGGTGGCCCTAGTACTGTGCGGACAATAGTCTCCTGTTCCATTTGTCAGGCTCTTTACTGGTAAAGCATTAACTGGGGCAGGTGTGGTCAGCATAGGAGCAAGCAATTCCTGCAACTGTAGTTTTCTGAAGAACTCCTCAAACTCTGTACTTTAAACTTATGTGTGATATTGGTACATTTTTTAAAGCATTCCTCATCCTCCCCCAAGTCCTGCAGACTCATTGAGGCTAAATTCTTATCACAACAATCCAGGGAATACGATTTGTAGTTGCATAGTTATAAGTAAGGTAATTACAAGAAATCACCCAATTCCTAGGAGAGGTGGCAGCAGCAGTTTCCTGGAATGGTGGCCTTGCCAAGCCCTTCCCCATGTTCAGACCTTGTCAAGCAGCGTGGTGGAAACAGTCCCTGCCAGGACCTGATAATAAAACAGGTGTCTGGAGTCTGCACTGGAGATTCCCTTCCAGCTCTGCAGCCTGCCTGTGTCCATCATAACTGAGCTGAGACCAGGAGCAGGGCCATGAGGACAGGTGCAGAGCCTGTGGGTGCTGGGGCAGCCCATGTCCCCTTCCCTGGCCTCCTGTGGAAATCACATGTGCTGAGAGAGGAGGCCCTGCCCTGCAGACCTGCATCCCTGTGAGGACCCCACTCTCTGGCCCATGCTCAGCTCTGGGAACTGCACTGGTCCAGAGGACAAAGCAGCCTAGCTCCCTGTCCTCACCCAGCACAATGTCATGTGCTCCCTGTCAGGAATTCAAGGCAGGATGAAGACCATATGTGAGGGAATGTGAGTGGTGTTTTCTCTGTGCTTTCCCAGGGTCATGTGTTAACAGATTTAGAAATGCAGGTTGTAATTTTTGCCTGTAATCTTGAGCCAACACAGAGGAATCATGAACATGGTTAAATGCTTCACCTCAATCCAGTGAGGACAATATATACAACAAGGTTTTAAATGAAGGCATTATGAGAAGCTGGGGCAGTTGGTGGCAAAGCCTTAGATAAGGCACAGTGACAGGAGCAAGCAAACATTCTCTTACAGCCATGGTTCCTTATATCCAGAGTGCTATCTGCAGACACTTCGATGTAGCAGAGCAGAGGCTCCTGGGAACTCCATAATCCTGTGCATGTTTATCCCAAGCTGTGATTTCCCAGGTCCTGAACTGTGCATGTAGGAGTCCATGAGCAGGTGGGATTCCACCTGGAGGCCCAGCGCACAGGGACTGCCTGGCACAAACTCCTGCACCCAAGGCCCTCAGGCATGTGTGTACAGGGGAAGGTGGACCCCAGTTGTCCTGCTATGCTGACAGCTTGCACTGCAGCAGTGACCCAATGATGTGGGTCCCTCACTATGTGCATGGCTGCTGCAGAGGTGCCTGCTGAGCTCGACTTCTGCTGCCTCCACACCTTCAGGTGACTCCCTTTGTCCTGTCTATCCTCATAGTTGTCAGTCTTCCTGAGTCTTTTCCTAGATCCCATGCCCAAATGGACAGGTGGTGGCTTTCCTCACCTTGCTCATCCTCACTCACTTCCCCTGTCCTGAGAAAGCTAATGTGCATGGCTCCTGGCACCTTAAGCCACAGGCACTTCCTCATGCATCAGGTGAGGGCTCTGCAGAGCCTCTGAGGGCACTGAGCCAGGAGCACATTGCTGTGTGGTGGAGGCTGCATGCAGGGTAGCTCTGCTCTGCTTGGCCTCTTTCTGTGAGGATTCTGTTGCTGTCCATGGCTGTAGAGGATGAGTGTGCTACTCTTGTACACTGTGGAACAAGTGGTGAACTCACTAAATAGTGCTGGTCATTTGCCTGTGCCTGTGTGTTCATCTTGATCTCAACCTGCTGTTCCTGAGGTCCCCTTACTGATCCAGAGACCTTGTGGATCTCGAGCTATACCTGCTGGTCTTAAACTACCATGCAGCGAGTTTTGTGCCTGGGACCACACTGACATCCCTCACTGTGAGTCCAGCACAGTAATACACAGCTACATCCTCACTGGCCACAGAACTCCACTGCAGGGGAACTGGTTCTTGTATGTGTCTATGGACATGGTGACTCGACTTTCAGGGAGGGGTAGTACATTGTGCCTCCATTACCAAGAGTGTGCCCCATTCACTGCAGCCCCTTTCCTGGTGGCTGATGAATCCAGCTCCAGATGCAACCAATGGTGATGGAGTAACCAGAGACAGCACAGGTGAGGAACAGGTCTGTGAGGTCTCCACCACCCTTATCCTGAATACTGCAGTTGCACCTGGGACTGGAGCCTCTGGACAGAGGACCACAGTGAGTCATGAACTCAGATGCAGCTGCACCAAAACTTCCTCCCTGAATCCCTGAGACACATCTGGGAGTCACCACCAAAGGGAAGGAAAACCAGGATGTCTCCATGTTCTTCAGAGCAGGTTCCCAATCCTAAAAAAATACCTTCCAGATGGAGAAGCTGAATATGAGTCAGTGGGTGCTGTGCTTTAACCTGGCTGCCTAAATGCATTTGCATGTGGGTTAGGCTTGTATCAAGGATGTAGAGGGAGGGGCCAGACAATTTTCTCTCGGAGAGGCGGCTGGTTGTGCCCACAGAAATCTCTGTCCCCTGCCTGGGGTGCACTTCACCAGACCCTTGGAGACCTCACTCCAGGATGGGACTTGTGGGACATTTCAGGGAGCAGGATGTGTTCACACATGAAACATGGCTTTGGGAACATGGTCACCAGTCTCACCTCTCAGATGTTATTGTACTAATGGTTCTCTGTGTGTGTGTGAGTGTGTGTGTGTCCATGTGTCTGTGTACACATCACAGAAATACATGCTATAGATAACTATACCTTATTCTGAATTATGGAATTATGAATCTGAAACATGTAAGTCACCATAAGCTCTTATTAAGCATTGGGTTTTCAGAGTTTGATGCAGCATCTGAATGTTTCAATCTACATACTTCAGAGGAAATTCCCTTATACCCAAAGCTTGTCAAGTGTTGGCAGCCTTTTGTGGACTCATGGGACTGAGATTCACATTTCTTCATGTAAATTTTCTCAACTGTTTATAGGGTCAAGAGCTACCCTGGGGAGGGTTTGTCTACAACACACTGCATTCACTGATTTAGTGTGGTGTAGACATTTTGCTCACATGGTGTCCATTCCTAGCACTGTTGAAAGAGCTGACAGGCCCTACTTCCTGCTTTCTCCTGTGGAAAGATGAGGTGCTCCAGGAGCATCCTTTCCTGGGGATGCTCCCCATGGTGGAGAGCATTGAGGAGCAAGGCCCTCTCAGAGATGGAATTAGTCATCTGGTGAAGGACCTTCAGCTCAGGGATGTGGGTACAGTTTCCTGAAGGTGCCCTCCCAGCTCTCCCAGGTGGTGTGGATCTTGTTCTCTATCTCTGTTTTTCTCATTCACTGAAAACTTTTCACTATGGTGTAGAGATGACCTTCATGATGGTTCCATCCATGTGCACAAAACTTCTCAGAAGAAACAAGTTCTATTGGACCCAGGGAGCTACTGGTGTCATGCTAAGTCTCTGTAAATTACCCACCTCAAACTCACGTGGGCTGGGGGTGCTACCTGTGCCAAGGCTCAGATATCTCTGTAAACCACTCTCTATTATGTGCCCTCAATGACCATGTGTCAATCAATTCTCAATTTTGGAGAGATCTCCTGAGCATGGTGGTGACAAGCAGAACCCAGATCATCCCTCACCATGAGACCCCCAGGATGTGGACAGCATGTATGATTTCCAGTCTGAAAGGGCAGAAATTGGGGATTATAGAAGCAACTCTGCATGTAATATTTACAGCAGGAAACCTGAGGAATATGATACTGTCATCTACTTTGAGTGCCAAGATTTTCTTTTGAACACTGAAATCCTTGTGTGAGCCCTCATCATGTGTGATGGGTTGACATATATGACTACATGGAAAAGTTATAGGCCAGGCTATGTGGGCAATGACTAAACAGACTCCATTTTACCCTGAGACTCCATGTTATGTAGGAAATGCTTCTCCCATGGGAACGCCGTGCCTCTCTACCCATCAATAATTGCTTAGCATGACATTTTTGGCAATACAAAATGATGAAATGGCAATTCTTGTACAATGCAAAATTGTTCTCTTTTGATTCCTAGTTTCCTAAGCAATGTACCATGTTAACGATGATGTCAACAGTGATTGTTTAGATGTAAGTAACCATTATTTAGTTTGTACCTAAGTAAGATTATTTTGACCCACTTCCCCTCTGCTAATGATTTTAGATCCCATGGTGTTAGTTTATATTTTGAATCATAGCAACAGACACTTATAATTTTGAATCATAGCAACAGATTGAAGTACTGACTTATGGTATAAAAATCCCTGCAACCCTATGATCAGGGCTGATCTCCCAATAACCTTTTTGGGGGCATTATGTGAGATAGTCAGTCGGTTTAATGAAGACTCTCAAATTTGGACTTCTCAGTGGTGATTGGTCTGTTCTTAAGTTGCACCCAATAACATTTGCAGGTCTGGAAACTCCTGAGGAGGGTAGAGACCACACCACTTCTTCTAGGGGAAGACCTCTGAGAGATGTTCCTCAGTCCCAGGCTGCAAAGTCTATGGAGCCCCGCCCAGGACTGAAATAAATTCTCCAAGAGTCGCCTGTTTCTATGCCCCTGGGGACTGGTAAGTCTTTTTCTGGTGGATCCATATCTGGACACTCTGAGGAAGGCTGGATGCAGTATTAATTCCTAAGTCTTGGACTGGCAAGATGTTGCCCAGGCCCTCAGTTCAGGAATCAGGAGTGGCCACTTGTCTTTGTTTTGCTGTCTTACCTGTTCTGTGTTTGTCTCTTTCTGTCTTTTGTTGCCCTTGAGTGTGAATATGGGTCAATCGCTCTTGTGTTTGTCATGTATCCCCTTCAATACATATTGAACAACTTCCAGGAATTCCAGAGAAGGATCGCTGATGACAGGACCCACTGTGACATCTTTTCTCTCCCTAAAATCTGTGAAAGAGAATGGTCAACAATTGAGGTTGGACAGCTCTCTCAGTGGACCACTAAATTGTCTTTGGGCAGCCTGGACATCCCTATCAAATGTTTTATATTCAAATTTGGGAAAAAATGGTTAAAAAGGTTTTTAACCATGTCCACTAAAGCTTACTTGAAATGTAAATTGCTGCCAACAGGAACTCCCAACTATTGGAGTTTGTACACCAAAATGCCAGGCTAAAATTTTGATGGCTGCTATCCAAGAGATGTGCAAAACTGGTTTAGAACAAGACCCCAACTTAAGGTGGCTCTCCCAGGAGACCAATGGAAGCAGCTCCATTGCTGTCTCCTTGGGAATCTCCTTCAGGGAGGGACAAGGCATAATATTTGTCTATATTCTCTTAATTCTTATCATCTCTGATGAGTGGGACCACATCAGAATGGAGGTCAAAAAGACTTTTAAAATTCTATTTTTTTGAGGTTCATAATTTCAATCTGGTGCACTGTAGGTTAATTGTTGATCAGATCTATTTTATCCAAGTGTAAAGTTTTTTAATGCTGTGTTTCATTCAGAGGCCAATTTACAAGGGTTAACTCTCAATCTTATGAGTTTTAAAAAATAAGCTATAAGGCCTTTGTCCATCTCTTTATTTTATATATGTACACCCGTGTATTGTCATGTCTACATGTTTGGTATCAAAATTGACATGTGAGCTCTTAAATTAAAATTTAAAAGATGGATCCAAATACCTTAAATTCTTGTGATTTAAAAGGTTCAATTTAAATTGGGTAAATAAATGAAAGTAAAGATTTCATTAAAGGTTACTAACTCAAAAGTTTCTCTAGGTGGTCACACAACTGATAAAATGTTAATTACATAAAACTTCTAATATCTATTGTTTCTAGATTTTTCTTCAAAAGGGAAGAAATACTTGATGCTGTCCAATTCCATTCTCTGGTATCTTGGTTTTAGAAAAGAAAACTAAATTATATTTGACAGATATGGAATTAATCATGGATGTGTTTGTTGGAAATATCTGAATGTTTTAAAGAGTTAAAATGTTAGTTGTTAAATACAACATCAAGTACTCTTAAGTACTTAAATTCCACAGGATAACATATTTAAAACATTTTTGGTGTTTTAATATATTGGAAAATAAAAGGAGGGTTTAAAATTACTTTATCACTGAAAACAAGGTAACTAAAAGTCTCAACAGGTATTATTCTGTATAAAGAGTCCAAAAGTTTCAACTATATTTAAATAGAGTTCTAAATAAATAGCAAAGTATTTCATCTTATGAAAATGGAGTATTCAATCTACATTCAGAAATATACAAGTGTTGTTTCAGAATATAAATTTTAAAAAAGGGATCAACAGATTTTAAAAATAATGATTTGAAATATAAAAACATATTTAGTAAAAAATGTTTCTAGATTAAAAACATCTTTATGTGATAAGATAAAGCTGCAATACATCTAAGTAAAGAAGAAGAGTATGTAATTAAGTGATTAAAAAGTATAAATTAAAGGTAATTTTTAAAAGTTTATATGTATATATATGTAACACAACAGTTAAAACTATTCAAGGTTTTTACCTAAGGTCAAATATTAATGTACTTATATAAGCCAAAGTTAGTCTATATGTAATATGACAAATAATGCTTAAAATATCAATTTACTCTTAACATAGTGTTTATTAGGTTTTATTCTCTAGAAAAATTGGTCTTAAAAATTGGGGTTTGTACAACTCTGGGTAAATAGCACTTGTTATTTTAGAGTATTGTACTATATTATAAAGTCTAAATTGTCTTTAAAAACTAAACATGGTTAATATAAAAATATTAATGTAATTATAATGCTATTACTCTTCTTCATATATTAAATGTGTTCATATCTTCCAGGTATACAAGTCTTTAAAGTAAAAGATTTAAAAGAACCTTTTATCAAGCTGCTGTTCTCCAACCTAAAGTTGTAATGGTAATTTGAAACTTATAAGAATAGCAAATTTATTGATGATTTACTTATATCATTTAATGTTCTGTAACTGAATATGAATCTTACGTTACATTCTGCACTGGGATAAAAATGTAAATGTACTTCTGAAACATAATGAGAACCTGACCTGTTTAAAGGGTAATATCATAAAACAGGAAAGAATTTTGCACTTAGTACACAAAATGAAAAATAAAAGCTCTCTTAACTCTCTTTGATTTATGTTTTAGATGTAAGGTCATATTGTGTTAACTCACGTTCACATAAACTGCAGAAACACAGTATGTAAACTTTATAAAATGATACTTAAAAAGAAGACAAATATCAGCTTCAGAACTAGACCACTTTTCCTAAGATTTGTGAAGAGCCCTGCCTTACCTGAGATAAGGCTCTGCCTCCCACCTTACTACATGTTACAGTGGCTCCAGAATAAGCCAGACTTCACCTCATTTAAAGTCATACTCAAAAGATGTATTTTTGTTGTAAAATTACTGTCAAACAGGGGTATAATATACAGCTCAGCCAAAATTTAAGATCACTATTACACGACTAATTATGTTTTTACTGTTGTAAATTCCATTTTTTTTCCTTCTACTCTATAACTTTACCTGTTTAATGTTCTGCAGAGGTATTACTTCAAGAACAATCTGAATTAATTTGAGATAATAATCCATCACCTATAGGACAGGTAATATGAACCCCAATTAAAGAAAAGTGGGTAAATGACTGTAAGATCACAGATATTAAAGTTAAAGCCCAGTACTCTTACTATATGGCAGGTGAGATTGACTTGCTGAATGTTTAAGATCAAGACTTAAAGATTGAGATTAAAATAGAGGAGCCAAGAGAATCAATAGTTGGTTCTTGCTCTCAGAGTCAGTCTGAACCCAGGGAATAAGAGAACTTCTCTAGGGAACTTTGCAACGTGGGCCACACGACCTCTAGATCAGGGAGACTCCTGAGACCACTAGAGGATGAGAAGTCAATCAGTGCCTGTGATGCAGAGGAGGATTCTTGGAAAAGGGGGACATCTCTAATGTTTCCAAAGGAAGCCACGTCATCAAGGAGACCCTACCTAGCAAATGGCACTAAAGGAGCTAAGAAGCTGCTCTCAAGTTCCCACTGAGTGACCCCTGTGGGAATTCAGCTGGCTCTTAACAACAAATAGAAACAAGGTCAATTTGACTAGCTTGATCTTAAACACCTAGCAAATACAGTTAAAATGAAAACACAGTCATTCCTGGACATTTAAATAACAAAACGATAGTTATTTTAATGCAACTTGAGATGTACACTTGTGTTAACTCCCCATAATAAGTAAAGCTGGAGGTGACAAAAATATTCTTAGACAAAAATGTCTGAAAACTACCAAGAGAAACTGTCAGAGTTAGAAGTTTTAGTCAGTTTATGGCCTACAGATTTTCTAAACTCCTATACTGGTAAACTTAATCAATGTTTGCTTGTATGATTCTCTAGCCCTAAGTAACAAAAATAAAGGGATCTCTACTAAACAAAGAGATCATGCTAATAAAAAAATATTTTACAAAAATCAGATGACATTAGGTAAGTTAACTAAATGTTGTGTTTACATTCCTGATAACTCCAACATAATTCAAAATTTACTAATAAAGGCCTTATCATCTCCCGCCCTGTTAGACTTTGTTAGGCCTTTTTATGGAAACAATGTCTCAGCTCTTCCACCTTCTGGTAAGAGATTATTGATTTCTAACATCTTCATGATATTCATTGACATGTTCCAAAAGCTGCAATATTATTTTCTATTAATCTCATTTCAGTATTAATGTCTTTTTGTTTCTTTCATAGAACCAGACATTTATCCCTGGAAAGACCCAACTTCTAAAGAGGGACATCAAATGGATTGCCCCACCGCACTTCACCCCTTCTCCGATGGAAGCAGCAAGAGCAGTCATCGACCTTTTTCCTTATAGCAGTAAGAAGTCCCTAAAATTAGAGGGGCAGTAAAAAAATTAAAAAGAAAGTCAATGTAGATAAGTAATTGGGTTAAATAAAAAAATAAAGGCCAGTTTGGTTCCAGAAAGTTGTAGGCAAATGACCTCTAAAAGATTAAAGTGTGAAAGCTTCCCAGCCTGACCTCCACCCTTACCAAGAATCTGCTCCTGTGACAACCTGTTGTTAAGTCTCCCCAATAGGTTCAACTTACCACAGAACCAGTCCCAAGAGACCACTGATTTCCAACACCAATTCCAGCCAGGAGACTACATCTACGTCAAACAGTTCCAGTAAAAAGGATGAATGCCCACCAGAAATGTAGGGGACCTTACTCACAACATGGATTCATCACATCTCAGTCAAGACAACAGAAAAATGGACAGTCCTCAGAGACCCCAACCACCCTCTAAATATGAGACTGAAAAGTGTTAATCATGCTTTTTCTCTTGCTTATTCTTACAACTCTACTGTAGTACTTGGGACTTCCTCAGGCTCACATGACAACCATCTTGTGTCCCCTGAAGGAACATGGTTTACTTGGAGTTCAGGGAAACTCCATGCCTGGCCTTCAACTTTACAAGATTAGCAAATGGGATGAATTCTGTGTTCACGTCATTTCCCAGGTGTACTATTATGATGGGGAGGGTAGAAGGGAACATCTGGGGCTAATACATTGATCTAAATGAGCTTCCCATGTCTTCGTTCCCATCCTAGTGGGATTAGGTATAGCTGGTTCCATTGCTATAGGGACCACTGCACTCATTATAAGAGAACAAAATTTCAAAACCATTAGTAGGCAAATAGATCTAAATTTAAGTAAATTAAAAAACTCTGTAAGTCACTTTAAAAATTCCCTTGGTTCACTTGCTGAGGTAGTTTTAATAAACAAAAGAGGGTTAAATTTGCTGTTTTAAAATAAGGATTATGTATGGCTTTAGGGGAGTCCTGTTGTTCCTATACTAAAAACACAGGTGTCATTGATGATAGTTTATCTTTGATTAGAAAAAGGCTCAACAAAAGGGAGGAAGAGCTTAAAATCTGAGGGTATTTGGTACTAAAATCTGTTCTCTTGGTCCCCCTGGTTAATGACTCTAATAACCACGATGGCAGGACCTCTCATCCTATTTATATTGGGGCTTTTAATTGGGCCATGCATGATAAACTGTTTAACTAAATATGTTAGAGATAGAATCCAGTCAGCTAAGCTGTTTTACACAGCCACTACAATCAGCTCTATACTAAGTAATAAATCAATGATTTTATTATGTACATAAAACTAGTGGGAAATGTGACAGATTGACATATTTGACTCCTTGGAAATGTTACAGGCCAGGTTATGTGAGCAATGACCAAACAGACTCCATTTTACCATGAGAATCCATGTTATGTAGGAAATGCTTCTCTCATGGGAACATCCCACCTCTGTACCCATCAACAGTTGCTTAGCATGATTTTGGGCATTACAAAATGATGAAATGGCAATTCTTGTGTAATGAAAAATTGTTCTCTTTTGAGTCCTAGTTTCCTAAACAATGAACCATGTTAATGGTGATGTCAACAGTGATTGCCTAGATGTTAGTAACCATTCTTTAGTTTGTACATAAGTAAGGTCATTTTGACCTACTTTCCCCTCTGCTAATGATTTCAGATCGCATGATGTTAGTTTGTAATTTAGAATCATAGCAATGGACACTTATGATTGATGTACTGACTTTTGGTATAAAAAACCCCTGCAACACTATGGTAGGGGCTGTTCTCCTAATAGCCATTTTTGGGGCATTCTGTGCTACAGTCAGCTGACTGGCTTAAAAAAGACTCTCAAATTTGGCCTTCTCAGTGGTGATTCCTCTGTTCTTAAGTTGCCCCCCATAACACATGGATCCCAGAGGGTGACCTGCTCTGCTGATTCTTGACATGACAGAGCTATAACTTGGGCAGTTCAGAGAACCTCAGCCCAATGCCCTCACACATGTATCTAGTGATATAGGTCCAGCATTCTGAGAAAATCCCTTTCCTTTCTATAATTTTATGATAGGGTTTTCAATGAACCATATTGTAAGTTCACTATACACTTCAGTTTAAATATGAGGTGCATAAAAGCTCTTGTGTGAGATGTTGCAAGTATTTGCAGAGGTGACAGGATCAGGTTCTCAAGGTTGTGGGGTAATCAGTGGATTAATGCAACAACATGGATTAAATGGGTGTGGTAAATATAGACAGGTAGGGTGTATCTGTAGGATACAGGTCCCTCAGGTGTTTATATTTGGAGGTTTATATTTTTTCTTTAAGGAGTGGATCACTCTCTCTCTCTCCCAACACCTCTCTCACTGATTCCTCATGGCATTATCCTGAGAAGCATTACTTTTCCAACACTCTTTCATGATGCTCTGCATTAACTTGTGCCCTGAGAATTGGAGTCAGACACATGTGGACTGAACTGTTTTTCCCATAGCATTCTTGACAGGTATTTTGACCACAGCAATGCAAATATTCACTAAAATAGAAATAGGCATGCTTAACAAGGGTCATTAAAACTGATCTGTTCCTGTATTACAGATGCTTTTGGAGCTTTATGGAATTTTTTGTGAAGAAAATAGCAAAGTTTGGAAACAAGAATTGCACCAGATTTAGACTGCCATAAGTGGAGTGTGATGGTGGTTTTGGTGGGAGCTAAGAAGACCAGAATGTGAATAGGAGTGTGGATACTAAATACAGGGCTCATGATATTTCAGAGGAGGTTTCTATTGGAATGTGGAGTAAAGTCCATTCATGCACATTGCATTCAGACTAGGAAACTGTCTGCATTTTACCCTTGTCCTCAGACTATATTTGAAGGTGAGTTTAAATGTGATGGACTCATTAATAGGGCAGAGGAAATTTAAGAACAGCACAGCTTTCAGGAAGGCATGGATAAGCCTGCCTGCTTTTAGCCACTTTTATTGTGATGATCAGAAGCAGAAAGCAGAGAAGAGAGATGTAAAAACTTGAAGTTTGGTTAGACATGTGTGAGTAAAACTGGGCTAGGGAAATTGGGATTGTTAAAGACATGACAGATACTTGATAATTGCTCATACTTTCCCCAGAAACAAGAGAAAATTTGGGATCATGGCATGTTAGAAATGGGCAAGACCACAGCCATCTCAGGCTCAAGGGTGTAAAAGGAACAATTCTTTGAGAAGAGACCATGTGGACACCATACTTGCACAGGGGTTGTAGACAGTTGTTTCCCCATTCTCCACCATGGAAGCATGCAGAGGTCACTGTACCATGGTCCATGAGGCCTGGTGCTACTGGAGATTATGGCAGACCTGGGGATCAACCACAAGGTGCTGGTTCTGCAGGATTGCAGGATGCTGGGTGTAAGGGGAGGTCTTCCATTAACATTTCAGGGAAGGTGGGGAAGGCCAGAAATTGCAGGGTCAGAGTCCCTGAGAGGATGTTGCATGAAGATGTGAGAAGAAAGGTGTAATTCCAGGGGCAATCTCTAAGATATGAGATGACAACAACATGGAATTTAGGTCAAGGAAATCTGCATGAATGAAGCAGAGACAAGCCACAAGAGAGGTCATGAGGGCACAATCATCAAGATCACTGGAGCTGAGAGACATCAGAACTTGGATGACACAGCAGATGCCATGTGCCCAATTGCTGGACATGGAGCTCCAGGACTGTGCAGCTGGATTTTGGTCTAACTTTGGTCCCATCCCTTCATTTTATGTCTCCTTTCTAACTTGTGGATAGAACATATTCACTCTCTGCCTTTATATATTAGATATATGAAACTTGTTTTGAACTTACCCCACAGTTAGGCATTTGCCTTGAGACTCAAGAGATTTTGCACCTGGACTTTGGGTAACATCTGAACTGTTAAGAGAGTGGTGACTCCTGAAAATTAGCTCAATGCATTTTGAAATGTGAGATGGGCATAAACTTTTGAGTACTGGGAGAGAATACTAAGGTTTATAAATGGGCTGTTTCTAAGAGCCCATCTGTGGCAATAATTTTTAGAGGTAGAATAATTAGATGATGAGCATTGAAACCTAATCAGTAGATTCATGCAAGGACATGCTTTAAATCAATGGCATCCAAATGTAGGATGGGTGTGTTTGTAGGATGGGGTTTTCCTTTGGATTTTTATTATGTCCCTGGTGAGCAGAGCGCTCTCTCTCTCTCTCTCTCTCTCTCTCTCTCTCTCTCTCTCTCTCTCTCTCTCTCTCTCTCTCAGTATTACTATTTGCTGAGGAGATTTCTTGCACCACACTCCTCAGTCATGATTGGCCACCTCATCTATGGACTAGAGCTATGGAGTCCACTGCCTGTGGACTGAGACATCTGAAATTGTGAGCCAAATAAATGTTTCTTTTTTACATGGTTCTTGACATATATATTGGTCACAGCAATGCAATAGGTGACTAAGACATTATCCAATGCCACATAAAGAGCAATTTAAATATTAATCAGGCTGCTTTCCTACAGGACATGCTAGAAGGAGGAGCAGTAGAATGAGACAGAATGATACATGAACATGCACCATCATGTGAGGAACTGAAAGGAGGGGAGGGTTGCTGTGGGACAGGGAGGGACCAGCAGACTCCAAGCTGGAGAGAGAGGTGAGCCTGTAATAGTCCAGGGACCTTCTTGCCATGAGGTATAGCATGAAAATGAAGAAAAACAACATTACTGGTGAATAAAAATATATAAAACTGTAAAATATTAGGTATATAACTAATCTGTTCAAAAGGAGATATTGAAAACTATATAATATTCTAGAAAAAATATAGCAAGGCAATTTAAGGAAACCCAGGATACCTGCTGTAGAAATATTACAACTCTGAAACTCTTTTAATTTCCAAATAAAGCTATGGATTTAGAGCACTTCCTATTATAAAGCCAATGGAATTTTTTTGCCAAATTAGAAAAACTATTTACAACATATTTCCAATTTCAAAAATACCATGAATATTCAAAACAGATTTTTAATTCATCATAGATATCTATAAGATTGCATTCATATTGGTGTAGTCATGCAAGCTTGGACTGTAATTTTCTCCCATTCAGTCCCCATGACTTCCCATTTCCTCCCCTCCTTCCTTCTCCTGGTCCCTTCCTCTGCTCTGCTCATCTCTCTGTTTAAGGTTGCAGATGGAGTACCCCAAAGCCCCTGCATTTGTGCAGAAGAGTCACATGTGGGAAGATAAGTCAGAAGCTCTGAAACTTGGAAGTGATCCTACTTTGATGGACCTGATGGGTGTGAATTGATTCAGGTGAGGTGTGGCAGAGGAGGAGAGATCACTGAGGATGTCCTGGAGAGTTCCATCTTCCATAAAGCTTCCAACATTTCCCTGTGCCTGGTGGTCACCATGAGGTGAGCACCTTATTTCCACTGTTGCCCTTGCATCAGGAGGCTCTGCCTCCCTAAGGTCCAAAGAAGTGGAGAGGGCCAGCAACTGAGTGATCATCTACAACCTGGAGATAGAACAAAGCTTACCTGCTCTACATTGGTCTTGTCAGGTGTTTTCCCAAAGGGAAGGAAAGATGACTGTCACAGAAATTAGTACCAGGAGAGGGCTCGATCTACAACAAGCTTATCTATGAGATTCAAAAGTCTTCAGAACTGGTTTTAGGAAATAAAGTAAAAAGCCTGAGGATGCAGGATGGAGAAGCCTTAAAAGGTGAAAGCAGGGCTCAAGAGATATTTTGGTAGGAGTTCAGAGGGCCAGAAGACTGATAGGAATGAAAACCATGCTCGTGACGATTCCAAGGGAAATGAGGACTCCCTTGGGAGTTGGAATGGAGGCAATTCATGGTGTACTCCAGCAGAGAGCATGTCCACACTTTCCTGTTTCTGAGGAGTCCTGTGAGGCTGAATTAAGGTAAGGAACTAATTAATCTGGTGGTGGAAGATTCAAGGCAGCACAGCTGCAGGAGGTGGCATAGGTACTGCTCTTTGTTATGAGCCAGGTCTATGGTGATAATCAGGAGCAGAATACAGAGCAGAAGGATTTGAAAACTGGGAGATGAGTCAGAATTGTACATGTAAAACTGGGCACAAGTTAGTTGGGGTTTTTGAAGAGATTACAGACAAAAGGGGATGGTACGTACTCTACCTAGATAATGGGACAGATGCCTCAAGGACCTCTCAGGAATTTGCAAGAGCACACCCATTGCAGGGTCAGGAATGTAGTAGGAAGATCCCATGAGAAGAAATAGTGGGGTACCCGCTCATATCAGGGAACTAGGAAGTGGCTTTTCCATGCTCTCTCCGGGGCACTAAGAGACCAGAGTAGCCATGATCCCAGTGGGCTCAGTTCCTGCTTGAGCTTCCAGCATACCTTGGAATCATGAACAGAGAGCTGGTTCTGTTGGAATGCATGGTGCTGGAGTTAGTTGTTCATGGAGGACTCCACTGATCCTTCAAAGAAGTTCTGGGAGGTCAGGCAATGAGTAGAATGGCCAGAACTCCTGTGGTAAGCAGGAGGAAGATGATGCTTTTACCTGTGAATGTGAGCCTGAAGCTTGAATGGAGACCTCAGGAACTAAGAGATGGCAGTCATGTGCACTGTCTCCCAAGGAGGGCTGCCAGGCTGTGGAGAGAGCCAGGATATGGGAGAGTCATGAGAGCAGCAGCAGGCAGCACCACAGGGTCAGGCAGGCCAATCACTTAGAAGAACACACCTCTCAATCTTGTGACCCTGAGGTCACAGGACTGGCTTGCCCAGGTGTGGTTTCCTTCCATTCTTTTTCCCATATTTTCTCTCTATGGTCCTAGTCCTCCTGCTTCAAATGGGATGTTTATTGATGCCACTGTGTATTGGACACATGTGACCTGCTTCTGATTTTGAAAGGGTCCTGTCAGTCAAGTGTTTGCCTTTAGTGAGGAGAGACTTTGAAGTTGACCTTTTGGGAAATGCAGGGAATGGTCACTCCTTGACGACTCTCAGAGATGAACCACATTCACTTTACAATGTGAGATGGACATGAAATTTGGGGTCTAAGTTTTGAAGGTTATGGTGTGGATTTGAGGTGACCTCCCACAACCTCTGTCTTATTGCTCAAAGTGAAAATATCAAAGTGTGAGTTACATCCACATCAGTCAATCCTAGTCAGAATGGACTACCTGAGTGCTACTTGCAGGTGGTTAAGGAGTGCCTTGAGTAGGTAGTCCCTGTCTCCCAGCCCCCTATTGACTTTGTCTCTAATTCCTGCCCACCAAGTCCTACACCTGTTGCCTCCACCTGCATTTTGCCTTGGGGATTTGCCTCACCTCAGTCATAGCGTGATAGAGTTGGATGACCATGTACTGACCCTCTGAAACTATCAGCCAGGATGAAATTTCTTATTCTAGGTGGGTCTTGATGTAGTTTGGTCAGAGGGATGTGTTCATTAAGTTCATTGAACCAGTTGTATTAATCATATCTCAACTAAGCAGTTAAATAGAGTAATAGATGATTGTTAAAATAATGACAGGTGAATGACAGATTACAAACACATAGACCTGTGTTTGATTATAAACATGCAGACACAAACATATGGAGAGAAGAGAAAAGCAGGTAAGAAATGAAAGTGATAGAAGTTAGAAAGATGGTAGAGAGGTGATGGATAGACTAGTTGAGTTCGTTGTAGGCCGTCAGTCAGAGGTCAGCAGCCTTGGTTGAGGTTCTGGTGTCTGGAGGACCCACAGGTGGAGGACTGTGTGCTTCATAATTGTGGACATGTGTGGGCCTGCCACAATGACTGGGCATCCCAAGAATGGTTCTGCAACTTTTCCCCATGCCCTGAACGCATACATCACCAAGTTTTCTGCTAACAGAATGATTGGATAGAGTCAGAGGCCAGGCCTGGTTAACCTCATCTTCATGGACCCCAGGATGGGCAGAGCTGGGTTACAGCTCCCTTTTGTGTGTGACCTTTCCCTTGTCCTGTTCCTGCCTGGGTTGTGGGCCCCCTGCTTCTTCCTATGTCCATGCTCAGGTCACTCACTCCCTCTCAAGAGGACACGTGTGAGGAGTGAGCAGTGTGCTCTGTGCACACTGAGACCAGGTGTGCTGTGGGTTTCCAGGTTAGTGAGGAGAGTCACAGAAAATTCACTTTGTGGGAAGATCTGAGATAAGTATTAGGGTGGGTACCAAAGTCCCTGATCCTCAGCAGAACTGTTCTTTGGGTTCTTGATTGTGAGATGTGAGGAGCATTGAGTTCCCTACCACCCTGGACCCAGGAGAAGCCCCACAGCCCTGCAGACACCCAGACTGACCCGAGACACTGCCATGCACCTTAGAGTGGAGTAGAGCAGCAACTGGACCCTGTGGACCCCCCTTCCACATGAAGGATGCTACCTGCCCAGGAAACCTCAGGCAATGAGTGACCAGAGTGTGGAGAGCTCATCAGGGAGAGAGCAGGTGGAGATGTTCCCAAGGGAGGAGGGCAGGAGGGCAGTCACCAGGAAAACCCCCATGATGACAATGGAGGATCCTATTATGACAGCTAAGGACACCATGTGGGAGGCTGAGCAGCAGACACAGGTTTCCATTTCAGGTGTGTGTGTGTGTATGTGTGTGTGAGTGTGAAATCTCTGGGAGTCCCGAATGTGTGTGTATCTGTGAGTGTGTGTGTGTGTGTGTGTGTGTGTGCGTGTTTGTGTGTGTGTGTGTGTGTGTGTCTGAAGTTTCTGGGATCCTGGGCACTATTCTGGAAGTTAAGGGTACACAGTGGTGTGAACTCACACCTGCCTGGCCTGGGGAGGTGTGAGTCTAGGTGGGTGTGTGAAAAGCACCTGGCAGTTTCATGGGTGTGATGGGTCGAGGTGCCTGAGAGCCTGCTGAGCTTGCCCCATGTGCATCCTCTACAGTGCCAGGGACTGGCTGGCAGGAGCAGGAGGAAGGTCCGGAGCTCAGGGACAGCAATGTGACAATGTCGCAGAATCTGCCTTCCAGGAATCTCACCCATACAAACACACAGACACACAGAAATACAAAACACCCAGACACACATACACACATAAAACAAAAATTTATATGTACACATGGATACATAGATTCACACAGGTACTGTGCAGCCAGGCCTGAGGTCTGTGGAGAAAGATATGTCTGACTTTGTAAGAGAACATCGCTGGGATGAGCTGAGGCAGACAAAATTCCCCCATGAAGGGATTAAGGGACACACAGATAAGTTGGAGAGAAACCATTTACTCTTCTCCAAAGCTGTTCTGAACATGGTACCTGAGCTCCCTGTGTGCTGAGTGCCCCCTGCTGGCCCTAGGGCACTGCAGGGAGGTTTGTGTCTGGGCTCACACTGAGGTCCCCTCACTGTGTCTCTGGCACAGTAATAGGTGGCCTTGTCCTGGGTGGTCAGGGAGCTCAGCTGCAGGGAGTACTGGTTCTTGGACGTGTCTCTGGAGATGGACACTTGGCTCTTGAGGGATGGGCTGTAGTAAGTGCTACCATCATAACTTATGTACCCTATCCACTCCAGCCCCTTCCCTGGGGGCTGACGGATCTAGCTCCAGTAGTAACCACTGGTCATGATGGAGAATCCAGACACAGCACAGGTGAGGGACAGGGTCTGTGAGGGCTTCACTAGGCCAGGTCCCAACTCCTGCAGCTGTACCTGGCACAGGACACCTGGGGACAAGGAAAGGGAGACCCTGTCAGTCACCTGCAGTCAAAACCACCCTATGGGCCTAGCTCTTACACTGGGGTCACTCACCTTGTTATGGGGCACAACGAAAGAACAGACCGATCACCACTGAGAAGTCCAGATTTGAGAGTCTTTATTAAGTCAGCCAGCTGACTGTCTCACACAATGCCCCAAAAAAATGGCTATTGGGAGAACAACTCCAACCACAGGGTTGTAGGGGTTCTTATGACAAAATCACATCAATCATAAGTGTCTGTTGCTATGATTCGAAATTACACACTAACATCATGAGATCATCGACAGAGGGGGTAGTGTGTCAAACGACCCTTACCTAGGTACAAACTAAAGAATGTTTACTAACATCCACACAATCACCGTTCACATGGTACATTGTTTAGGAGCAATAGGAATCAAAAGAGAGCAATTTTTCTTTACATAGGAATTATTGTTCTGTATTGTTAAACATGTCACACTAAGTAACTGATGATGGGTACAGAGGCGGGGTGTTCCCATGGGAGAAGCTTATTTCCTACATAACATGGAGTCTCAGAGCAAAATGGAGTCTGTTTAGTCATTTCCCTTAGAGTCTGGCATATAACATTTTCATGGAGCCAGATCTGTCAGCCCATCACAACCTTGGGGAGCTGTGACCAGGCCCAGCAGCCTCATCTTCTAGACCACACCCGCCTTCCCAGAGAGCTCAACCCTGTGTGAGTAGAGAGCTGTGAGCTCCCACAGCCCAGAGGGCATTTGAACCCAGAGAAGGTGGAGGAATTTGCATGTGACTGAGGCTCTTCTTATATCTGGAAAGGCTGAGGCCAGGCTGCCCAGGTTCTTAAAGCTTCTGAGATGTTTCCCTCCCTTGCCCCCTAGTGGAACTTTACCTGCGACAGGAGAGCAGTTGATTTGGGGGGAAGGGGCTGGAAAGCTGTCAGAGGAGGAGCCCACCTTCCTGAGCCCAGCACTGCCTCTTCCTCTCTGGACCTGGGAGGATCTCACAGTGATAGGTACTTGCCTACCATGCAAGAGGCCCCAGGTTCAACTCCCAGCCCTGGGAAAACCCGCAATGGTGACCTGAACAAGGCACAGGGCTGAGGATGGTGTTCCCTACATCCAGGAAAAGAACCCTCCCTTTCTTCTCATGACTAGAGCTTCTCTTATCTCTGTGGGATTTGAGGGTTGAACACTGGGTAGAAGAGAAGGGAGCATGGTCTCATGAGGGGAGAGGGTTCCTGCTTTGTGCCTACTGCCCTGACCTCCACTCTCTGACCTGCTTGCCTCCCGACAGTTCAGTCAATGTCTGTGGACAGGAGTGGGCTGGAATCTGCCCTGAGCTCTTCCACTCATCTCTCCTGCCCTCTGGTCTCCACCATGAGAGGACAGCATGGGAGGGTCTCGGCCAGGGTGAGGGTCCTGGGAGCAGAGGCAGCTCTCACCTGCAGCCTGAGGCTGAGAGCCACTGGGTCCACAAAGAGCAGCAGAGCCAGGCTGACAGCATACAGGGAGGACATGCAGGGCAGGCTGGGTGAGGTAAGGAGGCCCAGGGCTCCTTTCCTTTGCAGCATCACTGCAGTGAGAACTGCCCTGCCCACAGCACCATCATTTGGAGGACACAGTGGACACTCTCCTTAATCAGGGGGATTCACTGAGAGGACAAGTGTAGGTGCTGATCTCCTGAAGAGGATTCAGGGATTGATCTCCTATCTAACTGAGTGAACACAACCTACTAATGAGACATGTAGGCACCTGTCCTTATTCACTGTGGTGTTGACCATGACCTCACTGCAAACACTGAACCTGCAGATATCCTCCTCCTGGTGCTGGGGAGGCTCAGAGAAGACCTTGCTGGTCTACATGTTTCCACCAATGGCAAATCCATGTGAGCCTTGTGGGTGAAGTTTCCAAGTCTTAGAAATCCAACTGATTTAAAAGGTTGTCCTTCAGTCTAACCAAATCAGAGACATTTTTAAATGACACCAGCTCCTGAATTTGGAAACCTGGACCTTCTATGTGACAATTTCCCTTCCTTACCTGGGCCAGGTGTGAGACAGTCGCTTCTAGCAGCCTGCTCTTCATAAGGCCCTGTTTTGATAATGTGCCCATGCACAGCCTTCACCGCAGCCTTGCTGTGAATGACACCTGCATTTCTGTTATGATCAAGATTTCATGCATCCAATGTTGTGTGTGTACCCACAACCCTGCCCTCTACACTCTGACCTTACATGTGGGAAATCGCTAAGGATCATTGCAAAGAACACAGTCAGAGTGCACAGTGCAGGGAAAGTGGCCCTCCCTTGATACTCAAATAAATATTAGTTCATTGGACAAGACAGAAAAAAGAGGACAGAGGGGAGGGATCCTCCTGGTAATGGGAAGTTCATTCCCAGGCAGCTCACATCCATGGACAGCTGCACAAATACAACAACTTTGAACTTGAATTTGACCTGGCTCCAAGGCTGAGGAAGTTTTGCTGTAGGTGTCTGGACCAGGGCACACTTCACATTCTTTTCCATGTTCCTGTGATCCTGCTTCAAATAAAGATGTGGCTTCTCCTCTATCTCCACCACATAAGAAGAAGGAGTTACATAATATTGAAAAGTTCCCTCAGCCTTACTGTTATAGGCATCATGGCTCAGAAATCAAGGTTGATATTCAGAAATACGTGAAGCATCACAGGAATCTGAATCTAGTACAGAAAGGCAAAACATTATTTACTGAAATTAAGACTGATAAAAGTTAAGAAGTGCAAGTAGAAGACTAGAGGAATTCCTGAGGTGAAAAGAGAAACCACAATATACGCAACAAAGCCTGTCCAGGATATTCTTCAACTTCTTGGGCTGAGATGAGAAGCTGATGGTTCTGAGCTCCCTGCTGGTCCGATTTGCCTTGCTGGTCCTATGTGCCCCCTTAAGGTCCTGATCTCCATCTCCTGCTCCTGAATTTCCCCTCCTGCTCCTGACTGTCCCACTCCTGACCTGCTTCTGATCTTGAACTCTTCCTGCTGCTCCTGGGTTTTTCCTTCTTGTCCTTATCCCCTGGTGGCCCTGAGTTCTTGCTGCTGCTTCTGTGCTTCTTGCTGGTCCTGAGCTCCCTCTGTTGATCCTAAGTGCTCTCCATAGGTCTGGATCTCCCTGCTGATCCTAAGTACCCCTTACTGGTCCTTACTTCCCATTAGTGGTCCTGAATCTCCTTCTGCTCCTGAGCTCATCTGCAAGTCTTGACCTCCTTTGTTGGTCCAGGGCTGACTGCTGGTCTTCAACTCTCCTGCTGGTCCTCAGGTCCCCATGCTGGTACTCAGCTTCCTGCTGGTCTCCTAGCTCTACCTGCAGACTGGAGAGTGCTAGGCTCACACTGAGTTCCCTCACTGTGTGTCTCCCACTGGAATACATAGCTGTATGCTCAGCATTCTTGCTGGTGAGTTGAGTGCTAATGAAACCTGGCTCTTGGAAGTTTCCCTGGTGATGCTGAATCTCTCCCTGTGCAGGTCCCAAACTCTGCAGGTGCAATTTAACAAGGACACCTGAATAAAGGAACAGTATGTGCTCAGGAACACCAGGGAGCATTGAGGACCAGCAAGGACTCAGGACCTCTTGTGTAATGCCATCTGCTTCCACCACTATCCGTCTATCTAATCCGCTTCTGACCCTTCCCTGGAGTATGGCAGATCCAGCTCACACCATAGCTGGGTAAAGAGAATCCATACACAGCACAGGTGAGGAACAGGGTCTATGAGAGCTTAACCTGCCTAAACCTGACACCTAAACAGGACACCAGGGACAAGGAGCATCACCTTCAGTCAGTCACACCAGAAGCTGCATGTCCCATCCATCTCCTGATATCCCTGGACTCTCACACATGGCAGGCAGAAGGACAGTCCCAGAATGTCCATGCTGCAATGAAAGCCTCATGAGAAGAACACAGGGCTGCTCAGCCAGGTCTGCACTTTCAGCATGAGGTTGGGGCTGCCTTGTATGGCAGAGGCCTAAGACACAAGTGGGGAGCAGGTGGCAAGGCCACTGTCCTTCCCAGAGAGTGTGCTGGCCTTGTGCTGCTCAGATGCACTGGGAGGGAACCTCAGGTTCCTCTCTGCTACCTGCCTGGTCCTCCTCCCGCAGCCATCAGAAATAGACAGACCAATGTTCAGGGGTTTGCAGCACCACACTTAGGGGTGTTTCTTGCAGTAGTGCACAACCATGAACTGGTAGGAGATAGGAGGTGGTCCCTTCAGGTCCTTTGCTCTGTGCTGTGAACTCCAGGGGAGGTTTTGGGGTGATACAGGACAGAGGATGTGATGGGCTTGCTGGGGATGGAGAGGGGAGTTCAAGAGACAGCCTGCTCCCACTCAGGCAACTGTTGGCTTCCTGCATTGAATATCTTCCTAGCCTTGACTTTCACCCTTGGCTGTGGTGCTCCTAGACCTCCAGACCTTGCTGTCTCCAGGTTTCTGGAGTTTCTGAGCTCCCTGCTGGGTATGTAAAGTGTCTCTGGGTCCTTCTGAGGCAGTCTCCGTGGTGGCCCAGGTTAAGTCACATCAGGTTCATCATGGCCCTCTGTGATGGCTGGAGGTCAGTGCTGGGTGGAATGGAGGCTCTGAAATTCCTCCGTGAGTCTGACCAGCAGGCTCCGTGACTCATAATGCAAAAACGTCTTCAGTCTGCAATGGAGATTCCCTTCCAATTCTGCAGCCTGCCTGTGTCCATCATAACTGAGATGAGACACAGGAGCCGGGCCATGAGGACAGGTGAAGAGCCTGTGGATGCTGGGGCAGGCCATGTCCCCTTCTCCTGGCCTCCTGTGGAAATCACATGAGCTGAGAGTGGAGATCCTCCCTGCAGCTTTGCAGCCCTGTGAGGACACCACTCTCTGACCCATGCTCAGCTCTGGGAACTGCAGTGATTCAGAGGACAAAGCAGCCCAGCTCCCTGTCCTCACCCAGCACAATGTCATGAGCTCCCTATCAGGAATTCAAGGCAGGAGGAGGACTATATGTGAGTGAATGTGAGTGGTGTTTTCTCTGTGCTTTCCCAGGGTGCTGCGTTAACAGATTTAGAAGTGCAGGTTGTGATTTTTGCACTAAACTTGAGTCAAAACCGAGGAATCGTGAACATGGTTAAGTGCTTCACCTCAACCAGTGAGGACTATCCATATGGGGAGGTTTGAAATGAACTCAGCATGAGTAGCTGGAGCAGTTTGTGGCAAAGCCTCTGCTAAGGCCACAGTGACAAAGAGCAGGCAAACATTCTCCTACAGCCATCGTTCCTTACTTCCAGAGTGCTCTCTGCAGACACATGGAAGCAGCAGAGCAGAGGCTCCTGGAAACGCCATAGGCCTGTGCAGGTTTATCCCCAGCTGGTGATTTCCCAGCTCCTGAACTGTGCATGTAGGAGTCCATGAACTGGTGAGAGTCCACCTTGAGGCAAAGCACACAGAGGCTGCTGAGCACAACTCCTGCACCCAGGGTCCTGAGGGTATGTGTGCAGGGAAAGGTGGACCCTGCTGTCCTGCTGTGCTGCCAGCTTGCACTGCAGCAGTGGCCCATTAATGTGGGTCCCTCACAGTGAGCACTGCTGCTGCAGAGGTGCGTGTTGAGCATGGCCTCTGCTGCCTCCACACCTTCAGGTGGCTCCCTGTGCCCTGTCTGTCCTCACAGTTGTCAGACCTCCTGGGTCTTTTCCTAGATCCCATGCCCACCTGGACACGTGGTGGCTTTACTCACCTGCTCATCCTCGCTCACTTCCCCTGTCCTGAGGAAGTTGCTGTGCATGGCTCCTGCCACCTTAAACCACAGGTACTTCCTCAAAGTATCATGTGAGACCCCTGCAGAGGCTGCTGGGGGCACTGAGCCAGGAGCACATTGCTGTGTGGTGGACGCTGCATGCAGGGCAGCTCTGCTCTGCTCAGCCTGTTGCTGTGAGCCTGGTGCTGTCCATGGCTCTGGGGGGTGAGTGTGCTGCTCCTGTCCACTGTGGAACAAGGGCTGGACTCAGTACATAGTGCTGGTCATTTGTCTCTCTTCCTGGATACTTGCTTTCCTGCTACTTGCTCAGGTTCTGGTGCTGATGTGCAAAGCTCACCATTGCTGTTGTTTGCTGAAGGTGGTCCCCTTGTTATGGAAGCTCCTCGTCACTGGTCATGAGTCTCTCCAATGGTGCCATTGCTCACTGCTGATGTGGCTGCTCCAGATTTATCATGTGCTCCCTGGCCTGACCTCTCTGACTCCCTCTCAGCCTAGTAAACTGTGGGGTATTTACTGTGTTGTTTCTGCACAAACTAGAGTTCCACCTGCTCCCACAGTTCTGCAATAGCTGACTTAATGGACTTTAACTCATTCGCATTTAACACATCTTCCTATGATGTAGGAACTCAGCGTCCAGTTGTCATTATGGTTTTTCTGTTCCTTCATTGTGTTATTTGATTTTATGGGAACAATTGATCAGTGTTTCCTTCAAAACAGGGCAACTGTCCAATGATGGCTCCAGAGGTCTCAGCAGAGATTTGATAGCTCCTGTCTCCCAGGCCATTGTGGCCATCAGCATGTCAGATTCCAACAAGACTTGTGCTGTGTGCCGACTCTGCTGTGAACACTCCTAGAGCCCTGCCCATCACAGAGCCATGGAACACACACATCCTGAGTGGACATGGTGCTGGACCATGACCAGCAGCATCTCTGGCATGGTGTGGGACAGTGCTGTCCTCCTATGGCATCTCAGATTCAATGATCTGTTTTCAAACAAGTGTGTTGAAGTGAGACTCACTGTGCATCTCTGGCGCCTGCCCTACACCTGCTCTTTCCCATGACTCTCCTGGACTTTTGTAGTTGGTAGACTTTTGATGACTTCTTCTATTTCATTGGTTGAATTCAGTCTGTTTAAATTGTGTATGTCCTCCTGGTTCAGTTTAGGTGGATCACATGTCTCTAGAAACCTTTTGATGTCTTTGAGATTTTCTATTTTGTTGGAGTCTAGATATTCAAAATAGTTTCTAGTTATGTTTTGTATTTCAATAACGTATGTCGTGATATTTTATTTTTCATCTTGGATTTTAGTAATTTGAGTTTTCTCTCTCCTTCTCTTTGTTAGTGTGGCTAAGGGTTTATCAATTGTGTTTATTTTTTCAAATAACCAACTTTTGATTTTGTCAATTTTTTTGGTTGTTTCTATAGTTTCAGTATCATTGATTTCAGCTCTGATTTTAACTATTTCCTGTCTTCTACTACTTTTGGTGTTGATCTGTTCTTCTTTTCTAGGACTTTGAGCTGTAGTGTTAGGTTGTTTATTTGTTGATTTTTTTCTTCTTTTATTGAATGTGCTCCATGAAATAAATTTTCCTCTAAGTACTGCTTTCATAGTGTCCAAGAGATTTTGATATGTTGTATCTTTGTTCTCATTTACATCTAAGAATATTTTATTTTCCCCCTGATGTCTTCTGTTATCCATTCATCATTCAATAGCATATTATTTAATCTCAGGTGTTGGAGTAGTATCTGTTTTTTATTCTGTCATTTATTTCTAATTTCAATCCATTATGATCTGATAGAATACAAGGTAGTATCCCTATCTTATTATATTTGCTAACAGTAGCTTTGTGGCATAAAATATGGTCTAGCCCTTGTGTGAGATACTGTAAGAATTGGCAGATGTGACAGGATCAGTTTCTCAAGGTTGAGGGTAATCAGGGGATTAATGTGCCAACATGGATTAAGTGGGTGTGGTAAATTTAGACAGGTAGGGTGTATATGTAGGATACAGTTCCCTCAGGGTGATTATATTTGGAAGTTTATATTTTGTCTTCAAGGAGAGGATCACTCTCTATCTCCCACACCTCTCTCACTGATTCCTCATGGCATTATCCATGAGCATCATTCCTTTTCCAACACTCTTTCATGATGTTCTGAATTAACTTGGGCTCTGAGAATTGGAGTCAGACAGATGTGGAATGGACTGTGTTTCCCATAGTGTTCTTGAAAACTATTTTGACCATAGCAATGCAAATATTCACTAAAATAGAAATAGGTGTGCATACCAAGGGTCATTAAAATTGACCAGTTCCTGTAGTCCAGAAGATTTTGGAGTTTATGGAGTTTGTGTGAAGAAAATAGAAAAATTTGGAAACAAGAATTGCACCAGATTTAGACTGGTGTAAGTGGAGTGTGATGGTGGTTTTGGTGGGAGCTAAGAAGACCAGAATGTGAATAGGAGTGTGAATACTAAACACTGGGCTTATGAGATTTCAGAGGAATACTCTATTGGAAAGTAGAGTAAAGTCCATTCATACACATTGTGTTCTGACTAGGAAGCTTTCCACATTCTACCATGTCCTCTGACTACTTCTGAAGGTGAGTTTAAATGTGATGGTCACATTAATAGGGCAAAGGAAATTTAAGGACAGCACAACTTTCAGGAAGGCTTGGATAAGGCTGTCTGCTTTTAGCCACGTTTAGCGTGATGATCAGGAGTAGAAAGCAGAGAAGAGAATGTGAAAATTACAGTTAAGTTAGACATGTTTGAGTAAAACTGGGGCTATGGAATTTGGGATTAAAGACATGAAAGATACTTGAAAATTGCTCATATTTTACCCAGAAATATGAGAAAAGTTGGGATCATGGCATCTCAGATATAGGCAAGAGCTCAGTCATCTCAGGCTCAAGGGTGTAAAAGGAACAATTCTTTGAGAAGAGACCATGTGGATACCCTACTTGCACAGGTGGGAGTGCAGAGTTGTTTCACCATTCTCCACCATGGAAGCATGCAGAAGTCACTGTACCATGGTCCAGGAGGCCTGATGCTACTGCAGATGGTGGTAGACCTGGGGGCCAACCACAAGGTGCTGGTTCAGCAGGATTGCAGGATGGTGGGGGTGGGGGGAGGTCTTCCATTAATATTTCAGGGAAGGTGGAGAAGGCCAAAATTGCAGGGTCAGAGCCTCTGCAGAGTCCCTGAGAGGATGATGCATGAGGATGTGAGAAGAAAGGTGCAATTCCAGGGGCAATCTCCAAGATATGAGATGCCAGCAACCTGGAATTTAGGCTAAGAAAATCTGCATGAATGAAGCAGAAACAAGCCACAAGCGAGGTCATGAGGGCAGCAACTAGCAGTGTCACTGGAACTGAGAGACATCAGAGCTTGGATGACACAGCAGATGCATTGTGCCCAAGTGCTGGATGTAGAACTACAAGACTGTTCAACTGGATTTTGGTCTAGCTTTGGACCCATCCTTCAAATATGAATCAGGCTGCTTTCCTACAGGACATGCTAGAAGGAGAAGCAGTAGAATGAGACAGAATGACACATGAATATACACCATCATGTGAGGAACTCAAAGGAGGGGAGGGTTGCTGTGGGACAGGGAGGGACCAGCAGACTCCAAGCTGGAGAGAGAGGTGAGCCTGTAACACTCCAGGGGCCTTCCTGCCATGAGGTATAGCATGAAAATGAAGAAAAACAACATTACTGGTGAATAAAAATATATAAAACTGTAAAATATTAGGTATATAACTAATCTGTTCAAAAGGATATATTGAAAACTATATAAATTCTAGAAAAAATATAGCAAGGCAATTTAAGGAAACCCAGGGTCCCTGTTGTAGAAATATTAAAACTCTGAAACTCTTTTAATTTCCAAATAAAGCTATGGATTTAGAGCACTTCCTATTATAGAGCCAATGGAATTTTTTTACCAAATTAGAAAAACTATTTACAACATATTTTCAATTTAAAAAAGACCCTGAATACTCAAAACAGATTTTTAATTCATTGTTGATATCTATAAGATAGCATTCATATTGGTGTAGTCATGCAAGCTTGGACTGTAATTTTCTCCCATTCAGTCCCAATGATTTCCCATTCCCTCCTCTCCTTCCTTCTCCTGGTTCCTTCATCTGCTCTGCTCATCTCTCTGTTGCAGTTGGGAGATGGAGTGTCCCAAAGCCCCTGCATTTTTGCAAAAGAGTCATAAGTGGGAAGATAAGTAAGAAGTTCTGAAACCTAGAAGTCATCCTAGTTTGATGTACTAGATAGGTGTGAATTGATTCATGTGAGGTGTGGCTGAGGTGGAGAGTACTGAGGATGTCCTGGAGAGTTCCATCTTCCACAAAGCTTCCATCATTTCCCTGTGCCTGGTGGTCACCATGAGGTGAGCACCTTATTTCCACTGTTGTCTTCCATCAGGAGGCTCTGCCTCCCTCAGGTCCAAAGAAATGGAGTGGGCCAGCAACTGACTGATCATCTACAACCTCGAGATAGAACAAAGCTTACCTGCTCTACATTGGTCTTGTCAGGTGTTTTCCCAAAGGGAGGGAAAGATGACTGTCAGAGAAATTAAACGCGGAGAGGGGTTGATCTATGACAAGCTTATCTATGAGTTTCCAAATATTTAGATCTGATTTTAGGAAATAAAGTAGAAAAGCCTGAGGATGCAGGATGGAGAAGCCTTACAAGGTGAAAGCAGAGCTCATGGGCTATTTTGGTAGGAGGTCAGAGGACCAGAAGGCTGATAGGAATGAAAACCATGCTCATGAGAATTCCAAGGGAAATGAGGACTCCCTTGAGAGTTGGAATGGAGGCAGTTCATGGTGTATTCCAGCAAAGAGTATGCCTACCCTTTCCCAATTTTGAGGAGTCCTGTGAGGCTGAATTAAAGGTAATGAACTAGTTAATCTGGTGGTGGAAGATTCAAGGCAGCACAGCTGCAGGAGTTGGTATAGATACTGCTCATTGTTATGAGCCAGGTCTATGGTGATAATCAGGAAGAGAATATAGACTAGAAAGATTTGAAAACTTGTAGACAAGTCAGAATTGTACATGTAAAACTGGGAATAAGGAAGTTGGGGTTTTTGAAGAGATTACAGACAAAAGGGGATGGGAAGTACTCTATCCAGACAATAAGACAAATGCATCAAGGACCTCTCAGGAATTTGCAAGTGTACACCCATTGCAGATTCACGAAGTGTAGAAGGTAGATCCCATGAGAAGAGATAGTGGGGTACCTGTTCACATCAGGGACCTAGGAAGTGACTTCTCAATGCTCCCTCCTGGGCACTAAGAGACCAGAGAAGCCATGACCTCAGTGGGCTCAGTTCCAGCTTGAGCTTCCTGCATACCTTGGTATCATGCACAGGGTGCTGGTTCTTTTGGAACACATGATGCTGGAGTCAGTTGTTCATGGAGGACTCCACTGTTCCTTCTAAGAAATTCTGGGTGGCCAGTCAATGAGTACAATGGCCAGAATCCCTGTGGTCATCCTGAGAAGATGATGCTTGTACCTGTGAATGTGAGCCTGAAGCTTGAATGGAGACCCCAGAAACTAAGAGATGGAAGTCATGTGCCCTGTCTCTCAAGGAGGACTGCTGGCTGTGGAGAGAGCCAGGATATGGGAGAGGCCATAAGGGCAGCAGTATATAGTACCACAGGGTCAGGCAGTCCAATCACTTAGGAGAACACACCTCTCCTTCTTGTGACCCTGAGGCCACAGGACTGGCTTGCCCAGACAGAGTTTTTTTTACTTTTTTTCCCCATCTGTTCTCTCTATGGTCTTAGTCCTCCTCTTTCAAATGGGATGTTTATTGATGCCACTGTGTATTGGATACACGTGACCTGCTTCTGATTTTGAAAGGGCCTGTCAGACAAGTGTTGACCTTTAGTGAGGTGAGACTTTGACCTTGGCCTTTTAGGAAATGCAGGGAATGGTCTTATTGCTGGTAGTGAAAAGATCAGAGTGTGGCTATATCAACATCAGTCAATCATAGTCAGAATGGACTACCTGGATGGACCTGTAGGTGGTTTAGAGTGCCTGGGAATGTGGTCACTGTCTCCCAGCCCCCTCTTCACTTTCTCTCTTATTCCTGCCCTTCTAGACCTACACTTGTTGCCTCCACCTGCATTTTGCCTTGGGGATTTGCCTCACCTCAGACCAAGCATGATAGAGTTAGATGACCATGTACTGACCCTCTGAACTATCAGTCAGAATGAAATTTCTTATTTTAGGTGAGTCTTAATGTAGTTTGGTCAGAGGGATGTATTCATTAAGTTCATTGAATGTGTTGTATTGATCACATCTCAACTAAGCAGTTAAACAGATAAATAATGATTGTTAAAATAATGGCAGGTGAATGACAGATTACAAACAGGTAGAACTGTGTTTGATTATACACATGCAGGCAGAAACATATGGTGAGAAGAGAAAGACAGGTAAGAAATGAAAGTGATAGAAGATAAAAAGATGATAGACTGGTGATGCATAGACTGGTTGAACTTCTCACAGGTTAATAACCAAGGGTCAGTGTCCTTGGTTGAGGATCTGGTGTCTGAAGGAGCAACAGGTGGAGGACTGACTGCTTCAAAATTGTGCACATGTGTGCACCTGCCACAATGCCTAGGCATCAAAGAATGGTTACTGCCATGCTACCCATGCATGAAACCCCTAGATCCCCACGTGTCCTACTCACAAAATGGCTGCATAGAGTCATAGGTCAGACCTGGCTCAACCTCATCTTCACGGACACTAGGAAGGTTTGAGCTGAGCTCCAACTCCCACAGGTGTGTGACTTTGCCCTTTTCCTGGTCCTGCCTCTGTTGTGGGCACCCTGTTCCTTCCTAGGTCCACACTCAGGACACTCACTCCCACTCCAGGGACACATGTGTGAGGAGTGAGCAGTGTGCTCTGTGCACACTGAGACCAGGTTTGCTGTGGGTTTCCAGGTTATTGAGGAGAGTCACAGCAAATTCACTTTGTGGAATGAGCTGAGATGACACTTAAGGTGGGCACAATAGTCCCTGAGCCACAGCAGAACTGGCATTTGGGGTCTTGATTGTGAGACATGAGGAGTATTGAGCTCCCTACCACCCAGGAGCCAGGAGAAGCCCCACTGCCCTGCAGACAACCAGGCTAACTCCAGAGACTGCCGTAGACCTTGGTAGGTGCAGAGCAGCAGCAGGACCCTGTGGAACTCCACTTCCACATGCAATACTACCTGCCCAGGGAAACGTCAGACAATGACAGACCAGGGTTTGGAGAGCACATCAGGGAGAGAACAGGTGAAGATGTGGCCATGGGAGGAGGGCAGATGGGCAGTCACCAGGAGAACCATGTTGTTAGTAGATGATCCTATGATGACAGCTAAGGACACTTGTGGGAGACTGAGCAACAGACACAGGCTTCCATTTCATGTGTTTTTTTTTTTTTGTGTGTGTGTGTGTGTGTTTGCGTCTGAGGTCTCTGGGACACTGGGCTCTGCTCTGGAAGTTAAGGCTGCACAATGATGTGAACTTTCACCTGCCCATTCTGGAGAGGAATGAGTATAGGTCAGTGTGTAAAGAGAACCTGGCAGGTTCATGGGGGTGATGGGTTGAGGTGTCTGAGAGCTGGCTGAGCTCTCCCCATGTGCATTGTCTTCTGCTGCCCAGGGACTGGATGGCTGTAGCAGGAGGTAGGCCTGGAGCTCAGGGACACCAATGTGACAATGTTGCAGAATCTGCCTTCCAGGGTTCCTACCCATACAGACACACAGACACAAAGAAACACCCAGACACACATACACACAGAAAACAAAAATATGTATGTACACATGGACACATAGATTCACACAGGTACTATGCAACCAGGCCTGAGGTCTATGGACAAAGACATGTCTGACCTCATAAGAGAACATCACAGGATGAGCTGAGTCAGGAAAGACCCCTTGATTCCCCATGATGGGATGAAGGGAAACCCTGATGACGTGGAGAAAAACCACTCACTCCTCACCAAGGCTGCTCTGAAGGTGGCACCTGAGCTCCCTGTGTGCTGAGCACCTCCTGCTGGCCCTAGAGACCCAGCAGGGAGGTTTGTGTCTGGGCTCGTACTGAGGTCCCCTCACTGTGTCTCTACCACAGTAATAGGTGTGGGACCACCCATGTCCTGTGTGGTCAGGGACCTCAGCTGCAGAGAGAACTGGTTCTTGGATGTGTCTCTGGAGATAGACACTTAGCTCTTGAAGGATGGGCTGTAGTAAGTGCTACCATCATAACATATTTCCCCTATCTACTCCAGTCCTTTCCCTGTGGGCTGACGGATCCAGTTCCAGCAGTAACCCTTGGTTGTGATGGAGTAACCAGACACAGCACAGGTGAGGGACAGGGTCTGTGAGGGCTTCACCAGGCCTGTTCCTGACTTCAGCAGCTGCACCTGGCACAGGACACCTGGGGAAAATGACAGGCAGACCCTGTTAGTCATCTCAGTCGCAATCTCCCCATGGACCCAGTTGTGACACAGGGGACACTCACCTTGGGGAGCTGTGACAAGACACAGAAGACAGAGCAGCCTCATCTTCTAGATGACACCTGCCTTCCAGAGAGCTCAGCTGTGTGTGAGTAGAGAGTTGTGAGCTCCCATAGCCCAATGGGCATTTGAACCCAGAGCAGGCAGAGGAATTTGCATGTGACTGAGGCTCTTCTTATATCTGGAGAGGCTGAGTCCAGGGTGTCCAACTCCTTAGTGCTCCTGAGATGTGTCCATCTTTTGAACCTATGTGGAGCTTTACCTGTGATAGGAAAGCAGTTTGTTTAGGGGGTGCTGGAAGTTTGTCAGATGTATTGTTGTTGGAACTTCACATTAGTGCTGCCATTCTAGCAGAATGTAGGTCAGGATTGGACCACCCTATGACACAGATATTTCAATCCTCCATATTGATCACATAGAACTAAACTCAGCACTCCATGGCTATATAGCCACATCAGTGTTTATAGCAGTGCTTCTCACTACAGGTACATTCAAATATTCAAATGTCCATCAAAAGATGAATGGATTAAGGTGATATATATACAGAACAGAGTTTCAGTCAGTCGCAAGGAAGAGTGAAATTAGGGTATTTGCTGGTCAATGGATGGAAATGGAGAATGTCATGTTGAGTTTCATAAGCTAGATTCAGAGGGTGAATTGTCAATTGTTTACTCTGAATAGCAAATTCTAGAACCAAAAAGGAAAAAAGACCTGGGATGGATTCTCTGGATCTAGAAGAGGGATCATGGAGTAGAGAAGGTGACTGAGGGTGAGGCCAGAGGTGCAGGAGGTGGGAGGAGAAGAGGAAAGAAATTGACCAAAATACCCTGTGTACCTGTAGGAGGTGCCTCAGTGAATGTCCCCTCATGTTCTCCAAGAAGCACTAACGTAAACAAAACCATATAAAGATCTGTTGAGAACAGAAAGAGAAAGTGTAGGAGGAGGCATAAAGAGGAGGAGGCAGAGGGAAATGGCAGGGATGGAAGTGGACGAGGTCATACTCCAAGACTGCACCATTATACCAAATCAAATATTATCTATAAATATGAGGCACTAATGAAAAAGAAGTATAATTAAAAACCAAATAGCTCTCCTCAGAGACATCTGCAATTAGTACACAAAAGGTGCACAGAGAGCTCCCCTGAAAAACTGGCACATGGAGAGGCCCCCAGGAAACAGAACCCCCTCAACCCACTCCGTACCTGCTCCTGGGCTGACCCTGAGCTCCCTGCTGGCCAACCCCGAGTGCTGTGGCCCCATGCAGAGGTCTCATCACCCCACTGTCTGCAGCAGCTGCGGCCTCCCAGATGCCAGGAGCCTCCCTGCAGGGCCCCTGGATCGGTGTCTACCCCTTCCTGGAACAAGGTGCTGGACACTCTGCAGACCTCCCAGCCCACCTGTGGACACTCCAGCCCTGCCCTCCCTGGTCTCTGGGTCTCTCTGCCTCTGGAGAAGTCTGACTGGGGAAAAGTGAGTGGATTCCAGGCTCTTCTTCCATAAGTCACTCCGGTTTGTCCTCAGGGTCATCCAGAGCCTTGGTTCCTAATCACCTGATCACAGGAAATAGGGACAGCTTGGAGATTGTGTCACATGTCAGATATCATCAATTGACATGGACCTATGAAGAATCAGCATCAAGTAAGACATTAACCACTGGGAACAGGGCATCAGGGCATGGTATAAAATATGAATATCCAAGAATGCTAATTAAAATATCTATAATCAAATAGAAGGAACACAGTGGAATAGAACAATAGAACAGGGGATGGAAAAGGGTAAAGGCGAAGTGTTGGGACACAAAGGGAACCAACTGCACTGAAGGTTTGAATGATTTTGTGATAATAAATTCTAATGTAAGCTTGAACTCTAAAGCACTAAAAACTGTAACCACTACAGAAGACAGTCTGAGGACTCACCCACAGCTGCAGGGCCAGCAGCATGGAATGTGAATCTCTGAGGCAGAGGTCAAAGGTGAGAGGCCATGGCCACTTCCAAGTGCCCAGGATGACTGAGGAAGGAGGCAGGCCTTACCCAACATGGTCAAGTCATGGGAGTCCTGCTGGCTCTGGCTGGGGACCTGTTACCTTCATCCTTCTGACGTATTGATAAGGATGGTCCAGTGTGTCCTACGTCTCTCTCCACCACAGTGTGGAGCAGATAGGTCCTGTTAACATCCCTGGCAGCTGAGGAAATAGGAGCAGGAAAGCAGTTCAGGAGGGTTGATGAGGAGAGAGACTGTGACCACAGGGCCAAGGAGAGAACTGACTCTGACTCTAATGGCCTGGGGTCTGGAGTCTCCTATATTGTGTCCTGCCTGCCCAGGTGAGGCCTCCACAGAAGAAGGCTGGTGACTGGATTGGGCACAGTGGTGACTGCTTCGTGGGTCAGAGCTCAGCTTTGGCAGTGGTGGAGGAAATACTGAGTCACCCTTCACAGCTCCAGGCAGAAGGTTCCTCACACCCCTCCCTGGGTGACTCTCAAGACTCCTCTCAGTGCCTCCCAGGACTGTTACAGACAGTTCAGGTGTAGGGACACCTGGAGCCTCACGCAGGATCTGGGCACATAGTCTCCTGTTCTCTGTTGCCAGGTCTGGGGTGAGAAGATGTTGGCAAGATAGGGCTTCAGAGTGGGCTGTTTAGAGGAACCCCTGCCCACCTCTAGGGCTCAGCTGCTGTGATGACACAGCCTGGCTGCCTGTCCCACCTGAGGAACCTGACCCTGATCCTCGGCAGCACACCTTCCAGTAACAAGCAGCAAAAGTGCCAGAGGACATGTTCTGACTCAGGGATTCCTTGGGAGTCAGAGGAACAAGTGACTGAGGTTCATCAGGTGTCCCAGGTCACCAGCTGAGAACTAGTGCAGAAGACATGTTTGGGTAACCCTAAGATGGTGGCTGGCATTGAGCCAAGAGGTGGCACATAGTTAGTGTTAACATGGCGTGATCTACTTTTGCCTAATTAGTCAATGTCTCCTCTGCGCTAGTGGTGAACAGATGTTTCTCATTCTTAACTGGTACCGTAGTGCATGCTCCAACTGTACTACTTAGTCCTAAGCTGATTGACTGCCTTAGGTTTATAAGACAGACACCTATAGGAAGCACAGACAGATAATCAAGGGTTAAGCAGCACCTCTGAATGATGGCAGAACGCAGGTTGCAGATTGCAGAATGGAGAAGTAAAGCCACACCTCTAGATAGCAGAGTGAAGGACACAGGATGCAGGATGCACCTTTAAGAAGAAGCAGCAGAACTAAGAAGTAGCATCTCTGAAAGTGTAGCCTCTCTGATAAGCAAAGATTCTCTCTTAAGCAAAGACTCTCTCTTGGGCAAAGCCTCTCTCTCTCCTCTCAAAGACTCTTTCTCTCTTTTGCAAAGCCTTTCTGTCTCTCCTCTCAAAGCCTCTCTTCCTCTATAAACTAGCGAACAAGAAAACAAGCAAGAAAGCAGTGCACTAAAGAGAAGGATACTAGAAGTAGTTCATTTCCAGTCCACCTCTGATAAATACCCACGAGATTGTTGCTGCAGGTGGTAACAAATATCTGCACGACTGTTGCCACGGGTGGCGACAAATGATGGCCCATACGGGGAAAGGGAAAAAGGGAAATTGGCTCGGTGGGGAAACTGAGGAGTTTCGCAGGTATAGGGCGAGGGAAAATTCCAAGTCCCCCTCCGGGAATAGGCACAGCGGGTAAACTGAGGAACTTTGCAGGAATAGGGTGAGGGGAAGTAGGAGCCTCGCAGAAGTTTCTACCAGCGTGGTTTAATGGCGAGGGATAGTAAGAAAAACTGGGGTCAGAAATTTCAAAGACCCAATAGTATGAAGAAAGGGTCGGTCAAGACCCAAATGACTAAAGGTCAAAAAGGACACGACAGTGAAGGAAACCACTGCACAATCTTATATTCAAACTCTAGTTGAAATAAGCCCAGGTTTATAGAGGAAAGGCTGCTCAAGATTTCACAATGGGAAAGAGCACAAAGTGAGGAATAGAAAATAATTACTTAAATTTAAGAATAAGGGAAAAGGTAGGAAAGAGCTAAATCTAATATAGAGAACCCAAAAAAGGAATAACTGAGTGGTAGTGAAAACTTAAGAACAAGGGAAAAAGGTAGGAGAGAGCTGAATCTAATATAAAGAACTTCAAGATTCGTGCAACCTACCTGTATTTGAGGAAACTTTGAAGAGGCAGTTATGACTGATTGGAAAGAGTTGTGCAGAGCAGTGTTATCTGGAGGACAATATCTGATTTGGAGAGCTCAGTGGCAGGAGAGGTAGAGACAGCTATAGCTTTGGTTATCCAGCTAGCCTATGAAAATGCTAACAAATTCTGCCAAGAAGGCTATTAGGCCCTGGAAAAATAAAAAGGTCCTTTCTATCTATACAAAACTTTGTAAGATATCACTGAGGCAGTGATTACAGGAAATATAATTGCTGCAGCTATGAGAGGTGCTTCTCCTTTAAACACCTTTGGAGGGGCTCACCCTAAAGGCTGCTTCCTATGTGGACAGCCAGGCCATTTCAAAAGGCAATGCCCTAATAAAAGACAAGAAATGACTATAGTAAAATCTGTTACCCCTCATGCCCCAGGTCTTTGCCCACAGTGCAGAAAAAGAAAACATTGGGCTAACGAGTGCAGAGTAGTTACTGATGTTGAGGGCAAGATGTTACAAAGTCATTTAAAAAATGGAGCTCAAGGCCCATAAATGTATGGAATTTTAGAGGGGAACAATGTTAAATCACGAATTCAGGTGGTTCCTTGACACAATCCTTTCCTAAGGCCCTGAATGTTTCTCCTAATGGTGCTGCTGCAGTAGTTACTCACCAAGATACTATTATTCAGATTACATCTCAAAAATTGGCTCAGTTGGTGGAAATGGAAGCAGATCTCGTAGCCCTTGTAGAGTTTAAGGAGTAACAAAATCTCTGGCTGATAGTGATTGTATCACTCAGGTGATTCCCAAATTAGAATTGACTGGACCCATAGCCCTTCGTAAGCTGATTTGGCCACTTAGACAGTTTTCATCTTTTCCTCAGTAAAGCAAGCTGCTTGTTTTCATCCTGTGTAACTCATTCTCTAGTCCCTCATGTTGGTAAAAGGCTTCTTGCCTAGTCATTTATGACAAATGGACGTTACACATGACCCCAGTTTCGGGAAACTTAGATTTATTCATGAGTCTGTTTGTGTTAGCATTTTACTGCATGTGTAAGATGCGCCTATGCCAACAAAGGGAAAAAACGCACTTGCCGACCTTAGAAGCTGGAACTGCTTGGTTGTCTCAAATGGACAGCTGGTAGTCAAAGATGGGAAAGTCTCGTGTGGCTGACATATCGACCTAAGACAGGAGCGAAGACAGTATCAAGCTTCTTGGTAATCCGATGACAGGTAAGAATGTCAGTGGGACATGTGGACGCCTAAGACAGGCACAGTCGATCCAGATGTAGTGACACTTATCACACATCCGTTACTATTCTTCACCTTTTAAACTGAAAAAGGGGGAGATGCAGAAGACATGTTTGGGTAACCCTAAGATGGTGGCTGGTGTTGAGCCAAGAGGTGGCACATAGTTAGTGTTAACATGGCGTGATCTACTTTTGCCTAATTAGTCAATGTCTCCTCTGCGCTAGTGGTGAGCAGATGTTTCTCATTCTTAACTGGTACTGTAGCGCATGCTCCAACCGTACTACTTAGTCCTAAGCTGATTGGCTGCCTTAGGTATATAAGACAGACACCTATAGGAAGCACAGACAGATCAGCAAGGGTTAAGCAGCACCTCTGAATGATGGCAGAACGCAGGTTGCAGATTGCAGAATGGAGAAGTAAAGCCACACCTCTAGATAGCAGAGTGAAGGACGCAGGACGCAGGATACACCTTTAAGAAGAAGCAGCAGAACTAAGAATAGGCATCTCTGAAAGTGTAGCCTCTCCGATAAGCAAAGATTCTCTCTTAAGCAAAGACTCTCTCTTGGGCAAAGCCTCTCTCTCTCCTCCCAAAGACTCTTTCTCTCTTATGCAAAGCCTTTCTCTCTCTCTCCTCTCAAAGTCTCACTTCCTCTATAAACTAGCGAGCAAGCAAACAAGCAAGAAAGCAGTGCACTAAAGAGAAGGATACTAGAAGTAGTTCATTTCCTGTCCACCTCTGATAAATACCTGCTAGATTGTTGCTGCAGGTGGTAACAAATATCTGTGGGACTGTTGCTGTGGGCGGCGACAAACTAGTTCCTTGTTTTCTGTACAGAAAATCCAAAGTAAATCCTTAATCAGGGAATCCCACAGAGTTTCCTCCCCTGAGTTGATGGGAATAGACTCAGCAGGGTCCTCTGAGCTTCTTCAGCATGTGATCCTGCTGACCACAGAGGAGTCCCTTCAGCCTCAATAATGATGCTCTGCATGCTGCTCATGTGAAAATGCACCTGCATCAAGGTATGTATTGCAGGGATGCAGAGTCAGAGTGGTGAGAGTGGACACCCTTCTCCTGGTCCTGAATTTAGAGGAACTGTTTCAGGTTACCTCCATTAAGTATGGTGGAGGCCTTGGGGTTGTCACAAGTAGGCTTTATGAGCTTGAGGTCAGGCCTTGAAGGCCCTCATTTCTCCAGTACTTTGGACATGATTGGTTACTGGACTTTGTCAGATGCTATTTCTGCATCTGCTGAGATGATAGCTGACTCTTGTCCTAAACTCTATGTATGTGGTGAATCACATACTAGTACCGCATTATTGATCTGCATCTGTTGAACCAACCTTCCTACACTGTGGAGAAACTCATGTGATCATGGTGCTACACATTATATGCTCTGGAATGCAGTACACCAATATTTTATTAAAGAATTTCACAACTTATTTCATCATAGATACTCGTCTGCAGTCCTCTTTACTGAATGAGTGTTTGTTTAGGTCTGATATCAGGGTGATGCTGGCTTTATTGAGTAATTTTTTAAGTGTTTTCACATTTTCATTTTTTTGGAATAATATGAGGAGTTTGGACTAATCTCCTCTTTAAAGATCTTTTAGAATCACCTGAGAATCCATCTGCTTTGGGGTTTTACTCTCTTCAAAGGAATGTAATGGATGTTCAACTTCATTGCTTAATGTTTTTCCATTTATGATTTCTACATTCTTGTGTTTCAGTTTGTGTAGTGCACCTGTGTTTAGAATATTGTCAGTGTCTTCAAGTTCTTCTAGTTTACTGGAAGAAAATTTTTCAAAATACATTGTAATAATCTTCCAGATTTCAGAAGTGTCTGCAGCAAAACCTTCTGTTTTATCTCTAATTTTGTTTATTTGGGACTTCCGATTTTCTGTTATTTAGTTTGTCAAGAACTTATCAATCTTCTTTCTATTTTGAAAAACTAGCTTTTTATTTCTGTGATTCATTTCTATGGTGAACTTGGTCCTTGAAAGTCTAACAGAGCAATCAAGCAAAAAAAAAAAAAAAAAAAAGGAAATTAAATGGCAACAGAGGAAATGAAAAATTCTGAGTATGTCTGCTTGTTTGTGATACTATCCAAAATCTAGAAGGACCATTATCTCCATCAGAATGCTTCTAGGTCTGATAAATGACTTTAGCTGTATAGTCAAGTACATCATGCATACGTAAATTGACCACTCTCCTATATTTCTAAAATGAGTTGACTGAGAAAGAAATCAGGAAAAGAGTCCCATTAAAAATAACCTTTAAAAGCACTTGGACAAAATCCCAATGAGGAGGTGAAAGAGCTCTACAATGGAAGCAATCAACACCACAGGGAGAAATTGAAGACCTTAGAGAGGGAAAGATCCCATGTTCTTCTATCGTCAGAATTAATTTTGTCAAATGTTCAATCTACCATAAATATTGCTCAGATTCAATGAAATCTACAATAAAGACCAAGATATTTTTCAAAGCACCAGAAAAAGTGTCCTAATATTTGTGTGGAGAAATAGCAGACACACAATACCCCAAGTAATCCTGAGCAGAAAGGTGGATGCAGGAGATATGACATTATCTGACCTCAAATTATTTGACAGAGCTTTAGTACCCAAAACAGCATGGCCTGGCATGAAACAGACATGAAAATCAATGAAATAGAACAGAAGAGAAAGAGACAAATCCACAAAAGTGCAGTTATCTGGAATTTGACACAGTTCCCATAATCTTGTTAAAGAAACAGCCTTTTCAATGGAAAGAACTGAGGAAACTGGATATCAATATGGAAAAGAATATAATAGATCACTATCTCTTAACCTACAAAATCTCAATACAACGTGGACCAGAAATCTAAAATTAGACTTGAAAACCTGCAATTGTTAGAAGCAAATACTATATCAACCCTCCTGTGTAATGGCAGAAGCACCCTCTTCATCAATCAGGTTACTAAGGTGTAGGAAATAAAACCAAGAATTGTTAAAGAGGATAGTATGCAATAAACAGCTTCTGCACAGCTTTGGAAATAATCAAGAGTGTGAGGAGAGAGAGCCTTCAGAATGTAGATATTTTCCACCTGCTTCCAGATAGGGCATTGATATTTCAGAATATATGAAGAACCCCAAACACTTAATGACAAGACCCAAATAACCCAATAAATAAAAGAGAAAGACCAAAACAGACACTTCTAAAAAGAAGAAACACATGTGGCCAAGAACTATAGAAAAGCATCCTTGATATTCCCAGTAATAAAAACAAAATCAAAACTGCACTGAGATTTCCTCTCACTGCCATCAGAAGACAGTCATCAAAAGCACAAATAATAATTGCTTGCAAAGATGTGGGAAAGAAATATACGGATGTATTGTTGGTGGCTCTTCAAATTAGTGCTGCCATTCTAGAATGTAGAATGGAGATCAGGAGTGGACCACCATATGACCCAGCCACCCCACTCCTCAGTATTTATCCAAATGAACTAAACTCAGCACACCATTGCTATATAACTACATCAGTGTTACAGTAGTGCTTCTGACAACAGGTATATTATGGAACGTTCCCTGTAACCCATCAAGAGATGAATGGATAAAGGAATGGTGGTGAGCATGCAGAATAGTGCTTCACACAGCCACAAAGAAGAGTGAAATTAGAGTCTTTTCTGGTCAGTGTATGGAAATGGAGAATGTCATGCTAAATTTCATAAGCCAGATTAGAGGATGAAATGGCAAGTGTTTACTCTACAATGCAAGTTTTAGAAAGAAAAAAAAGGAAAAGAGAGCTGGGAGGAATGCCCTGGGACTAGAAGAGGGATCAGGGAGTAGAGAAGGGACAGAGAGTGAGGTCGGAGAAGCAGGAGAAGGGAGGGAAGGAGGAATGAAACGGACCAGCCTCCTGTGTTCCTGAGGAGGTGCCTCAGTGATTGTCCTCTTCATGTCCTACAAGAAGCACTAATGCAAACAAAACCACAAAAAGAATATTTTGAGAAAAGAAAAGTAAAAGGGTAAGGAGGTAGGGTAAGGAGGAGGAGGGAGAGAGAAATGGCAGGGATGCAAGTGGAGGAGGTCACACTCCGAGACTGCAATTATGTCAAAATGAAATGCAGTATCATTTATAATTATGAGCCACTAATTAAACAAAAGAAATATAAATTGAAAACCAGAAATGCTTAATTCAGAGCGTCATGGATTAGTAGGGAAGATATGTCCAGAGAACTCCCCTGGGATGAGGGTACATGGAGAGGTCCCCAGATGCAGGAAACAAGCACCAACCACCTCTGCACCTGCTGCCGGGCTGACCTGAGCTCCCTCTGTGCTGAGCGCCCCCTGCTGGACCTGGGCACCTGTGGGGAGGTTTGTGTCTGGCTCACACTGAGGTCCCCTCACTGTGTCTCTGGCCCAGTAGTAGGTGGCCGTGTTCTGGGCTCTTGGACTGCTCATTTGCAGGTAGAGTGTGTTCTTGGCGTAGGCACGGAGTTGGAGAATTGGCCTTTCCCTGATGCAGCATATTTAGTATTGTAAGTGCTAGTTTTGATATTTGTAAGAGCAACTCAAACCACCCCTTCCATGGAGCCTGGCAAACCACATCCATGCAGTAATCACTTGACCCAGCGGCTGAACAGGACTGTCACAGGCCTCCCCCAGACTCCACCAGCTGCACCTCACACTGCACACCTGCAAAGACAGAGGCAGCCTGGTCAGGACACTCACTCATCCACTCTTTCTCTCACTCCTGTCCACTCACACACTCAGGATCTCTGTTCTCCATTAATCACTTTGAAAACAGCCACAAGGAAAACCCAGCTGAGCACACTCTCCATGTTGAGCAGCCTGTGCAGAGCTTCAGGGTTATGGTGGGCTGGTTTTCATGAGCAGAGGGAAGCCCTATTTGCATGTCCTCCTGCTCTATAGCAGCTCTGGGTGGAGGCCCAGGCAGAGCAGCCCTGAGAGTAGATGGGAGTGTCATGGGCCAGCACGGTGGACAGAAAAGTATTCAGAGGGTAGAATTTATTCTGTGATATTTTCTGTTTGCATTTACCATCCTGATTTAATTAGTTAATTAATTATTTAATTAATTTGTTCTAATTTGTTTTATGTGACAGTAGAACACATTTCTGCATTTTGATACATCATATATAAAAGGAGTCCAATCACTCATTTTTCTGATTGTACATATTATAATATCACATTGGTCATAGTCATGTATGTCAATGATACAATAATATCTGTTTTATTCTTCTATCCTGAATTTATTTTTACTGTCCCCTAAATATAAGTTGGAGGTATCAGTGTTAACTGCATGGCACAAATGTAAAATCACACAAGAAGTATGAGTGCTGCTTACCTCTGTCAAACTCCAACAGCTCATGTCTGGCAAGTGTGGTTCAATATATGTAGCTTGCTCTGACCCTGCACAAAACTGCTCACCTGATTCTTCTCCAGCTCCTAGGTGCACACACCTGGTGAGTTCCTCAGAACCCATTCTGCACTGGAAATATCATATGCATCACCTCCACTCTGGTGCTTCTCCACAGCAGCGATGCATCCTGCTGTGGGCCTCAGAGGTACCTGCAGTTGGAAAGCTGTCCCTCCCTGTGAGGACCTCCTTCAGCTCAGGAGAATCCAGATTGGCACAGAAGCATCAGGTCCACATGCTGCTGCTGTCTGTGGTGGGCACAAGTGTCAGGTGTGGGCAGGGAGGAATCCAAACTCTGTCCTCACTTTCAATTCTCATGAGCTGAGTGCACATGGGACCACTTGTAGCCCCCTCTGTGAGAATCCTGGGAGAAGGACCAGTCAGTGCCCTCATGGACCTGGTGCCATGTCCAGGTTCAGGCCTAGTTTCCACCACTGCATCTGGCCCTCTTTGTTCTCCACACCTGCCCTTTGGACTCTCTCCATGTAAGTCCAGGCAGTCTAAGCTCTTCTGCTCTCTGGAGTGACCCTCAGCTCCAGCAATGTAGACCTGGCCTTTGGTCACCTAGACATTGTCACAGGTAGTGGCCATGATGGTCTCTCTCATGTTGGATGCAGTGACAGAGGCACAGTCCCTGCTATGTTGACAGTTCCAGACTCCACCTGTGTTCCCATGGTTATTTGGTCATGGTCAGGACATGTATCCCTGAGGGTGAGACAGGGGCAGGACAGGCGCTGGCCATGGGGCTTCTGCTGAGTGAAGGAGACTGACATTCTGGGAGAATCCAGCCCTCTCCGTGGTTCCCATTATCCACACCCTTCATCCTCCTTCTCCAACTTAGGGAATGTGGTGGAGGAGACTGAATGTGACAGGTGGTCATGGTGAGGAAGGACTTTGAAAATTTTGCCAGGGTTACCCTAGCCTTAGGACTACTGATACTAACTTTTGTTATTTAACATCTATCATTCTTTCTCTCTGTCAACCATCCATCCATCATCCCTCATATGTATGTAAACTATCATCATTTTTTAAGTTTCTATTGTGTATGATGCATTACTTGGTCATTTATCTCTATCTATAAAATATCATATATCCTCCATTTGTTATCAGTCATTTTATTTGCAATCTGTCTATCAGGTGTCTCTCTTTCTATCCTCCTTCTTCTCCTCTTCATCCTTATTTGTGACCTATTTGTCCCTTTCTGCTCTTGTCTTGCAATTCTCCTGGACACACAGCCACCTGCCCATAATGGTGCTGCCCTGTCTTCCTCAGCATGTTCATGTCATCCACAGATGGAGAGAACAAGTGACACTGGGCCATTCTCCCCAAACCCTGCACCCGAGTGGTTCCACCATGGGTCCACAGTGCTCCTGGGATCATGTTCTCAGAACAGGATCCTGTAGGGTGCAGACCTTGTGTGAACAATGGGAAGGAGATGTGTCTATACTCAGCATGGTCTGCCTTTAATCCCACTGTCCATGTCTTCTGAATGAGGACCAACTAGAGGCCATCATAGATCTAGAGGAAGTACAGCAAGCCCACATCTATTCATAACACTGCAAGGCTTAGCAACAGCAACTCACAGGAGAGGGAAGTAAAGGCTCTTAGCAGGGGAAAGGAGAAGTCAAGAATTTGAATTTTAGATGACCCAACATTATATACATGAAAAGGTAAAGAGTCCATCCTGAGTGATAAAACTGATAAACTGACAAAGTCACAAAATACAATATTAACACACAAAATCTTAATATTTATACATTGAAAGCAAACATAAATAATCAAGAAACAATCTAATTCAAAAGGACTAAATAATTATCTAGGATTAGTTAACCAAAATAGAGAAATACTCTGTAAGGAAAACCATAAAAAACTATCCAGAGTAATTGAAGATGAAAGAGACAAAATGAAAAGATATCCAATGTTCGTGGATTGGACAAAAATATTGTAAACTGTTCAGACTTCATGAAACCACTTGCAGATTCAATGTAGTCTTTGCCCAAGTTCGTTTCACATTCTCAACAGAAAGAGAAAGCATAAAACTACAATCCACAGGGAACCAAAGGACCCTGAGCAGCCCAAGCCACCTTCCCTCCCCAAAAAATGCCTGGTCTCATCTTAACCTTGAGGTCAACATATACCACTCTGTGAGTGGAGCCCAGATTGCTGACCCTGCAGTGAACCAACACACAGACCAGAGGAGAAACAGAGGACAGGGTGCAGCCCCACACATGCAGTCCATGGGCTGTGGGAAAAACTGCCAGGCAAAGCCATTGGAGGAAAGATGGTTGTTACTGAATAGCTCTGGGAAAACTGGATGGCCACATGGGAGAAAGAAAGTAAACTCCTAATTCTCACCAGTGCCAATTCAAGACTTGCATACAGGTCCTGAAATGTGAAAGACCTAGAAGAAAACCTGGGAGACGCTGCATAGTGCTGCTACAGGAGGAGAGTTTGCATAAGTACCTTAGAGCTAAGGCCATAAGAGTGAAAGCGGACACGTGTATTCATCACCCAGTAGGACTCTCCACAGCAAAGTACACTAGAGTGAGGATTAAAGCAACACAGTAGCAGAAAAATCATCTGGAAGCCTGTTCTTCCAACAAGGGACAGAAATGCCAATTGAGTGTGAAAAGTTCATTAACCAAAGACAACACATGAAAGAGTTCACAGCTGGCTGCACTTTGGCAAATTGTATGCATACACACCTCCCTAATGAGCACGTATAGCTGAGAACAAAGAATTTTTTATAAAATTCTCAATATCATGAATCATCAGGAAATTGCAAATAAGACCACAATGGAATTTCAACCCTGCTAGGTAGAACAGCTTCTTGTAAGGGGCAGAAGGTACGTAACAGAGTCTCACACTTGGAGGGGTTCTGGAGTTCTTGTTTACAGCTAGGAATGTAGAATATCATGGTGGTCATGGAGGAAACTGTAGAGCTTAAACCTAAAATCAGTTCTTCCCATAATGCAGTCACCCAGGTTTAAACTTAGGAAATAGACCATGCTGCACACCTCTGAGCATAAAGCACATTACGAAATCAATAAAGGCTTTCAAGGGGTAGGTGGATGAAGGAAATGCACCATTTCCTGACCAAGAAATATTATATAACCAAAAGCATGGCATCCTGTCCCTCCTGCCATGGGCGTGGAACTGGAGCACATGGGCCTAGTTGACCTAAGTCAGGCAGAGGGAGACCATCACTATACAAGCACTCATGTGGGGAAGCTCCTGCATCAGCCTCCTAGACAGAGAGAGGATCAGTGACCTCTGGAGATGGGAAGGTGCACGAAGGTTGAGGTTGGGGGTGGGTGGTGAGGACCACGTGCAGAGAAGGCCTTGTCCTGGTGCCTGCAGCTCACATGCACCTGTGGCCACAGCCAGGCTGTGCTTCACAGTGACTGTAGCCCAGCAGCTGGGGGGCTCCAAACACCAAAGGGGTACAGGTGGTGGACAGTTGGTGTGCACAGTCTGGGTCCATCATGGCCCTTCACCCATGTGTCAGGGTGCTGTCCTCTGCCTCACAAGGACTGGGTTTCAGTGTACTATGAAAATACAGCTGGAATGGCCAGTCGTGTGTGTCTGATGGAGAGAGAGGCTGACATTCTTAGTGATGTTGATGATCACACACCATCGCATGTGAAAGACAGCAGCATACAACCCATCACTGCTTATTCAGGTCCTTCAAAGTGTATTCCCCTGTCAGATCCCTAAACCTAATTTACTTAACTAGGTGTAAGTATGATACACATAAAATTAGTTTAAACAATCAAATACGAACTGTGTACAACTGAAGAGCTTTGTATTATGGAAAGTGATCCCAGCATCCATCAAGGCTCAGGAAGGAGCTGAGCGAGGCACCCAGAGCAAGTCCTTAGGTTCCTTGAGGCAAAGGAGACAGA